>NC_056743.1:1707628713-1707956213 GCF_019279795.1 Protopterus annectens | reverse complement strand
CACCTCAGGTACGTCAGAGGCCTCAGGAGGTCAGGGGAGAAAATGGCAGGGGAACTTCAACTCTGGCAGCAACAATAACAACAGAAGTTTCAGGAATCGTAAGAGGCGCAATTGAGCCATGGGTGAAAGGTGAAACAACTATTGAAGTGGATCAATCCAACGTATCATTGGAAGGTGAACTTTTTCCGGTGGAGAACAGTTTAAAAATTGTGAATTTGACTGATTGGACTTTGAACAATGATATCTTTACCTTATTGGACAAAGGGGTAAAATTTATCCCTAATTTCATACCCAGCCTAGCAGATTTGATATTTGAAATCACCAATTTCTGTCATAAGTTGCATTTCGTCATAAGTTGCATTTCAGGGCTTTTTTTAAATACAGTAAATATGGGAACAACAATGATGTTAATGTGAGTACAGCTTTAATTAATGATTCCTCATGCGAACAGGATGTAAGTGTTGATGAGTTAGATTCTCTTTTGAACCTGTCTGTTTATGATTATGATTCTGGGGAAAATGAAAATGATGATGCAATGGGCAGGCATTTAATAGAGTCTGATAATGTTTGTTTTTATACTGGCTATGGTAAACTGCAGCTATCGAATGTTCCTTATAAAAGCACCTTTATGCACTCTAAGGTATCTACAAGTATTTGCATTTTTGAAAATGTGTTATGTCAACAAATGGAGTTAGAGTATAGAAAATTCAAAATAAGCAATGTCCATTATAATTTAACTAAAACTGAATGGGAAGCGTTGCAATGGTTAAGAGCAAACATTGATAAATATATTTTTTACAGGCAGACAAAGGTGGCAATTGGGTACCAATGTCTTTACAGCAATATAATAACATGACCATGGCATTATTAGGGGACATTTTGGTATATCAGCCTTTGTCCTATAACCCCACAAAAGAGTTTAACATGGCCCTGTTATATATTCTAGAGAGGGGAGAAAGATTAGGTTTTCTTAATGCATCAAATGTCAAAAAATTATATATAAAAAATCCTAAAGATGCGTTTCTTAGAACCATACCTAAGATACATAAAAATTTAGACAACCTCCCCGGGAAGACCCATAGTATCATGTAAAGGCTCTTATTTACAAAATGTAGGGATGCTCTTGGGCAATCAACTTAAAGTTTATCTATCCAGGGTAATGTCACACATAAAGAATGGCAAGGAGTTGGTAGTCATAGTGGTTGGTATGGATTGGCCTGAGAACTTCTACTGGGCTAGTGTAGATGTCAAGTCCCTATACACAAACATTAAGAACAAATGGGGCTTGGAAGCCATCAGCATTATGATGGGGGAAGGACCAGGTACTGACTTCATTATTAGATTACTGGAATTTTCACTCAAACATAACTGTTTTCATTTTGGAAACCAGCATTTCCTGCAGAAGGATGGCATAGCAATGGGGGCTTCATTTGCCCCTGCCTATGCCATCCTATTCATGAATTACTTTTAAATGAATTACGTTTATAACACAGAATTTTATAAGCGGAAGGTCGTCTTGTATAAAAGATACATTGACGATTTAATATTAATTTGTAAAGGTGATATTCATGAGTTTCAGGATTTTGTGCAGGAAATGCATAATAACAGGTTTGGATTACAGTTTACATGCAATACCAGTAGGGGGAGAATGCAATATTTAGATTTAGAATTTTATTTAACTGACAAGGGTCAGATAGGTCATCGTCCATATACCAAGGCCGTTGCAGTTTATAATTTTCTTAGAGCAGACAGTATGCATGCTCCACATCTATCTTCCTTGCCATATGGAGAATTTTTGAAGATAGCCAACAATACTTCTGATCAGAATAGGCTGGGTTATGAAACGAGGAAAGTTAAACAGAAACTTTTAAGTAGAGGTTATGACCTTGAAATTTTGAATAGAGCTAAAAACAAAGTATTAAATAAATTTGGTTTGGCCCATAAGGTGAGAGGTGGACAAAGGACTACTGGAATGAGGGAAGGTAACAGAAAAATGAAGTGGAACTAGGTAATTTGTTTTTTTGTGAATAAATATTCTCCTTACTCTGAAATTCTTAAAGGATTAGTACGGAGATTTTGGCCCATAATAACTAATGATGTCAGACTTAGGGATATTTTTCAGATAGAGTTACTTTTTCTTACAGTATGTTCAAGAATCTTGGAGAATTATTAACTACAGGTACATTGGTAGAGAATAAGGGTAGAACAGGTAGTTTCCCCATGTGGTAGATGGAGGGTTTGTAATAGAATTAGGAACTTCGATGGAACAACAATAAACGATAAGGTCTATAGGGCCAAAGAATATTACAGCTATGATACAAGAGGGGCTATATATATTTTGGGGTGTGGATGTTCTACAATAAAATGGTACATTGGCCAAACTAAAAGGGCCATGAAGAAGAGAGTTATAGAACAGCTTAGTGATATAAGAAGGGGCAGGATGGAGAGTCCAGTTGCCCAACACTTTTGCACATTTCATGAAGGTAGTGATTCTTCTCTATTTTTTGGTGTGTTAGCCAAGCCTCATTTTTGTCAGGGTGAAGATTTTGTACATAAACTGTTACAACTGGAAACTAAAAGTATATTATCAATTATGGTACTTTACATCCTAAGGGATTACATTTAGACATTAATTTAAATGTTAGATTAAATTGTTTGGAATAATTATTATATTATATTATATACATATTTTCAGGAGTTGTTCATTAATTTCCTATTTATATCTCTGTGTTGGTATAAGTTTATATTGATATAAATTTTTAGAAGTATTCTTGTAGTAGTTAAGAAGTATATTTTATATTTATTATATAATACATCATGAATTCTATTGTTGAATTGTTTTTATACATATACTCTCAGCATTGAGCAAGAGATGTAAAATGGAGTTAGGGAATCTTATGTATACACTGATCATTTGAATTAATTGTTTGATTAATTAGGAATGTGTAATTAATGATTCAATTGTGTGGTGTATAAAGGCAGTGCTGTTTGAGTGCAATAATATTTCTTGAAGGCTAAAGCCGAGGTACGGGATGCACCAGTAAATTATTTTTCTACCATTTCTGGTGTGGAGTGTTTTTTTCTATTACTTTGGATATGTTCAAGTTGAATCTGTGCAAAAGTGGTATGCATAATGGTTTGGTTCTCTTACAACAGCTGCAGAAGAGTGAACTCACAATGTCCAGTCCCATGGAGGGCAGCTGGCCAGGATGAAGCTTGAGTGTAGTAAGTAGAAAAATATCCAAGTAATAAATTAATGCATAACGTACTGTCAAAATAAATTATTTACAGAGTTAGCAGTCATAACAGCCATGTATAACATACCTGGGATATATAATATGTATATAATATATAATATGTGTCGTAATGAGTCACTGCCTACCTGAAATGGTAAAGCAAGTTAAATCAAGAAACATGCTGTACTGTGTAGTATACCAAACATCAGTTGATGATGGGGTCTCCACAGATTAACAGTCACTGTTCTGCTCTGCTCATTGTGTGAAATATGCTGTAGGTTGCACTCAGGTAATGATGAGGGTAAATGTGTTATTTCTTAGAGGTCTGACTCGGCTATCACTCTGTACATGCCAGATGTGAAGCAACAGTAATCAGTACATTTTAAAGGGTGATGGTCCTGTGATATGTACTGTTTTCAAACAAATAAGTGTTCACTGCTCTGTTATTCACTACATGTGTGTTCAAACCTGACTCCAATCAGTTGTAGAAGAGACATGAATAAAGAATGCAGAACAAAACTGCCTGATAAATGTGTTCAATACCCACAGTACGGTTCAAGCATATGTTTTGGCCATTTTGTGACAATAAAGCTGTGTATTCTACCCACCCGAGGAACAAGGTATATGGGGTAACGCAGCTGACTTTCTGGCCAGATATGCCAGATTTTAAGGTGCATTATCAATAAAGTTTAAAGCAGGAATGTGCTTGGATAAGTACTCTTTCAAACAACTGTGCAATATGCCTGTAGCACTAAATGTGTGTTCTAATCTGATGGTAGTCAGTTGTGAAAACAAACTGAATAAAGAATGCAGAAAAAACTGTGTGATAAATGTAGTGCAATACCCACAATAAGGTCCGTGTTCTGGCCATTTTGTGACAAATAATGCTATGTATTCCACCCACTCGAGGAACAAGGTATATGGGTAAGGTAGCTGAAGTTCTGGCCAGATATGCATGTGTATAAATGCCAGATTTTAAGGTGCGTTATCAATAAAGTTTAAAGCAGGAATGTGCTTTGATAAGAACTCTTTCAAATAACTGTGTAGTATGCCTGTAGTCACTAAATATGTGTTCTAATCTGACAGCAATCAACTGTTAAATTCACTGCACATTTCCCCTGGAGTCACAGCTTGTGGGTTCTAATCCCATGGCAGACAACTAATTATTCAATGGCTGTCTAGTCTACTTAGTGTACGCGAACATACCTCTCAACTGTCATGATTTATCGGAATATTATAGAGTAATGCCCCATTGTGGTCCTTGATTAGCAATTAAATGTCATTACTTGGAATGCAATTCAGTGGTAAATGCATTATCATGACACTTTGCTACTAATGTATGAGCACACTATGTTCAACTGTTCCCAGTAGGTGTGCCTCCATTCCACCACGTGTTTCAGCTTGGCCCATACTATCCTGTGCTAACAGGTTGAGAGCTATGTATGTACAGCATCGTCTATAGATTAGTTGCATTTACTGTACTCCCAACTGGTGTACATATGTAGAGGTATGTAGTAGTAGTCTGTGTAGTAATATTACCTGCAAAGTTACTAATGTTATTTCTCTATCTTTCACCCCAACCCTTCTCTTTGTTAGTTTATTGATGTTATTTATTATTATGATTTTATATTAATATATATTTTTTGTAATGACCTGTTATGTTGGCCTTATGTATAATTTTATATTGGTTTGCTGTTAAAATAATTGTATTAATGTTGCTTACTGTTGTTTTCCTTATTATAATCATTCATATTTTGTTTGATTACTCATTATTATGTTCTATAATGTTACTAACATCTGTTTGGTTATGTTTACTCTCACCGTATGTTTATATTTATCTTCTACAGCATGACAAGGTAGACCAGTTCCTGGTAATCCCCCCACCTTGGCTCCCCGGCTGTGGCACTAGGGCCTAGTATGTCTGGGCCGCAATGTGGTGGTGGCCCCTCTGCTGTCCCTGTACTGCCTTTGGTGTCAGGTAGTTCTGCTCTACAGGCCAGGGCTGGGCCCCTCTCTGGGAGCAGAGGTGGAGGAGGTGATTTTGTCACCCGTGAGGAATTTCCATGTATGGTGCATGTGTTGCTGCACCGAACTCTCAGTCCACACCTATGTTGAATGGAGAGCATGCTCTCCATCCTGGTGTAGCAACCCCACCCCAGAAGTCAGTGTCCACCAATGCCACCACTGCAACCACAGGGGGTAGTGAAGGAGCAGTGCTGACAGTCCCATGGGTGAGGACTTGAGCCGCACTGCTGCAGTCTATGACTCAGATGGGACTGGGATTCCACAACACCCTCCCCATCCAAGGTGTTCACCTCATGCATGTGTCACACACCAACCCTGTCTGCTGTCTTGTCTGTCTGCATAAGCTTCCTCACCTACCCAACTTACCTGCCCCACACATACCTATGTCCCTTCCCCAACATTCCACTGTCACCTTAAAAAGAAATGGGCACCTGTCCCAAAAAAATTTGTTGTTCCATACATAGCTCTCCATTTCACACACATGACAACTGGACACACTTAATTTGATCTAACTGACTTGACAATGCACTTCTGTTGCCCCCACCTCTCTCTCTGGGGGGACAGTCCAAAATCAGCTAACAAAACTGTTAAAGTGCACAGTTGTTGCTGCAGAAGAAATGGATAACTATGGTTCTTTCCTATGCCCTTCCAGCACATACCTACCTGCCTTTCACTATTTTTGCCCGTGCTTGCACCCCATTTCACCTCTGCTTTTTTCTTTTTTAAAGATTTTTTGCTCAATGTGACCTAATGTGCCACATCGCCTAACTATGCTAAATAGTGCTAGATTAATATATGGCTGTAAAAAAATATTAATCACATTCAAAAAGTATTCCTGCGCTCAATTTCTAACCTAGAACCATCTCACCTACAGAACAGTAGATCAACCTGCCATGCCACACAGCTGCTAATTAACACAGGTGTTTTAATCAAAACATAGTGATGTTCAATTTCCCATTATTAAGCGTGTTTCAGTGATGCTGTGCATTGTGCCGGAGTATTTTTTGAACGTGATTAATATTTTTTTCACACCCATATATCAATCTAGCACTATTTATAGAAAAATAGTCCTGTAACTAGAACTCTGGGACAGAAATAGTTCAGTATAAGCCATACACATAAGTAGAGACATAAGTGAGGTATCTAATAGCAGGTAACCATGCAATTACATGTACAACATGTAAAAATATACTTGCTAAAACATTAATGGAAAAATACATTAACTGGGACTCTGGCAGAAAAATACAGCACTCTGAAGCCATACACATAATAATACAAGTAAGTGAGGTATGTAACAGCAGATAACTGTGGAATGATTCCTACAACATGTAAAAATACAATTGCTGTAACAGTGACTTAGTAGCTCAGTATGTAAAATGTATTGAGAACATTTGTTTTTGGTACACATGGTCCTTGGTTCAACTACAGCTGCATCTAGCACTGAAAATACAATATGAAGTTGTTCGATCTTGCCGTTTGTTCTTACACACGGGTTCAGAGCCGATCCCTCGGCTCCGAGTCGGCCACATTCCAAGCTCTGCATCTAAGAGAAGCTCGAGGCACAGTCCCTATCCCATGATTCTCTCCTGCTAACCCTCAGATCTAGTTTGCCGCTGCAACAGGTCTCATCGTCGAGTGAGAGCTCAGGCCAGTATCCTTTTTTCTATATAAAAATTTACTATATATTTCTAAAAAGTTAAAAATTATTAGAGTTTTTCTTAATATTAGCATTAGTATTAGTGTGTGTGTGTGTGTATGTGTGTTAGTTTAAAACAGTGTTTAAGAATTTGTGGGAGCGGCTGCTCCTAGGCCTTAGGCCAATAACTTTCTGTCAGATTTTTTCTGTGTGAAGTACCTTTTCCTATTTACTTTTTTGTTATAAATATTTACCTGTGTGTTTAGTCAGGTTAGTTATTGTGTATATATATATATATATATATATATATATATATATATATATATATATATATAGTTATATACAGATTAGTATTACATACTGTATTTTTCTTTTCAGGACATGTCAGAGAAAGCCAAGTCTGGTTTTAAACGTTGCCAGTATGGACAGAAAATGTCCATAACAGACAACCACGTTTCCTGTGTCTACTGTCTAGGCTCTCTCCATCTTCAGGAGGACTGCTCCATCTGCCACTCGTTTAGTGGCAGAGTGATGATGATAGAAAGATGCAGGAAACTGATTGAGGGGGGTCTCCTGAAGCCAGAGTTTAAGGAGGCATTAGACAAGGCAGATCAGTCATCAAAGTCTTCGAAGGGGTCGAAGTCTTCGAAGGTATCGGAGCCCAGGTCATCGGCTCTGAGTACCTCTGTTAAGATTCGGTCGCTGTCTCCACAGACCTTGGAGCCAAGCACTGAGCTGCTGCCTCGGGGCGAGGTCCAGGTCTTGGAGCCGGTGTCAGAGGTACTCCCTTCATTGATCCTTCGCTCGGTGACCTCTTCACCCCATTCGACCCGTTCCTCCAGAGCACTGTCAGACACTGATGTGGATTGAGTGGTGCAGAAGCTGATGGAGAACATGGCCTTATCCAAACTAATTGCGGTTTCATTCCAATTGGTTTCGAAGCTTGAAGCCCTTCCTGTTCCATCCATAGATCCTCCTTCAAGACCCATCGAGTCATCGGAGCCGGGAGTCGAGGTCTGATGATTTGTTGATCCCCCGGAGCCGAAGCCTTCTTTAGTGCTTTCGGCTCCACTGACCTTGACACCCTCGGTACCCATCGAGGGGTCTCGGAGCCAACAGTCTCTCCTTGGTTCTGGGGGGGAGTGTCGAACCGAAGTTTCGGTTCCGACTCTTCCCCTCGGTGCCTCGGCACAGATTAGTTCGGCTCCATCCTCTGGATCAGAGCCCGTGCTTCCGGGCCCGGGGAGGCTACCATCTTCTTTGGAACCAGTGGAGTCCTCGGTCCGGGGCTCTGGTGCCTTCCAGGCCATGAGGAAGGTTTTGTCTAGTAAGACGTTCACATCTTCAGATTCCTCTTCTCCCTCCCCGAAAGGTCCGCGTTCTGTCTCTGAACCACCGGTCCCCGCACCAAGCGTAGAGACCCAAAGCCTCAGTCAGCCCCAGAGGGTGAACCCTGCTCCTCGGAAGCTTCACCAGATGTCCCCTCTGATGAAGTCCTGAGGAAGAGATTGTGCAAGAGGAGGCAACTTGATTCCTCACAGGAATCATTGACATCGGACACCGACTTAGATGAGTCAGAGGGGTCCCCATGGTCCTAGTCCAAGGATGTTTCATTTGCCAACATCCTGGAAATTCTCAAACAGAGAAGTGACTGGCAGTCACTTGCCCCCACTGAGGACGAGTAGGTGTTGCTGAAAGCTTTTGGGGCTTAACCTTCTACCTCCTGGGTAACTCCGCCCTTCAACGAGTTAATGGATTTAACAGCTCGAAGGGTGTGGGAGTCCCCTGACACTTTGGAACCAGTCCCTCAGAGGCCCAATAAGTACATCACTGCACCCCAGGATAAAGCGTATCTCACCAAGGGAGTCCCAGTTGATACTATGGTGGTGGCGGTGGCCACCAAGAAAGAAATGTCAGAAGCATCTTCCTCTGTACATCCTCCTAACAAAGACTCTAAGACAATGGACAGGTACAGGAAGCGCATTTTTAGTTCAGCGACTTTTTCCATGCGATCGCTGAAATACCTCACTCATTTTACCCGTCTTCAGAGAGATCTCCTCAAGGAATTGGGAGATACTCTACAGGGTACCACAGATGCTGCTGTATCAGACAAGGTGACAGCACAGCTCAATACCCTAAACTCTATCATTAACTCATCCATGCGGCTCATTTCGTATGCAGCCGAAGGATCGAGTAGGGCTGCAGCTTCAGTGATCGCTTTGAGGAGACAATCCTGGATGTGCCTATGCTCCTTTGCAGAAGCCTTCAAGTCTTCCTTTATTAATGCCCCTTTTGATGGCTCCTCCTTGTTTGGACCCAAAGTGAAGGAGACACTCACTAGGTGTGAGCAAGAAGGAAAGACCCTGTCTGCCATAGTGGTCCATTTTTCCTCCCCTTCTAGACCATACCCCAAAGGGCAAAGAGGTGGAAAAATGTGGTTCCGGAAGACTCAGGGAGCTTTCCAATCCACACCTAGTGAAACCCCCCCAGAGGCAGAAGAGGGGGAAGGAATGGAAGATGCTGCCCAGGCAGCAGAGGGGGTCTGCAGAACCAGGGCGACAGGGATAGCGCCCCTGGGAAGCCCTGCCAGCACTCCTGAGTGGAGGCCCAGCTGTCCTGCTCTGGAGGCAGTCAGGGGTCACTTGGCTTTATACCCAGAGGCCTGGCTAAATCTCACTTCAGATTCCTGGGTAAAAAGCATAATACTGCAAAGATTCACACAGGAATGCTGAGAACACACTTTATGATTAAAGTTGGTATGAACCCTTTCTCAATACTAGATTTAGTATTGAGAAAGGGTTCATACCCGAAAGCTTTGCGTCATAAAGTGATTTGTTCTCAGCATTCCTTGTGTGATTTTAAAAAGCATAATAACCAGAGGATACAACATCCCTCTCTTAAACAATCCTCCCACCCAAAAAAGATTCCCAGATGTTCCACCCACTCTGCGGGATCAGGCAGCCATAGAAATACAAAGGCTGTTAGAAAAAAGAGTCATCCAGCCAGTCCAGGTGGACCAAATAGGATCCAGAACTTACTCAAGGTTCTTTTTAGTTCCAAAGAAAACAGGGGACTGGAGGCCTATACTGGACCTCAGCAAACCCAATACCTTCGTGAAGAAGGAAAAATTCTGGATGGTCACGCTGCAATCGATCCTTCCATTTCTTCAAACGAATGATTGGATGTGCTCTATAGATCTCAAGGATGCGTACTACCACATAAAAATGGCCAGGCCATCCAGAGATCACCTGCGCTTCCGGCTGGGAGCCATTCATTTTCAGTTTCGAGCTCTGCCCTTTGGCCTCAGCTCAGCCCCCAGGGTGTTCACCAAGTGTATGGCAGTAGTGGCGTCCCACCTGAGACGACTAGGATTCCAGGTGTTTCCATACTTAGATGACTGGCTCCTTACCGCCACCACCAGGCATCACCTTTTGCAAGCCAGGGACTATACAATCAATCTCTGTTCCCATTTAGGCATAACACTGAACTCCGAAAAATCTGCCTTGTCACCCTCACAGCATATATCATTCATAGGAGCAGAATTGGACACTACCTTAACTCTGATCAGGCTTCCCCAAACAAGAGTTTCAGCCTTGAGGGAACAGATTTCTACTCTTCTACAAAACAAAAGAGTCCCCGCTGCACAGGTCTTGAATGTTTTAGGCATGATGGCAGCTACCCTTATCACGGTCCCCCTAGGGAGAATGCACATGAGGATCCTCCAGTGGCTACTCTTTGCACAGTGGTCTTACCAACGACTACCATTGTCACACAACATCCTGCTCACGGAGTCTTGCAAGCGGGATCTTTGATGGTGGATGAACAGCCACGAGCTTACGATAGGCCGCTGGTTCGTTCCCCCTCCCCATAGCCACAGTGACCACAGAGGATTCCCTAATAGGGTGGGGGGACTTTTTCAGGGGAGAACAGTTCAAGGCAAGTGGTCGAAAATGGAGTACAATCTGCACATCAATGTCCTGGAGTTGAGAGCAGTGTTCCTGGTGTTGCAACACTTTCACGACTACTTACCTCCGGGAACAGTTGCAATACAGACAGACAACATGTCAGTGGTCTGGTACATAAACAAACAAGAAGAAACCAGGTCTTACCCCTTATGCAGAGAGGCCCTGAGAATCTGGCAATGGGCTGTGTCCACCGGATGCTTTCTCATAGCAATGCACATCTTGCGGACATCCAATGTAATAGCGGACAGATTGAGCAGAGCCATCCTGTTGCCTCACGAGTGGTCCCTCAAAAATCAAGTAGCGGAGAGGATATTCCACAGATGGGGCCAGCCTTGCTGCGACCTTTTTGCATCCCCCTTGAATACCAAATGCAGAAGCTATTTTGCCCTACTTCCCCCTCTGGGGGGGGGCGCCCCCAGGGACGCACTTGTGCACGATTGGACCCCTGGTCTCCTATATGCCTTCCCTCCTGTTCCACTAATCTCGAAATTTCTGCAGAAAGCCAAAGGTCTGGAAAGGACGATCATCTTGATAGCACCATTCTGGCCTCGTCAAATCTGGTTCCCCTTCCTCCAAGCTCACCAAATAGAGGAACCTTGGACTCTGGACCCAGTGCCAGACCTTCTGACCCACTCGTCAGGAGTTCTTCACCCCTCTCTTTCGTCCCTCAAATTGACAGTATGGCTGCTCCACTTCCCAGCTTAGCCAGGTCAGATCTTTTGTCTCCAGCAGTACAACATATTTTGATTTCTTCCCACAAAACCTCCACTAGAAAATTGTACAAGAGCAAGTGGAAACGTTTCGTGTGTTGGGCTTCCAAACAAAGTTTAGATCTCTTGATTGGTCCTATTCATAAGGTTCTAGATTTCCTATCTATTCTTTTTCATCAGGGGGCTTCAACATCCACCATAAGGGTACAGCTGGCTGCCATATCTAATTTTCATGTGGGTGAGGGGGGGTGCTACAATTATGTCTCACAGACTTTGTAGAGTTTTCCTGAAGGGAACTTATCTCTGACCACCCATTCGAAGTCCGGTTTTTCCTTGGAATTTAAGTCTGATGTTATCCCAACTCGTTATCACCCTTTGAACCAGCTTCGTCATGCCCACTTAAATATCTTTCCTGGAAAACCCTGTTTCTTGTTGCAATCACTTCAGCTGGCAGAGTCTCAGAGCTGCAGGCACTGTCAATTAGACCCCTGTATCTGATCTTTCACCCAGACAGGGTCACCTTATGTACTAATCCGTCCTGTCTACCAAAAGTCTGCTCAGAATCTAATCTTAATCAGTCCATAGAACTTCCCACTTTTTTAGGCACCATACCAATAAATTGGAATACATGTTACACAAATTGGACGTGCACAGACAGCTGAGATTTTACCTTGACAGAACAAAAGAATTCAGGAAATTGGATAAACTTTTTGTTTCTCATGCAGATAATAAGAAAGGACTTGCAGTAACAAAAATCACGTTATCCAAATGGCTTTCAGACTGCATAAACTTTGTTTATTCATCTTCCAATCAGTCTATTCCGTGCAAAGCTAAAGCTCATTCTACTAGAGCTGTTTCTACTTCCCTAGCCCATTGCGGCTCGTTTACCGATAGATACCATTTGTGCAGCGGCTACCTGGGCCAAACCTCATACCTTTATTACTCATTACAAAGTGGACAGAGCCTCCAGGGACAGGGCTTCCTTTGGTTCCACTGTTCTCAGGAATGTTCTCCAGTGAGCCACCTGGGGTTTAGGGTGCTAGGGACGCTACCCGTGTGTAAGAACAAATGGTGAGATCAAACAACTTCACATAAAGAAGTTATGTTCTTACCATAACGTTCCATGTGAGTTGTTCATCTCGCCTTTGTTCTTACATTCCCGCCCTCCTTCCCCCTCCGTGTTCTGGAAGAACAGGTACGACTGGTGGCTGGTTGTCTTTTCTCATGGTCCCCTTGGACTGCCTGTCTCTATGTATGCGTACATATTCGGACATGTATAATATATATGCATATATCTGTCCTTACATATTTGTGTATATACGTGTATATGTGTATTGGTACGTATGCATGTGTAGGCGGGTATGTCTTCTGTTGTCTGGGTTTCATAGCAAACTAGATCTGAGGGTTAGCAGGAGAGGATTATGGGATAAGGACTGTGCCTCGAGCTTCTCTTAGACGCAGAGCTTGGAATGTAGCTGACTCAGAGCCGAAGGATCGGCTCCGACCCATGTGTAAGAACAAAGGCGAGAGGAACAACTCACATGGAACGTTATGGTAAGAACATAACTTCTGTTTTATGTTACATCAACATTATAAACTGTGATATGTATGTCTGTCTCATCACCTATTTATCCACCCAATGCAGTACAGATATAATGTCTGCTTCTAAATAATATTAGTCAAAGACCTACAGATAGGACCACTCTTACCTACTCCTATTACAACAGTACTAACTACAGAGAATGTCAGGTCATGCATTAGTCTGCATTCCCAGAGGATTTCTCAGTGTGTACTGAAATTGTGGACCAGTACTATCAGACTGCGGCCCACAATGCTTTGCTAGTGACATTACAGACAGCCAAAGCTGCACAGGTAACATACATATATGGAGGTTGTGCTAGACTCAAGGGTTGCCAGCACATACATAACTGGGGATTACTGTGACATAACACATGATGTGGTAGTTGCCCAACTGAATGATGTAATAGTTAATGTAACCCCTACCCTTTACTAGGACACACCAAGCATTTTGCTTTTTATGCTGTGACTGATAGCTTTGGCTAACATACTTACCTTGAACAGTTAACCTAATTTCCAGTGGGATGGGTTCCCTCCATCTGGCTCTGCCTATAAAAAAAAGCTGCCACAAGCCCCACACTTACTCTTAAAACTTGTTGTCCTACAAAGCATTCACCCTCTCTACCTTTGCCTATTGCCTACAGCAGCACTGGCTTCAGCTTCAGCCTATAGCACACACATCTGTATGTAAAAAGTAGCTGCTACAAACATTCTCATTGCAATAATGTAGTATCTTTACCCCAGTAATTTCCGTGTAAACATATAAGAAAGGGGTTGAAATCTACATTGACCCCTTATATCTTGTTCAGTGGTTGCACGGGATTGGCTGATTATACTGCAAAGCAGCTATGTAGGCTGCAGTTAGCATTCCAGAAGCACAGATTGGTTCAGAGGCAATCACTTGCTAATGAGAACCATGTTAAAAAGGCAAACATCAAGCTAGGTGAAAATTGTGTATGAGAGTTACTTTGCAGGGCGAACTCTGCAAAACATTTATATATCTGTACCTTTCAATAGAGGAGTATTGTACTCCATCAGGTGTGTAACCATTTTGTTTCCAACATAATGCATATATTTGAATATAGTAGGGAGGAATGGTGATTTCCTAAATAAACCTTTCTTAGAACTGTATTGATGACATGTCATCAATCTCCACTTATGCTATACCTACAGAGGAACTAGTGTACAGTAAGGGTAGAATGGTTTGTGTTACTTAGGTACACTGATCTCCTGGAGGTTTCCCATGATAGCAGTTGTAATAGTACACTGCTATTTGTTTGGCATGGTTGTGTTAATATATTATAGAGGATGGGTTAGCCTTAGGGGCCACACTACAATAAACGTCTGTGTCAGGTGTGTGATCATACATCAGTATCCGTCATGACACAAACAGGAATAGCTTACTATTGCTACTATCCTACCTGTATCCACACCCTTTGTATGTTTGCACACTGTCGAGTATGACATGTAATCCAGCAGTGAATAGTGCTAGCCATCCTTTATTTATGTATCTCTACGGTTCCACTTCATAATTGCAAAATACTAAAATTTCAGTATTTTGCAACCATAAAGGTGAATTTTTAAAATGTCGAAAGTGCATAATCTTGAATATTTTAAATTTGCAATTATGGTTTTACATTACGTGAAGTGTGCTGCTTGGTTTGGATGTAATTTGGCATAGTGTATGGATTTACATGGAATCTAAGGTAAGTGAGTGTTTTGTAAGGGTTTTGGGTGGGTGTTTGAGTGTATGTGAGATTGTAAGTCGTATGTGTGGGTTAGGGTAGGATGGTGAATGTATGAGTGTGTAATTGTTGGATGTGTTGGTGTTTGCGTGTGTGTGTGTGTGTGTGTGTGTGTGTGTGTGTGTGTGTGTGTGTGTGTGTGTGTCTCCACATGCGCGAGAGACTGTGGAATGTCTGGGTGTGTGTGTACTGTCTTTTACTGTTTGTGCGATCTCAGAGTTAGCATATATAAGTAGGGGGGTATGGGGGGGTGCAGGAGGGCTTGCCCCCCTGCTTATGTGTAGTGTAGGTATGTGGATGTGTTTTTTGTTTCTGTGTGTTTATTTGGTTTGTAGTGTGGGTGTTGTAGTTTATGTGTGGTGTGGTGTATGCTGTGTGTTTGGGTTTTTTTAGTTTCGGGATTGTGAAGATTCGTTATTTGAAATTTTCGCTTTTATGGTTGCGAAATACTGAAATTCGAGATTTCAATATTTCATGATTATGAAGTGAAACCATCTCTACATACTGTATTCTGATGTATATGATCCTAACGTGTTCCCATTTTCTTGTCTTTCAGGAAATATGTATCGCTGACACTGGGGCTCTTTTACAGTTGTAGAAAATGAAATAATCCTGGAAGCATTGCGTCAACACCATCAACACCTGCTGTCCAGGGGGAGGGCAAACCGGGATAAGCGGGCACCATTGTGGGCTGACCTGGTCCATGATATTAATGCTATTGGTCCCTAGAGCAGGACATATGAGCAGTTGCAAAACCGTGCAACCAACATGATCAATGCCGCACGCAGAAGAGCAGTGAAAGTGGCCAGGGATCATTGTATCACTGGTGGAGGCCCTGCAGCAGAACAATCACTGTCAGCCACTGAGGAATTCCTGGAGAGTCTAGGAACACAGTACACCTCCCAGGCATCCATCATACAGTATGTTTTGGATGTAGGTACCACCATCTGCAAGTAAGAGGAGCGTCCAGGTGTGCTTAGTTGGATCAGCATTGGAATATTCAGCATTCAGTGTGTCAGGGTGTACAGAGGTTTACGTGGGTGTCACATGTAGGTATTTTTGTGGGGGGGAGGATAGTGCCACTTTGAATGACATGCTCAGATTGTGATCACCATAACAATTAACATAGTAGCTACTGTAAATGTGGGATCTTTGGACATATTACCCTGTTATAGTGCACCGTGTCATGCAGTTTACATTACCTCATCCACTAATTTCCACAGGACCTTCAGGAAGCAGATGAGGCCATGCTCCTCCTCCTGCTCAGCACAATACTGTTTTGTTACATATGTAGCTTTAGTGCAATGTATTTACTAAAGTGTTATTCCAGGCCTGCTGGCTGCATTGATGTACTGTCTGCATGACTGCCAACTGCACAGATAGTTTCTGTCTGTACACAGTTTAGAATCATATCTATACCTTGTAGGTGTGAACACACTGATAGATTTCACTGTATTATCAGGACATTACAGACTGCCTTATGTGTCAACTTTGCAGAGTTTTCCCAGATGTCAGCAGTATACATCATTGCTGGTCATGAGATTCCTGCGTAAAGAGCTTTTATTTAAAAGAACTACAGATGTTTGTTAGAAAAAAAATGTCCTTATGTCCTGCTATATGAGGTTGGGGGTTAAACAAGTCTGTAGTAGTGACATCAGTGTTTAGAGGTAACATATATTGCAACATAGTACTGCAGAGTTTAGTAGTGCAGGTATTAATGTACTACTTTTCTCTTCTTATCACAAGTGACCAGGGGGGTTGGTCTGTGTCCCCTTCACAACCTGATGTCAGTGTCTCATCAGACTCTAATGATGGTGGGTAAGGCAAGGCACAGGTGGGGGTTGCAGGGGCTTAATCTGTCACAGAGGTTGACATCCCCCTTCTGCCCACATTATCACTGTACACAGTCAGTATGCCTATGTATACCAGTCCCCTGAGGCCACAGATATTGGACAGTGTGAGGTTGGGGACATTGAATAGGAAAGTGTGGCTACTATGGCTGCAGTGAGTGTTGATACTGGTCATAGCCAAAGAACTGTCAAGGTTCCACACAGGTGGATCAATAGGGGTGCTCAGAGCAGCCCTGCTCTCCCTCCACCACCTGTTGCAGGTGTCTCATCACTTGTCACCTGATGTATGCTTAGGGCCATCATTGAGGCACAAGCACATTCCAAAAGGAACTCCAGACAAATGCTCAGGGTTATGGATGCAGCACAGTCTGACATCCATGACTGCCTCCACCATGTTGCTGATAACCTGGATCGGTTGACTGATTCATAGGTTCATAGGTTGGTCCTAAGCTATTGGTCCTAGGGCCTATACAAGCCTAGCCATAACAATTCCCTGGCTATTTCCTCCCACACTATTTACTTCCCTGGACCCCTGTCTAGCAGGGCGAATAACGTGATCCCCGGGGTGAATTTCCTTTCTCCCATCCAATCATCAAGGTTCCTTTTGAAGAGGCGCTCTGCTTGACATGTATGGGCAGTCTGTTCCAGACTCTGGGGAGTCTCTGGGTCAGGAACCTATCCCTCCAGCATGTTTTGTTTATTTTGATGACAAGGTTTAGATCCCTGGAGCATGTGGCTCTGAGGGATTGGGATTTCTTTAAGTGTAGCATGTCCAACAGCTCTGGGTTTGACATGGCCTTGTATGTTAAGCAGAAATCACCTCAGAGTAGACAATATGCGACAGAGTATAGCTGGAGTTTTTTAAGGTGGTCAGCATAGGGTATCTGCTTTAGGCCTGTGATTCTTTTAGTGATGTATTTCTGCGGCATTTCCAGTTGTTGCAGATGTCTTGAGAGGTACATACCAAATGGTGCATTGTATTCTATAATGGGTCTAATGAGGGATGGATACAGTGGGACAATGACCACCTTTTTTCTGGATGAAAAGCTCTTAGTGATGAGGTGTGCCACATAGAAGGATTTCCTGACTGTTGTGGCGATGTAGTTATTGAAGGTGAGACCACTGTCCATCTGTGTCCCTAAGTCTCTTATCACAATTTTGGTGTTTAGTGTACTGCCACCTATGTGGTAATTCACGGGTACATGTTTTTTCTCAAAGGGGATAACTATATATTTTTTGATATTGAGCTTGAGCCCATGGCTCTGGCACCAAGCATATGTTTCTGTAAGGCCCTTTTGTAGAGTATCCACATCATTTGGGGATTCAATAATGGCTCCCAGTTTGCAGTCATCTGCGAACTTTGTTAGCCAAAGTCCCTTAGTGTTGGCCTGTACTTCAGAGAAGTAGATGCCAAACAAGAGAGGTCCCAGGACTGAACCCTGAGGTACTCCACTTGTCACTTGTCTGGAGCTGGATTTGAAGTCAGCTACTTTTACAGTGTGGGTTCTGTCATTAAGCCAGTTGGCAACCCGTCGAGTGATGTAGGGATTAATGCCCAGCTTAGTAAGTTTATCTATGATTCCAGAGTGGAGGATAGTGTCAAAAAGATGATGCAGTGGAAACATGGCCATCTCAGACAGATGACACACTATCTGCCTTGGGGCACACATTGCCTGTGTTGGAATGTCTTGCTGGAGTTGAGAGTTGGACCCAAGGACATAGATCAGCAGCTACATCAGCCAAGAGTCCATGTGGCCATGCACAATCACGCTTTTATAGTGGCAGTACATCCAGCAGTCCAGAGGGGAGTGTGCTGTCCACACCAAGATGTGGCAGGCCATGAGCTCATACTCTTGGGCATTCCCATGGAGGATATGGTCCCAGCAGACAGCAGTCACCCTTAGGTAGTAGGCCCGCTTCTGATCTTGGGCATGGAGGTGCCATTGCAACTCCTGGCAGAGCCAGTTTCCATGTTCGGGATTGGAAACTGTGAACTGTCAGCTCTACCATGCATGGTTCACAGCTGTCCAACCTGCAGACATGTAGGGCTAACACAGAGCTTGACTGTGTTCACACAGACACTCACATACCACTGTCACACTCAGGTAATTTACAGACACACACACCACATTTCCATGGTCCGTCTTGCCTGCTTCCCTTCCTGACTCTCTCTCTCTCTCTCTCTCTCTCTCTCTCTTTCTCACACACACACACACACACACACACACACACACACACACACACACACACGCTTGCCAACCTGTTGGGTCAGTCTAGGCCTCCTGCACCCATACAAAACACCATGTGCACATGATGATGCCTGTGTCACATCCCTGTCATCCTTGTCATCCATGCAGGGAAATGAAGCTATCTGTCTGATGCACAGGGTGACTATATAAATTACTATGTATTTGTTTAATCCATTGTTGTCTTTGATATGCCACTTGGACTGGTCACTGAAAGATATTGTATGCTGCCATTTGTAATGAGTACACCACATTATTTTGTGTATAGTACATTGGATGATGTTGTAATGGCTGTATACTTACACAATGAAAGATGCCTCATTAAACTGTTTATGTTTCAGTTTCAGGTTGTGTAGGACACATGTATGTGTAGACAGGGACAATTAACCCATAGACATCAGAACACAGGATGGTATTTCTGCACAGAAGGAAAATGTCTTCAGACAGGTAATGCAATATAGGTGTGTGGCTCCATAGATTCCTATGTGTATAGTAGGCTAACATGAACAGCAGCCAATTCATGCATCCCTAATTTCTGACAAGGTCTGTTATTTGTGATGCATGTATGCAGGGTTTTGGGAAATGAGACATCTACAAGCTGTGGTGTGGGAGATGAATGATCTACAATTTTCCTGTGTCCATTAGACATGTGTTCTACACCAGTTATGATTGTCTTGTTCCACATCCCATCGTGTAACTTGCACGTGATGTGTGTTACAATGGAAGTGTGATTCACATGAATTGGGAGGCTGTTACATATAAGGTGTAGTCTTTGGGTTACATACCTGTCTCTCCAGCATGTCCTACTTATACCACAGTCAAGGTGTAGGTGTGTATAACAGGTACTTCTTTTGCTACACCTTTCTTGGATATGCAGGAGGTACACAGTGAGATCTGACACTTTCTATATGGCAGCCATTCACCATCCCTCCAAAGCATGTAGGAGACAGAATACACAGTTATGGCGTTGTCACAGTTGGCATAGGACATGTTATGTACACTAAGCATTGGTGTACTGTGGAACCTCTGTGGCTGTTACAGTTGTCATATATGCCTGTGTAGGTACATACCAAAGATAGGTGTGAGGAGTGCCAAATACGGTGTAACAATGGCAGTCTGGAATTTACATGCCATACCTTACTCTAAAGATTGTGCAGAATTGACTGAATCCCAACATCTTACCTACCCTTGAAAGTCAAAGGCTAGATCACTGTCAGTGTCCATATGTCCCTGAGTATTGGGTCAACTGTTGGAGGTGAGCGAACAGTATGATATTTACTAGGGGTGGATGACTTCCCAAAGGATGGTATTGTGCATTCCTTGTCATGTAATAATTGTCAGTGGCAACAACTGAATGTGTATGTCAGCCCATTTTGGATAATTGTTGGTTCTGTCTAGGATTCAGTGACAGCTCCTAATTTGCAATCAACTGCAAATGTCAGACTGAGGTCACTGACAGTGGCCGTGACTGCAGAAATGGGAATGGCTAGAGGGGTAGTCCCAGGAATGATTTTTGAGGGAAGTCCACTGGTTCATAGGAGTGTACTAGGCTAATGGCCCTGGAGCCTTTACAAGCCTAGCCCATAGCATTACCCTGACATCGTGCCACCCGACCTTAGTTCCCAGTGCCTCTGTCGAGTAGAGCCACTGGAGTGATCTCTGGGGTGAATTTTCTATTTCCCGTCTACTCATCAAGATTTCTCTTGAAGAGGGGCAGTGAGGTGCTCTGCTTGACATGTATGGAAAGTCTATTCCATAGCATGGGCAGTTTCTGGGGTATGAGCCTGTCCCTCCAGCATGTTCTGTTGATTGTGGTAATGAGGTTGAGGTTTCTGGAGCGTGTGGTGTGGAGGGATTGGGATTTCTTTAGATGTAGCATTTCTAACAGAGCTGGGTCAGACGTGGCTTTGTAAATCAAGCAGAGATTGCCTCTAAGTAGGCGATATGAGACAGAGAATAGTTGGAGTTTTTTGAATCTGTCCATAAAGGACAAATGTTCAAGGCCTAGGATCCTCTTTGTGAGGTACTTTTGCAGCCTTTCCAGTTGTTGCAAGTGTTTAGTGAGGTACATGCCAAATGGGGCATTGTACTCAATGATTGGCCTAATGAGGGAATAGTAGAGGGAGACAATGAACTCTTCTTCCTGGATGCAAAAGCCTTAGAAATGAGATGTGCCACATAGAAGGACTTTCTGACCACAGTGGCAATGTGGAGGTCAAAAGAGAGGTTGCTGTCAGCCTGTGTTCCCAGATCTCTTATAACGCCCTCTGTGTTCAGTGGACTACCATCAATGTGGTAATTCATGGGAACTGGGTTTTCCCAAAAGGGATGATGACACATATTTTGGCATTGAGCTTAAGGCTATGGTTCTAACACAAGTCGTTGGTTTCAGTGAGGCCTTTCTGTAGGATGTCAACCGCACTTGGGGAGTTAATAATAGCTCCTAACCTGCAATCGTCTGCGAACTTTGTCAGCCAGAGTCCCCTTGTGTTGGCCTGGACTTCAGAAAAGTAGATACCAAACAGGAGAGGACCCAGGACCGAACCCTGTGGAACTCCACTCGTGACTGGTCGGCAGTCTACTTTCACACTGTGGGTTCTAACTGTGAGCCAGTTTGCAACCCACCTAGTGATATAGGAGTTGATGCATAGCTTAGTGAGTTTTTCTATGATTTCTGAGTGGGGAATGGTATCATAGGCCTTGGCCAGATCAAGGTAGGCTGTATGAACCACCTTGCCTTCATCCACAGCTCTGGTGACTGACTCAAAGAAGTTGACCAATATATCCTTGTTTATTAGGTCCATGATGATGTGTTCCATAGCTTTGCATATAAGACTTGTCAGGCTAATGGGGCAATAGTTCCCAGGGTCTGTAGTCACTCCTCCTTTGTGGAGAGGGATGACTGTAGCAGTGCGCCATTTGGTAGGGACAAAGCCTGAGGTGAGGCTGTGCTTGAACAGGGCAGACAGGTGAGGTGCCAGTTTACTCTGTAGTTCATGTAGAACACAGCCAGGGATATTGTCAGGTCCCATAGAAGCTGTATTCTTGGCCTTGGACAGTGCTGTTTTAACCTGTGCAGCAGTAATACTGAGGGCCTGGCAATCTACTGGTCCTTGGGGGGAGGGTTAAAGTTGGCACTGAATCTGTCAGCCAGTATATTGGCAATATATATTGGCGTGGTATAGGAGGTACCATTGCGCAGTAGCTCAGAGCAAATCTGGATAGTGCCATGGAGATTCTTTACATAACTATAGAAGGCCTTGTGGTTGTCTTTAATATCTACTGCAATTCTGTTTTCATAGCTAGCTTTAGACGATTTGATGAGGGATCTCAACTTTTTGTTGAGGCTGATAAGGGAGTTTTTCCAGTTTTGGGACTTCACCTTATTCTGCATTAGTTTCCTCCTTCTGTTGTAGAGCTTGTTTTTGGCAGGGGACCATCAGATTGGCTTCTTTTTTTTGGAGGAGACCGTCTTGGTTCTATTGGGTATGGCAAGATCCATGCATTTGTGTATGTCTTTGCACAGTGCATTGGTATATGATTCGGCAGTCATGCAAATATTCTCCATTTGAATAGGTGCCGTGAAGATAGCCACCTCTGTTTTTAGGAGCCCAAAGTTAGCTTTGGAGATGTTTTTCATGGTGCTTACCTTTGGGGGGGGGGGGGATGAGGATTTCTAAGGTGGTTAGTTTGTGGTCGGATCTAACCAGGGGGAAGTTGACTATTGGTGTAGAGCAATGGTCGCCCATGTTAGTAATGACCAGGTCAAGGATGTTGATACCTCTAGTGGGGGTAAAAATTAGCTGGTCCAGGGCACTGGAATTAATGAATTCCAGGAAACGTTGGGCAAGTGTATTGTTAAATGAGTAGTTTTCCCAGTTAATGGAGGAGTAGTTGAAGTCACCCAGTATGAGACTGTTAGGTTGGACCCTAATATTCTGCAGGGTGCTTAGGAAAGTGAAGTGTGAGTCTTGGGACATGGTTGGTGACCTATAGCAGGCTACGATCTGAATGTCTGTCTTACCCAATTTTAGCTGCACCTGAACTATCTCAGATGCATTATGTTGGGCAACCAATCTGGAGGTGTGCACATCCTTTATGAATATGGAAACACCACCGCCTTTGGAGCTTCAGTCCAAGTTCTGGGTCCGAAAGGTGTGGAATGAATTATAGTCTGGTAGTGCAGGGGTGATTTCTGCTGCCTTGAACCAGGTCTCTGTTATGGCACAAATGTCGATGTTCTCCATTTTAAGGAGTGCTTCAAGTGTGTGCATTTTGAGATTTAGACTTGTAGCATTGAGCAACATAACCCTCAGATTGCATTTGTTTGTAGCTGTTACAGCAGTAATTTGGCCTTTGGAACACTGCCTAAAAAAGGCACTATGGGGTGGAAAGAGCTTTGGCCAGTATCCGGAAGCCCAGGAGTGACAGATGCAGGCCATCTCTGGCAAAGCATCGAGGTCTGTCAGTCATGTCATCCCAGGCAGACAGATACTGGATTCCTTTAAAATGACAGAAGAAACTTAGCCAATTGTTGAAATCAATCATTTTCTGCTTGCACAGTGGTATAATTCTGGGTGATGGTAGAATGCTGCTCAGGACTAGGGTCATACCTGCCTGGGCTACATAATCCTCCACATCTCTTTTCATGCAGTCCAGGGAGGTATGTCTCAGGTCATTCACACCCACATGTACAATAACAGAGTCATATTTGTACCTGTTGTTGAAGGACCTGAATGCGTGCATCATGTGGCAGATCCTGGCACCTGACAGGCAACTGACTGTTACTTTCTCCTTATTCAACCTAGTGAGTGGGACATCAGTGTTCCTCACTATCGTGTTACCTATGACTAGAGTGTTGGGCATGCTGTTTTGCCTTAGGGGCTTTGGTTGAGTGGCACACTTTTTAGGAGAGTTATGTGCCTTGTGATTAGTGTTTTGGTGTGGTGGTCGAGTGCGTTTCTGCATTGGAGGTCTCTTCTGTTTGGGTAGATTTTTATTGAGAGCCTCCATGAAGGTGGGTGTGTGGTTTGTGTTTTTATGTGAAGGCAGTGCTGGTGTGTATTCTGGAGGGCTATGTGTTCTATGTGGTGTGGTGCAAGTGCTGACCTTCTCCTCTTGACCACCTATTCTGGTCTTGGCTTGAGAGAGCGTAGCTTTCAGTTTGGATATATAAGTGCATCTCTCGCAAGTCTGGGTGTTGGGAGTTAAGAGGAGAGAGTTGTCAGTGTACATGAGGCAGTTGCTACATTGCCTCAGGATGCCCAAGTTCAACAGGTTAATAGGAGAAAGCACAGGGCACTGACCTTTAGACATGCCTGGAGGGGTGGGCATTAATAATAAGTACTGGAGCTGTTTCCTTGTAGAATGTTTAGTGCTGGTAGCACTTTTGTGTGCTACAGTAGTTGCTACAAGAAGTCTGGTAAAGTGCTAGACTAACTTCATTGTAGCGGTGGACTACCGAATGCTGTTGTTCTGGAAAATGATGGACAGACATTTGGTTATCCACCGGCTAACATACTAGTTTGAAGATATCCTGTAGAAGTTGTCAACAATGCCTGATGGCCTAATAGTTTCAAAAGCCATGGCAGGCCATGGTAGGTGGAGTGACTCATTTTCCCCTCATCCATTGCATAGTTTATCAATCAATGAGGTCCACTGGTTAGGGTAGGCATGATCTGCCCATGATCCAAACAAACTGGGTTTAGTACACTGTCTGTAGGGTAACT
This sequence comes from Protopterus annectens, assembly GCF_019279795.1. Taxonomy (NCBI): domain Eukaryota; kingdom Metazoa; phylum Chordata; order Ceratodontiformes; family Protopteridae; genus Protopterus; species Protopterus annectens. The sequence goes on along the minus strand of NC_056743.1, from coordinate 1,707,931,493 downwards.
ACATTGTTACTGATCATTTCCATGATATTTCTGTTAATGGCTTTACATATGAGACATCTGGAGACAGTGCTTGTCACTACATGCTAGTTGTCCTGTGTGCAACACAGTACTGCAGTTGATTCCTTCATGATTCCCAAGAAAATAGTCATCCAAGGTGTTTATGTCTGTACAGAGCACAGGCAGAAAATGGATGGGAAAGTAATACATACATCCTGTGAAGCTTAGGAAGGGGGGTTTACACAGTTCTTCTGCAGTTGGACACTACTCAAGCAGTGTGTACTGCAATGACACAATTACCTTGTGAAGAATGCAGAAAAAGAGGGTGGTCCCCTGAATTGCTGGTGCCTGGAAATTACCACTGCTGGTCTCAGCACAACCACTCTCCCCTGGAATACTATGTGCCTATACTTTTCTTCTCACCAGAATCAAGACATGAGTACCAACCTCTAGATGAGAAGCAGGCCACAGCCTGTTTGTTCATCCACATAGTTGTCTCATGTCTTGCAAGGCTTTGTAGGCTTGACATACCAGTTTCCAGGTAGATGCCTCGATTAGCAATCAGAGCACTCATGTCAGTATGCATGTATTATGCCATGTGTTCTGGGGATGTTAGGATTTCACTAGGGTACTGACCAGATGGTGTTTAGGAGCACAGCTACAGCGTCACAATATAACATTCAATGTCAGGTTACATACACATCAAAGATTGCTCAAACAAGCACCACAGCAGCAGTAATCCATCTTAGGTGACAATTGTAGGGTCTATATTAGACGACTGAACGATCAAAATGTCAAGTACAACATGCTCGACACACTTTGATTGAACATTCATCTAATCGGAAACTGAAAATGCCGAAAACTGGAATTTCGAAAAGTTTTAGTTGGTCATGGTAGTGAGTGTAGCTTGTGATGTAAAGACACTACACTGTCTGAAATGGCTAGCTAAGCCAAGTCTTTATTTGTGTAAGTATTCATTTTGCAATTACCAGGAAACTGCCCTTTCTCCAATGTAGAGCAATCACGGAGTTGGTATATATAGTTGGGGGGGTGTGGGAGGCACAGCCCCCAACTTTGTTTTAAAAGCAGAAGATTGCGTTTATGTTTTAAAGTTGTTGAATGATGTGAGCATGTTGGGGTTTATATGTATTAGTTGTATGTGTGTGTGTTGCATGTTAGTATAGGGAAGGTGTGGGACTAAAACCTTTCAAAACTCCAGTTTTCGGCATTTTCAGAGTTTGATCAGATGAACGATTGATCAAAGTGTGTTGAGCATGTTGTACTTGACATTTTGATCGTTCGTTCATCTAATATAGACTCCAATTTTACAGCGATGCACACAGCCTGACCTTCAACAGCTTAATGGCGGACATCTGTGTGACATGGATCCAAGGCCTACTGCACATTGTTGGCTGCCTTTCGCCAAAGTATGTGTACCTCCAGCATATCCTGCGTATGCCATACTGTACATTTCTGTTACTGTAACAGATGTCTGTGTTCCCACATCATGTCACACTATATCCTCTCTGCTGTGTGTTTGTTTGACAGCCATTGCAGATTTGCAAGTCCAGAGTTATGCCTGCAATGTTGAACAAGTTCTCAGTGCATGTACGGACATTCACATCTTCATTGCAAAGACTGCCTACAGTGTTTGATGCTGTCATCCCCAAGGGTGTAGCAGCATGACCCTAACTTTGCTGGAGTTGAACATTGTCACATTTGTAGGTATGGTATTGTGACCATATCTAATAACAGGATTGTGGGTAATGCAAGGCCCACATGCTTGGCAAAGCATCGCACTCACTCAACCATGTTATGGCACACTGTCAGGTGTGGTTTTATCTTAGGAGAACTATATAAAGATGGTAACATGTTACATTTCAGCAGCTGTCAGGCCACTGCCTAACAATGGCCTGCTGTGATGTACACACAAGCAAGACTGTACTGGTAAGGGCATTATCAATGACTGCAGACAGGATGTGGAAAGCATCCCCATCCCTTTACTCATATTCCACGTAAACACAACATGTGAGAGATGAGACTATATTACAAACCTTGATTCCATTGTGTCTAACACACCAGTCAGTACATATGAAAATGAGTAGTTTGCCAGCATGGACACCTCAACTCCTACTCCACTCACACCTGCTTGTGTGGCACTCCTTATCGCACACACACACAAACAACAGACACCTCAGAAACCCAAATGGAAGCCTACTATACATAATCAGACCTCTGTAGAACACAGTACATATAATAGCTCATGCACCACTGTCTCACTGGTGACACACCTGAGGCACATCACAACATCAAACCTATTAGTCATAGGTGACTACATCAGACATATCAATGTCCCTCTCACCAGGCTACATATGGGAGAGTTCACAGTTAGTTGTCAGTGAGGTGCCATGATTTGCCATACCACATATGCACGTAAGTCTGTCGACATCAGGTAATGATATGACAACTTCATAGTTCCTGTTGGTTTGTACAGCTGGAGACTTACCTCACCGGACTGTATGCAGAGACATCATGAGCTTATGGACTCTGTGTCTCTCGATGGGTATGCTCAGTGTTCAGCTGAATTTGACCTTCATGTAAGATCATGGCTCAATACACATGGAAAATGATTTCAGTCAATAATTGGCTTAGCGTGTGGTGTCATTGTAAGGGGATCCACAATGTGTGAGCCTAGGTTGACTTGCTCAACAGACCTTGCTGCTTTGCCAGAGATCATCTTCACCTGTCTCCCCTGGGATTTAATGTACTGGCCAAGACTGTTGACATCCCCATAGTGCATTCTATAGGCAGTGTCCCCAGAGAAAACTTTCCATTGAGAAAATTTCATCTTCAAACATCACAGTTATGCTGCTACACTCTAGCAATGCCAACAATGACCTACACTCACTGGAAGGCGTCCCCACCTTGGAATATGCTGACATTAGTGCAGTCACAGACACCTGATTGGAGGCTGTGGACAGCACCACAGACATACCAGGCTACACAGCTTTCCATGTGTTCAGACCTCAAACTGACAGTGTGCAAGGTAATGGTGGTGTATACATACTCAATAAAGATAGAAATGCACCCAGATTGGGTACGCAGTTTCCCTGGGAACATTGCAGATGGTTTACACTGCTGGAATTGCACCTAATCAAGTGACTGCCAGCTATAGGAGAAACTCCATGTTGCAGGACACCCACTGTGCTTATTTGAATGTACTCGTGTCTATCACAATACATCACAACACCATGGTTTGGGGTGACTTTCACTACTCACCAACTGTGTTGGTTAGTCATGCTCAATGTCATTTAACCAAAGGTTAGTCTATGTCCTTAACTGCAATGCCTGGACCAGTGACATTCCCACAAAGGGAGACAACAGACTGCATCAGGTGCTTACCAATATGGGTGACCAGTGCAGCATCTCCAATATGAGGTCCTCCCTGGTGAGATCTGGCCACAAATCGGTCTTATTAACAGTAAGTATCACACCTGAACCCCCTTTGCAGCAATTACAGTCATATAATTCAACCAAGCAAATTATAACCTCCTATGGGATGGTATAAGTACCTTGACTGCACCATCCCCCTTAGATGGAACAGGCAACTGTGCTGAACTCTACAGCAATGATTTATGCAAGCACCTGTACAGCTGCATAGACTTAACTGTACCTGACAGGAGGTAATCCCACTCCTCATGGCGCAGCAAATGTCCTGGTGGACAAGTGCCATTATCAGGCTGGTCAATAAGCGGTCAATATTGCTATGTGACCATTGGAGTGAGGGAGCCCCCTAACATGGGAACACACCCTCCTCAGCTAAAACAAGCAAATAGTGTTGTAGTAACATCCTGTAGAAGAAAGTATGTGACAAAATTAACCTCCTCCACAAAGGACGACCACAAGGTATAGTGTAGTTACATCCGTAACCCAAGAGGAAAGGCCCAGATTGTTGATGGACTTGTACCTAATGATACCACATATAATGATCCTGTAGACATAGCTAGCCTGCTGTCTGACGGGTTCTGTGACAACATCACTCCCCTTTCCCTACCACATATACCACATGACATCCCTACAACCTATCCCATACCTTCTATATCTATAGGGCAGGTTATGAATGGCCTCTCTAAGGAGAACACATCATCTATTTGACTTGCTAACATCCCAGGCTGCATCCTACATGAGAACCGACAAGGATTGCTAACAGCATTGTGAACTCCTTGCAATCATAGTTTAATCACCAGCTGCATCCCAGCTGACTGGGAAGTGGCAACTGTTATCCCCTTGCACAGAGGTGATGCATCCACTGACCATGGGAACTATAGACCTATTAGCTTGAGTAGCCATATCTGTAAGCCCATGGGGCAAATCATTATGGACATGATCAGCAAAGAAATATGTAATCTACAAACAGTTGACCCTACAAAGTTTGGATTTCTGAAATGAAGATCCTGCCTGATAAACCAGGTAGACATGTATGAGGCAGACACCAAGGACCTGGATGAGGGGACATCTTTGCATGCAACCCTCCCTGGACTTAGCCAAGCCGTGTGACATTGTCCCCTACTCAGGCATCATTGACACCACCAAAGTAGATATCAACAGTAATGTCATTAGAGGGGTCCCTAAGTGGCTCACTGGTAGTACTCATACTCAAAATAGGGGAATCCACCTCCAATAGCTGGTCTGTAACCAGCGGTGTACCACAGGGCTTCATCCTGGCTCCTCTACTGCTTGGAATCCATCTAACCACAGTACAAGCACAACATACATGTCTGTGGCTGACAAGGTTGGCTGATGCCTGTAAACTGTGGCTGGTTATAGAATCTCCCAGTTGTGTCAGTATCCTACAAGAGGGTCTTCATGGACAAATGCTTATTGACATACTTATGGGCATAAACTCCATGTGAATATGTATGTAGTGTCATTTCCATTGCTAACACCAATGTGCCATGTAAGTACCACATCAGTAGCAACACCTGATGTACACATACTCAGGGGTGATAGACTTGGGCACACAGGCCTGGCCACAAAGGTTTACACTTACATTACCTTACATCACAATGCCTCCCCTGGGGTAAGAAAGGGATTATATATTGGTCATGTCATAACTGAGGGCACAGTCACTGTAATATGACATAGATATAATCTCATGTAATCTTCCCTCAGCAGGCCAGTATTTAAGTGCAATGGCTATTTTGTCAGGCACCTTTACAAGCACTAGTGGCAATTGCACATAACACAACTGTTCCTCACAAGGGAACTTCAGGTCATCAGTATCTGTCCTATGGGGATCGTCTGACATAACTGTCATTGTAGCCTGTGTGAAATATACTTTTCAGAGGTGATCTCTGCCTTGCATATGGGGGCAATGCCTGACCCTGCTTTATTGGAAATGCTGCATATATGTTTGTGGAATGGTACAAGGATTATTCACTGTAAGGACATTAACCTGGTATGTGACATTACTATCACATGCTGGTGGGAGAGAGAGATGTCTACAGACTTTAAAATACCTTTGAAACAAACTCTATACCCTTGAAACAGACTCTCACCTAATGCCAAACAGAGGACCTCATTGTCCCTCCCCAGCTGCAATCTGAATGGCTGGGTGACTGTTATTTCACCACAGGCCTTCTGCCTGTGTCCCTGGTGGACAGGGGCAGTATATGCTGATCGTGTAAATGAGAGTAAAAATTTGGCTAAGATTGTAAAAGCCCTAGGGCCAGTATGCTAGTAAAGTCTAATGAGCCTATGATCCCACACACTGCTGTAAAATGTTCTCACATCCACACACATGGCTACAGTGAGAATAGCACCACTTCCATTTAATGTTTACAGAACACACACACACACACACACACACACACACACACACACACACACACACACACACACACACACTCTAAGTTGGCTGTAATCAGATTAGAATGCCTACCGATCTTTTATGATACACACTACAGATCACAGTACTTAACGCATACACCACAGCTCTGTTTAGGTAATCCTAAGATAGATGACATCAGCAGGCCTTGTTGTGGTCAGGAATTTGAGCCCCATGTCACCTCATCATCATCATCATCATCATCATCAGCCCCCTTTTTCCCATTTTCTACATGGGGTCGGGGAATCGTGTTAACTGTCACCATCTCTTTCAATTCAATGCCACACTCCTGCCTTCTTCGACACTCATGCCTGGCTATCACAGGTCTTCTTTCACACAATCCATCCGCCTCTTTGCATGACATCCTTGTTTCCTCTTACCTTTTTCCTGTCTGTCCCAAGTCTTCTTCATCAGATTGTCTTCTGCTTTTCTGCACATGTTCAAACCACTGTAATCTGTTCTCTTTGATCTTTATCGCAATTGGAGCTACTTTGGCTTCTGCTCTTATGTTCTCATTTCTTTATCAGTCTCACAGAGTGCATCCTACCACCCTTCTCAGGCACTTCATTTCCATCACCTCTAGCTTCTTCATCTTTTCTGCCTTTACTGCCCAAATTTTTGTACTATACAGTAGTACTGGTCGCACCACTGTCTTGTACATCTTACTTATCAACTTTTTTGGCATTCTTGTGTCATAGACTATACCTGACACTCTATGCCAGTTGGCTGCAGCCCCTCTGATTCTAGCTTTGACCTCATCATTCAGACATCCCTTCTACTCAACCGCCCCTCCCAGCTACTTAAAGCTATTTACCTGTTCCACTATCTTCTCTTCTATCTCAATTCTCAGCTTCTTCTGATTTCCCCAGTTTGCTCTCATTACCACTGTCTTATCTGTGTTTAGTTTCATCCCATGTTCCTTCAGTTTGCATTCCATTGCTATATACTTTGCTGGAGTTCTCGCTCAGAGTCTGCCTGTAATGCCACAGCATCTGCGTACAGCAACTTTGTTAATCTGTCCCCTCTAACTTGTTTGCTAATGTAGTCCATCACCAGTATGAACAGCAGTGGGCTCAGATTTGAACCCTAGTGTACATCTACTCCCACTAGGAACCCATCTGTGAGTCCGAACATTGTTCGTATGTGAATCAATGGGTCCTTGCACATACCCTGCACTAATTCTACCAGAGTTTCTGGGACTTCAAACCACTGCAGTGCTGCCCAGATCAGATTTCATGGGACCTTGTCATATGTTTTCTCCAAGTCTAGGAATAACCATTTGGACTCTTTCCTCATCTCTGACTTCTTCTCAATTATCTGTCTCACTGCAAACATTGGGCCAGTTGTGCTGCATCCTGATCTGAATCTGAACTGTTCATCTCCCATCTTGCATTCTACTACTATGAGTATCCATTTATCAGCCACCCTCTCTAGAACTTTCATGCAATGTGATAGGAGTTTGATTCCTCTGTACTGCCCACAGTTGTGGATGTCCCCTTTGTTCTTGTACACTGGCATGAGTATGCTTATTCTCTAGTCATTTGGGATATGTCTTTCTCTCCACACTGCTATGAATACCATCAGAAGCCATTTCTCCCCTATCTCACCCAGTATCTTTATCACATCTGCTGTGACCTCATCTAAGCTTGCTGCTTTCCATGACTTCAATTTCCTTAGTGCTATTCTTACTTCTTCTAGGGTAGGCTCCTGCTCTTCTCTCATCGTAGGCTGTTTCTGGAGCAGTACAGCTTCTGTGGGGTTTTCGTCATTCAGAAGCTTCTCCTTCCATCTGCCTTTGGTGTCCTGTGGATTGGTGAGCAGGTTGTTGCTGGCATCTCTTACGAAGGGTGTCTGACTATCTTCTTTATCTTTCTGTCTTTGCCTTGCAACCTGATATAGTTTCTTTGTGCCACTTAATGAGTCACTTTCCAGAAGTTGGTAGAGTGCCTCTGATGCCTTATTCTTTGCTACTGCAACTCCTTTCTTAGCTTCTTTGTTAGCCAACCAGTAATTCTTCCTAGCCTGGCCATTTTATTCTATCTCCCACTTTTCCTGCACTTCTTCTTTCTTTTGATGACTTCCTGGTCTTCTGCATTCCACCATCAGCTTTCCTTATGTATCTTACTTCCATACCCGACTTGGCCACATATCTGTTCTGTAGTTCTCACACATGCTGTTTTGAGGCACTTCCATTCTTCTTCAACTCCACCTATTTCCTCCTCTTCTTGGGGTGCTAGAGCCATGAGTAAATCCTTGAACTGTTGTATTTTCTCAACAGTCAACTTCCAGGTCTTCAGCCTGGTCTCTGTTGACCTTGAAGCCTTCTCTGACCACTGCTGGTAGCTGATTGTGGCAACCAATGGTTTATGCTGTGGGCTGACTGTTTCACTGGGTATGATTTTGCAATCACTGATTGTTCCCCAATGCCTTTTCCTTACTAGGAGGAAGTCTGCCTGAGTTGCATGTTGGCCACTGTTGTATGTGATCTTGTGACTGTCTCTCTTTCTGAACCATGTGTTGGTAACTATCAAGCCATTTGCTAGACAGAAGTCTAGAATGGCCTCTCCTTCTTTATTCCTGTTACCCCACCCATGTGAACCCAGGCAGTCCTTGCATCCTGTTCTGTCTGTCCCGATATGTGCATTCAAGTCACCCTTTATCAACACCAATTCATGTTGTCCTGCTTTATCTAGTAGGTCCTGCAACTGCTGTCTGAATGCACTCTTTTCCCCACTATCACAACCCTGCTTTGTGGTATATACTGAGATTATGAATACTGACCTATCATTACACTGTAGTCTGATTACCATTAGTCTGTCACTAATTCTGATGAAATCCCCTCACTGCCTTCTGAAGCCTCTCTCTCACCACAGGTCCCACACCATTTCTAGCCTGTCCCCCTCCTCAGTAGTAGATTTTGGAACCCAAGCCAAGTGGCTTTGCTGCACTGCCCTTCCATCTTATCTCTTGGATACATAGGATGTCCGACCTCCTCCGTATCATCATGTCATCCACTTAAAAGTTGCTTCCCGTTAGTGAACCCACATTGAGTGTAGCAATTCTTAGTTCATGTTTGGCAGGTTGATCGGTTTTACATCCAGCTTTCACTCAACAGAGCTATCCTAGGTAACCCAGGCTGGGCAACTAGAACCGGCCGTCCAGTAGCTTTTTGGTCCACATCACCTGGTACAACCAAAATACTGCAAAACCCTACCTCTTTCTAAGTCAGTGTGGCAATCATATGTATTTTATAGGGAGATGCGCGCGCATACACCCACACACACACACACACACACACACACACACACACACACACACACACACACACACACACACACACACACCAAGTGGCCTGGAGTGAGATCAGAACCCCTAACTATCTAGTCTTACACACTACAGATCACAGCACTTATCACACACACCATGGCGGAAGTCTGTTTTATACATGACTGCAGGTGAACTACTTGTGGAGTACATAAACTAGGCTTGTCTTGAACAGTGTGTGTAGCCAGCAGGGTGATGTGCTTCTTTCTGTTTTCTGCATCTAGTAGCCTAACAGTCAGATAACTGTTTCTTACCCTAGGTATGTGGCTACAGTAGTCATTTTGGCCATATGTGGCCATTTAGATTTGGATGGACAAGCACAATGTGCCCTGTCAATGAATGTGTAGACAACATTATACATTACACCACGTGTTCATGTTTTTATGTATGTGTGGTGACATCCAGCTGGCACAGGGGGTTGTAAGTAAGTGCATTAGCTAGTGTTGAGCCCTTATGTTTGCTCCTTTGAGCAACAGTATATATGTGTCATAGTCCAGCTTTACTTACCATTATCAGGGTATGTGGGACAATACATACATACATACACAGTCATATAAACATATTTATGCATATTTATGTATATAACAGGAATGTATATATAAATGTCAATATGTGTATGATATATACACGTGTTATGTAGATATATGTGTTTATATATGTGTGTGTGAGTGTTTGTGTATGTGTCTATGCCTATACCTATATATATATATATATATATATATATATATATATATATATATATATATATATATATATATATATACACATATATACGTGTGTGTGTGTGTGTGTGTGTGTATTTATTTATTTGAGATTTGTTGACCAAAGGTAAATAACATAGAAAAATGTACAAATGAGCAGATTGTATCTAGACAAAGCATACATAGTGTAAAGTACAAGAATGTCGGAAAAAGCATACAAATAACATTCAAAAATAATGTGCAATATGTACAGCATTATAGAGTACAGTCAGTTTTGTAAACAAAACAATATAGGAAAATATCATAAGAGGTCATAAGCTAGTGGAAGCTATAGGAGAAGCAGAAGAATTAGAGACACATAATATATACAGGAGGTTGAACTCCATGTAAAAGGCCAGTGTCCAGATAACAGTTTAGGAAGCTGAGAGTAGAAACAGAAAAGTGTTATCATAGTATCAGGAAGCACAGAAACTATTAGCATAGTATAAAAAAGCTGCAGAGAGAAATGAGAGAGATAAGTGGCAAAGGTATAAGGAGGGAAGATATCTTGAGATGACTTGAGGAGGAAGAAGATTGTAAAAGAATGTAGGTTATGTTAAGTAGGGTCCTTATATAGGCAGGAGCAAGATTTATTGAGGTTTTTCATCAGGGTTGTTTTAAAGGACTTAGGGTTAGTGATAGATACTTAAAGGTAGTTTATTCCAGGCATTAGCTACAGAGTAACTGTAAAGAAGTTTACCAATATTTTTATTAGGCTTATAGAGTTGCAATAGGTGTTGTTGGGAGCTATGGAGAGCAAAGTTAGGTGTGTAAGGTTGGGTTAGAGTAGAGTGAGAGAGGGGCATGAGGAGGGTACATGAAGGATAAAGTGTGCCATGAGAAGCTGGGGGAAGTTTAATTTGGTGATGAAATTCCAGCCGCTGTAGGCTTGTTAAAGCAATGCAGTGGTGGATATGATAAGGTTGGTTGGAGGAAAATCTTGTAGTTTTATTGTAAATGAGTTCAAGCTTGGACAGAAGATTGGATTGGAGATTTGTGAGTATTGGGGCTGCATAGAGAAGTGTGGGAAGTAGGAAAGCTTGTGCATGGGAGAGTCTTGAAGCATTTGTGAGGAATTTTTTATGCCTGCATAGCAGACCCATCTTTTGATGTGTCTTTTTAATGCAATGCTGAGTGCAGAGATTGAACTTTAGTTGGTCATCAATAATAACATTTAGAAGTTTAGTATGAGGTTCAGTGGAGATGGTTGTGTTTTTGAGGGAGGAGACAGTAGAGGTGGCTTTGTGATTTTGGCGAGTTGTAGGAAGGAATAGAAGTTTGGTTTTCTTTGGGTTAAGTAGTAATTGGTTGGAAGTAAACTATTTTTCGACTGCATAAAGGGACTCTTGCGTGAGGGTATGGAGGTGAGTGATGGAACAGGAGATGATTGTAAAGTCATCAGCATATCGGAAAATGGTAGACAATGGGCAAGAGAATTGGAGGTCATTGATAAAGATGTTAAAAAGTAGGGGTTCAAGGATGGAACCTTGAGGTAACCCTGTTTGAATGGGTAGGAAAGGAGAGAAATTGGATTGCCATTTTACTGCCTGGTATCTATTTGAGTGGTAACTTGAGAACCAGGATAAAGTGGTGTTGGAGAGATTTAGTGAAGTTAGTTTGGACAGAAGTAATCTATGGAATACTGTATCAAAGGCTTTAGACAGATTGAGAAACAAGCAGACTTATTGTTGTCATAAGAAATTGCAATAGTATCTATGAAGGATGTCAGAGCAGTAACAGTACTATGTTTTGGCCAGAAACCATGTTGTGTGGGTGTGAAAAGATTTTCTTATAGAAGGTTGTTAAGTTGTTTGTGGATGCATTTTTCTAGAATTTTAGATAGAGGAGATAAGATGGCAGTTGGCCTGAAGTTAGAGGGGTTGATTGAGTTGCCACCTTTATGCAAGGGAATGATGTAGAATTTTTTCCATGTGTTAGGAACAGTGTTTTCCATAATGGATCTATTGAGCAAGATGGAGATAGGAAAACCGAAAGAGTTGTCAGAAATTTTTAAGAACTCTGGAGGAAGATTATCAACTCATGGAGAGCAAGCTTTTTAAGTTTACTTAGAAGAGATTTAGTATAGGATGTGGGGATGGGTTTAAGAGAAAAGATTGGAGATGGAGTAGCTGCAGAGAGTGAGGGTTGAGTGATAATGTCATTCTTGTTAAGGCTGCGGATAGTGTCAGTGAAGAAGGTGTTTAGAAGATTAGCAGTGGCAGTGGCAGAGCTAGTAGCGCAGGGGTTAGGGGATGATGGGTTCCCAGGATGCAGCAGCTTATTAACTGAGTGCCAGAATTTTGAAGGTTTAGAGTGGGGGTTGTTGAATGGTTTATGGAAAAAGCTTTGTTTGCCAAGGGCTACTTTTTTTTGTTAAGTTATGGAGCTCTCTATAGGTTTGAAGATCAGTGAGGGATTTGGATTTTTCCCACACACACTATCTCTGTTATTCATGAGGGTTTGGGTTGCTTGTGTTAGCCAGGGGGCATAATGTGATTTTACTCTTAGTTTCCTGGTGGGAGCCAGGGAGTTGAGTGTGTCTAGAAATCTGTTACTAAATGCTAGTACAGCTTCCTCTAGGGGGATATTGTGGAGGGAGGAGCAATTAATTGAAGAGAGATAGTGGTTGAAAGTTTCAGGATTAAAACTGGAGAGGTTGTGTCATACTTTATATTGCTGGGGTTTACATAGTTGAGGAGAGTGTCTAAGTATGTAAGTGGGATGGTGATCACTTAGGATATCAGGTAGTGTAGAGGGCTATAAGGAAGGTGTGGGTGGTAGTGACACTGGATGGGGGATAGCTAGAAGTTTTGGGTGGAAAGGTGTACTGATAAGAGGTGGCACTGTAGATAAAGTAGAGGATGGAGGTGGAGATGATAATAAGAAATGAGCTGTCTTTAAGGCAAACATAGTGTTGCAAAAGGCTTTAGGATTGAGTAGGTTCTAAGGTTAAGTAATTAAGACTAGTAGTGGGCATTATGAGATATAGTCTTTAGTGGGATTAGTTTTAAGAAGTATGGAGGTAGTGATTGATGATTTGAGGAAGTTGGGAGGTGGAGGGGGTTGTTAGAAGTATAGAGGACGTGACTGATAATTGGAAGATGTTGGAGGAAGTGTGGGTAGGGTAAGGGAGCAGAGTGAGCCCAAGTGTATAGAGACAGATATACATTTATAGGGGGAGAGAGAGAGAATGATAGACAGATATGTATACATATATGTATGTATCTATAGACATATCTATATGTCTATATATAAAAAGTCATTTTGAGAAAGGAAAAACAGTTAAGCAGAGTGAAATCCTAAGTGTATGAGCATGATCAGTGTGATTTTCGCTAGTTATAAACTGACTCCAGCCCACATCTGTCTGTACTCCAGTCCAGGATTTTGTGTGTTACACAAAATGACATCTGTCCCTGTTTCTGCACTGCTGCATTTCACTCACATTGGGTATGACTTTTTGATTGATGTTTAATGTAATTAATATTTGACAGAGGTTAATAATATTGCATCACACACAGAATGACAGTCTCTAAAACACAAAGTAATAACACTGCACATCCAAAAGAAGTGGATACTTCTAGATTAGAACCATGAACACCATCACACAAGCTAATAGCCCTAGTCCACTGAGCAACACAAGCAGCTTGACAGACAGGGGTCATTCATCACACAATCACTGCATAAATATTTACATTGTTATTCCTGCATTAAGTAAGACATACAGTGTAAGATCAATTTCTATGTTACTGTCCTGAGCCTGCCTGGCATGCTGCTAAACCATTGCTGAGTTACTGTTACAGCAGTTAAAGGAGACACTGTTGTATTGGGAGTGGAGGAACACCACATGTGCTGGGATACACAGGATCATGTCATTCCACTGTCAAACATCTCCCTTGACTGATGTACCTGTAGTCCGTTGCAGTAGGACTGCATGATTATTCCATGCATGAGGCCTAGTAAATAGTAATGGAAACATGATAGTGGAATGGGTATCTGTATAGGGTTACCATATTTAGTTATATGAAAAAGAGGACAAAAAATATGTGCTGGTATTATACCAGCACATATTTTTTCGTCCTCTTTTAGGGTTACCAGATTCTTGACTGGACGGGTCGGGACAAAAGGTCTTTAACACTAGATGAAGACCAAAAAAAAAAACCTTTAGTCTTTAATGCAGAACATTGCAGTTTCGCATTAAAGACAAGTAGCTTCGTGTTTGGCAACTTTTGATTGGCCCGTATGCTGGTATACGAGCCAATCAAAAACTCGCACAGTGGACCCTCTTCTGTTCAATGCAGAATGTCAAGCAGTTCCGCATTGAACAGAGCTCCGTTTTTTGATTTTTTTGGTTGGCTCATATACCAGTATACAAGCCAATCAAAAACTCGCACAGCGGACCCTCTTCTGTTCAATGCGAAACATCAAGCAGTTCTGCATTGAACAGAGCTCCGTTTTGCAATTGTTTTGATTGGCTGGTATACCAATATATGGGCCAAAAAAAAAAAACAAAGTGGAGGCTGTTTTGCTGGGACTGTAACCGGCAGTGTGGGACTCAGGATCGGACTGCCAATCCTGGTACAATCCCGCTGAAAAAGGGACGTCTGTTTTTTGAAAATTCTGTAATTTGTTCGGGTTTTTGAAAAACCCAGACAAATCGCAGAATTTTCAAAAAACACCCAGACGCCCAGCTAGGAGCCCAAAAAGAGGATGTATCCAGGGAAACCCGGACATATGGCAGCTCTATATCTGTAATCCCATGTGGATGTAATGTCTGTCCAGGTGGCCCACCACATTTACTTGCAAAATGTACCAGATCCATACATACACTGTCATATCATAATAATCCTTATGAGTACTGTGTTGGTTATGCACTTACCTTGCAAATGTAGCAGGTGACACAACTGTAGTTTAGGGCTGACTCTGTGAGATGCAAGCAGTACACAACTAATACATGGATAGATATAGGATGTGTTTGCCTGGCATCTGTTTTAATTTCTGTATGTGAGTAGGGGAAGGTGTAAGTCCCTAGGTCCCTAGGTTGTCAGTGAATTCACCATGCGTTGTCTCTTAGCCAAAGCCAGGGCATACTGAGCACACCTATGTCTACCTACTGGGACATCACCAGGGGGTTTCTCCTCTGAGTCCTCCTGTGTCTGTGGTGACCTAGGCACTGGTGGCAGGCTGTGTATCCCTTCCCTTTGCTGATCCTGTTGCAGCTGTTTCCACAGGATCAAATTGTGTAACATAGCCCATACTGTGAATATCTGTGCACATGTGGCTGGAGAATACTGCAAGGCTCCACCAGCTATATCAAGACACCGGAATTATGACTTCAGAAGCCCAAACACATGCTCTATGATGTTTCTAGTTTGTGCGTGTGCCTCATTAATGCATTCTGTGGATGTGTGTGCATTTCTGATGTGTGTCATTATTCATGGTTACAGGGTATAGCCAGCATCCCCAGCAAGTGGTTATGTGGTGTGTGTCCCCTAGCAAGCATCTGGTACTGATGTGATGTGTGCCAGATATGGGAGTCATAATAACTGCCAGTACACACATTCAGGATAATTCCCTGGGCATTGCACATGACCTGGCAGTTGATGAAGTGGTACCCCTTGTGGTTGATGTAGATTCTACCCTGCTCAGCAGGTAGTGCCTTGATGTGTACATGAGTGCAGTCTATGGCATCCAGTACTTCAGGGTAGTGTGATAGATGGTAGAACTGTTGCATATTGCTGGCCCTCACCTCAGGGGAGAGGGGAAAAGATATGTGCTCACTGGCATGTGGTAACATAGCATCCAGAAATTGGTGGAATATCCTGGATGCAGATGCCTGTGACACCCCCATCATGTCCCCAGCTGGCCTTTGAAAAGTACTTGTAGCTAGTATCCTAAGGGTTACACATACCTTTGTTTCTACTGGGATGGGTTCCCCTCTTTTAGCTCTGTCTCTGTGTTGAGGTTACTCTGGGCCTGTACACTCTTCTCCTTCTCAGCCTAGGCCTATTGTCAGCAGCACCAGCAGCACTGACTTCAGCCTCTAGTACATGCAGATGTAGAATAGCTGCAACAGCCCATAGCATTATCTCATCAGTTAAAATGTCCAAGTCAGTACTCCAATGGTTCAGAGTATTGAGGGAAAATCAGATCGTAGGGTGTATGCATACTTTATACAGGTCTGCTGTAGGTCCGCCATGTGTGATTGGCTACCTATTATGCATTTCACCTGCTTAGATTGTAATTAACCTCATTTAATGAACCTGCTTTATTTTGTGGCACGTGCCACAAAGCAAAGCTTATACAACAGTCAGAACCTATAGTTGAATACATCCGGTTTTAATTACTTGCTGCCTACTTCATTACTGTCACCTAGGTGGTCTTTTCATGCTATGTGGTGCACAGTGCAAACACGTGCACCAGGAATTAAAAAATTCTTACAAGTAATGGGACACATACCCCTGCTGACATCCACATCCAGTGGAAATATCAACATGGAGTAGGAGCCTACACGAAAGGGATCTGCAGACACGGTTGCTCCTTTTACCGATTCAACAAATTCACCTCATTTCCATACATATTCATGCTGACAGCCTGGTAACTACATGGTTCATAGCCATTTGACCTGGGCAACAGCACCAATGCACCATTGTGTGGACCCGATGCAACATCCTAGCATAATTTGTGACAAATATTCTAAACTACTTTTTATTCCTATTGCTTTTTTTATTTATCAATTAGGCATGTTTGCGCACTGTAACACATAGAACAAACATGCCGAAATTATTAAAAAAATATATATTTTTACATATTCCTTTGGTTTTTCAGACATCCACAATGTACCTTTTGTACATATATGTATGTGTTCTGACATTTCATGGGAAGTTATGTGTCCATATTTCTGATTTTTTTACATCCTCCCTTCTGTCCATGTAGAGTCCTCTACATGGAAATATTATGCATACACTACAGACACAGGATCTACACAGATACCTTTCTGCTTATTGGATCACTCAACCTGGGTCATTTGCATAAGATTCTCTTGCTTATGAAGTAATTTGCATTACCTGGAACTTTCTTTCTTTGCAAGTGCTTGTGCACTGCTAAGCGACACTTAATGAATCTAAAATTGTTCACACTCGTGTACGCATCATAATGTGTACACCAAAAAAAATTCATGTAAGCTTTCCTGAATTCCCCTTCATGTCTTTACACCATTATTCTTATTTATAATTTATTGTATATTATGTCTTAATCTGTAATTATTTTATGTTCATTCTGTATGTTTTACTGTGTCTTGGAGCTTTTCTCTCTAGAATTCCACTGAAAATGGGTCTTCTGAGATGGTTCCTGGTCAATAAATATAATTAATTAACAATACAATTTGTTGTCACTAGCACTAGCTAATACATTATTCTGACCCAGATGTCCTCATGTTCTCATTTCAAAAAGAGTGAATTATGTATTTTATAATCTTAGACTTTTGAGTGTAAGTATGGCACTGGATGCTACAGATTGCTTGTGTGAATATAGCCTTTTGAATGAGGTGTGTTTAAAAGATGGTGAGTTTATGAATAGGGGAAAAAAACAGGAGTCCCCAACTGACCTTTGGGAACACATTAAGCATGACTGAGGGCAAGTAGATAATTTCAACCATGGCCTTGATAAACCTGGCCCTGATTCAGCTAATAAACCACTGAAATGAGAGTATCCAGCCATGGTATGCTGCAACGCAATAGTAGTGAAAGGTGTTTGGAGAAGTATAAAACTGCCAGTGGGATATTTATTAACCACAGCTTTGTGAATTGCATTTGTGAGATATTAAAAAACAGTAGTAGTACTGTAGAACTTTCTAAATCTGTTATGAGCCTCACATAGCACTCCAGAGCTGGAAACAAATTATTTTACGTGATCTGTAGCTATGGTCTCTAACAATTTATAAGAGAAAGTAGAGAGACTGGATTTAACTGACCTAATGGTAGTGGTCCCTATAGGTCTGGAAATATAGTAACAAATTAAACATGTGAATAAGAAGAATAAAACAAAGGAATTGCAAACTTTTGGAAATTTTACATATAAGACATCTTATCCTTCCTTTATATAACTGGGAACATTTTCAGTAATTTGTTTGCGTCTGTATTAGAAACTGTGTGACAGTGACTGAGGGCTTAAAAAACAAAAAGGTGTTCAGTTATATGGCCGTTAGGAATAATTTTAGTTTGCAGAGATCTTTGAGTAGATGTTTGGGAGAACTGGACAGCTATTTCAGAATTATGTGTAATGTAAGAGGCAGCAGAGTTATTAGCCACTAGACTGGTGAAGTGGGAAGGAATTACAAGATCAAAGGGCAACATAATCTCTGCAAGATAATTTGTTTTTTAAACAAATTTCTGTTTCTTGTGTTTTACTACAGTTTTGAATTATTTAGAACTTTTGGTGGTATAGTTACAAAGCTCTACAAGGTCTCCCATTCACTGCTTAGACCTGATGCTTTGAAATTTACTTCCTAAGTGACTTTCCTTACCATGCCTGACAACCATTTAACCTACCCCATGAGCCTAGCTTATTAATTCCCCAGGGAGAGAAAGAGTTGGCCAGAGACTACCATAAGCAGTTATTGTGGTAGTTAGTTTGTGCACTCACTGGCATCCTGGTACTGATGGCATGTTTGTTATGGCCATAACCCACCCCTACTGGCAGACATGAGCACCCATATCAGTGCAAGGTTATCCTGTGTCCTCCCCTTATATATCTATGGCTATATCTATATCTATCTGTATATCTATATGTATCTCTCTCTCTCTCTCTATACACACACATATATATGTATGTGTGTGTGTGTATATATATATATATATATATATATATATATATATATATATATACATACAATGTATAATGTGTATATGTATATGTATATATATATATATATATATATATATATATATATACATACAATGTATAATGTGTATATGTATATATATATATATATATATATATATATATATATATATACACATTATATATTGTATGTATATATATATATATATATATATATATATATATATATATACCACACACACACACACACACACACACACACACACACACACACACACACACACACACACACACACACACACACACACACACACACACACACACACACACACACACACACACACACACACACACACACACACACATCTATGAGGACCTATGAGGTGGTTTAGGATTGTTAAGCCCACAAGCCCACATCCCTTGTTCCTATGACCTATGATGTCATACAGATGTCTGCTTGCAAAGAAGTAGCTGTCCAAGTGAGACCACCACAGTCCACCTCCATGGATGAGCTGTCAGAAGCTGCTTACTCTCATTCTCTTCTGTCTAGCCATTCCAGCACTTATGCTGATAAACTAATTCACATTGCAGTGAGAGTTTTATCACTCTACACCAAAAGGGTTGGGCTGATGCATTAAATTTTAATCATACAGCATTATGTTTTTTTATTGTTTTGCAAATCTGTGGTGTGATCCAGACAGTATGATTATTGCTTGTTTTTCTAATGGTTTTAGATAAGTACTTATTGTGTAAGGGGATCATTATACTCAGGGGAAACAAATCAATGTCAGTGTTACTATTGAATTACAGTAGTACCAGTTGTCAGTTAGTTGTTCCAAGTTTCAGAAGCAAAAAGTTTTGTGCATGGATAATGAAACAACTATAGGATATAGTTTCCCAGGGAAGTGTTTTCCCTTTTTATAAAATATGTGAAAGTTAAAGGAGCAGAGATGGTCACTCATACTAGGAAAGTATACTTTAAATGGCTTTGTCATAAAAACGCTGTTGGTAGGAGTCCAATCTATATGGCATTTATGATTTTTTTTGTACAATAAACTGAGTAGAAATATAATCTAAAGCAGTAATATTGAAAAATGAACTATCCTATAATAAATGCTTTTGTTGATTTAATATGACTATGCATTTGCTGTCTCTGTGGTACACTGGGGTGGAACTCTGACTATGGTCCATGCAACCTGGGTATTTAGCAGGTTTGGATACTGCAGGACAAGACTGGGGAAATGAGAGTGAGCAGCCAAGGTTGTCTCTTCCATTTCTGTGATGGGAAGCTATTTCTTCTAGCTATATGATTCTTATCTTATGAAAACCAGATAGCATAGAGGCAGAAACAGACAAGGATATGTATATTAGCCAGCCAAGTAACATGATAGCAGTGTATCTGAAGACTGTATGTGAAAAATAAAAACAAAAAATGTGCACATCATAAGATGAAGTGCTGATTGCCCTGTTTGAAAACAGTGCTCATTGCTGTCAAGGTGAAAAGATGTATTCTTCTGCATTTATTACTGCTTGTTAGTAGCCTGATTAAATTGTAACTGTTATTCTAAGCCTTTGGTTGCAGCACTTGGGCCTCAGACCAGTTGTTTTACATTAAAAAGGTTTGTGGTCTGCATTGTTGTGGCAGGAAAGGTAGCTTACATCCTTCTAAGTTGGGAGTTGCTGAATGAAGGCTTAGTGTCTGTTATTCTAAAAGTGCATTAGTTCTGGTTTAAGCACTTGGGCTTCGGGCCAGTTATTTTACATTAAGAAGGTGTGGTCTGCACTCTTGTGGGAGGAGAGGGTAGATTCTGCACTTTTGAGCTCGGAGTTTCTGGTTAAAGGCTTATTGTGCCTGCTTATTTGAACTGTTTCTTTCTGAAACTGGTACACCTTGTTTACTGTAGCATAGACTAAATTCAGACCTGCTGAATCTAGCTTTGGTTGTATAACTTGAGCACTAATCCAGACCATCTTTTTTGGAGAAGGTTCCCCTGCACCCTGGTGGCAGGAGTGTGCAGTTAGAAGTTGTCTGATTAAAGACTGCTGGAATGGGGCTCAGTTTTTAGCTTTTTATTGGTTAATTGGTTAATTTGTTTATATCAGTTTGCTCATTTGCTACTGTTATATATATATAAAAAAAGTAAGAAATACACTCTATATATCACTGCTTAGCTAGGGTTAAACTATTCCCGGCGCCATAAAGTCTGCTCTTTAAATTTTCCCTTAAAACAAGCCAGTTTTTTAGTTTTAGCACTCAAAACTGTTTCTTTGAGCTCAGCACTTGTTCAGAACTCGTTTAAGCACTAAATAAGCTACAAATGACTACAGCACTCAACTTTCCTCACTTATCTAGAGGAAAATAGTTTTTAGTACTTAATAAATAAGCACCCATCCAGGCATGTCTAAGGGTCATCTGCCGGTGTTTTCTCCTGTCTACCTGATGAATCTGGGCATCTTGGGGCAATGCAGCAATTGCCTCATAAACACAGACAACCCTCTCTTCCTACCACCCAACACTACAACCTCTGAAAGATGCACTTATATAGCCAAGCTGGAAGCAAAGCCCTCTTCACCCAAGACTGGAACAGACAGTCAAGAGGAGAAGGTAAACACTTGCACCACACCACACTCATCACACAGTCCCTCAAAACCTACACCACCAAAACAGACACATAGAAACACAAAATACACACCTACATTCATGGAGGCTCTCAATAAAAATCTGATCAAGCAACAGAGGCCTCCAAAGTGGAAGTGCAAGCAACCTCCACCCCCCAACACAACCCAAATGACACATAGCCCACAAACTCAGTGTGCCATTCACCCACAGCCCATAAGGCATAACAACACTCTAGTCATAGGTGGCTCTGCAGTCAGGCACACTGATGTTCCACTCACCAGGCTAAACAAGGAGAAAGTTACTGTCAGCTGCCTGTCGAGTGCCAGGATCCACCACATAACGCACGCACTCAGGTCACTCCACAACAAGTACAAATATGAATGTGTCATTGTCCATGTTGGTGTGAATGACCTGAGATGTACCTCCCTGGACTACATCAAAAGAGACATGGAGGAACTCTCTGATCTTGTAGCCCCAGTCAGGTATGAACCTAGCCCTGAGTAGCATCCTACCAACACCCAGAATGATACCACAATACAAGGACAAAATGATTGACTTCAACAATTGACTATATTCTGGTGTCATTCTAAGGGGATCAAGTATCTGTCTGCTTGGGATGACATGATCAACAGACCATGATGCTTTGCCAGATGTGGCCTGCACTTGTCACCCTTGGGATTCCGGATACTGGCTAAGGGTCTTGCCACCCCTATAGTGCCTTTTTTAGGCAAGGTTCAAATGACAAATTCACCACTGTAACAGATACAAGCAAGCAAACTCTGAGGGTAATGCTACTCAATGCTAAAAGTCTAAACCTCAAAATGCATTCACTCGAGGCACTCCTTAAAATGGAGAACATCGACATCTGTGCAGTGACAGAGACCTGGTTCAAGGCTCCAGAGAGCACCCCTGCATTACCAGGCTATAATTCATACCACACCTTTCGGCCACCTAACCTGGACCGAAACACTAAAGGCAGAGGCGTGTCCATATTCATTAAGGCTATCCACAGCTCCAGGCTAGTTGCTCAGCATAATGCATCCGAGATTATCCAAGTGCAACTAACTCTGGGCAAGACCGCAATCCAAATTGTAACTTGCTACAGATCCCCCACTATGCCCCAGGATTCCCACTCCTCATTTCTTGATACACTGGAAAATATGAGGGTACAACCCAACACCCCCATAATGGGTGATTTCAACTACCGCACCATTAACTGGGAAAACTACTCATGTACCAACTCTTGTGCTCAACGTTTTCTCGAATTCATAAATTCCAACACCTTGGATCAACTTATCAACACCCTCACCAGGGGCAGCAATATCCTAGACCTGGTCATTACCAACATGGGCGACCAGTGTTCCACATCAGAGGTCAATTCCTCGTTGGTCAGATCTGACCACAAGCTAATCACCCTAGACATCCACATCCCGCCCCCACCCCCACCCCCCATTAGGGAAACCACCGTAAAATAATTCTCCAAAGCCAACTTCATGCTTCTTAAGACAGAAGTGGCAAACTTCATGACACCCATGCAGATGGACAATAGAGGTATGACTGCTGAATCCTACACAAATGCACTTTATAAGCACTTACATGAGTGCATGGATCATGCTATCCCTAACAGAACCAAGATGCTATCCTCCAAAAAAAGGAAACCAATCTGGTGGTCCTCTGCCATAAACAAACTCTACAACGGAAGAAAGAAACTGTTGCAAAAAAGAGTAAAATCACATGATTGGAGGAACTTCCTGGTCAGCCTTAGTAAGAAGTTGAGATCCCTCATAAAATCCCCCAAAGCTAGTTATGAAAACAAAATCGCCACTGATTCTAAAGACAACCACAAAGCATTCTATAGCTATCTCAAGAATCTCAATGGCAACACTCAGATCTGCTCTGAGTTACAGCACAATGGCACTAAATATACAGAACCAACTGATATTGCCAACATCCTGGCAGTTAGGTTCAGTGCTAACTTTACCCCTCTCTCACCCCCTAAATGGCCCATCTCTATACTGGAAGAATGAAATGTTCCTGTAATCATGGGTGCACAGGTAAAAACCACACTTTTCAAAGCCAAGGACACAGCATCCATGGGACCTGACTACATCCCAGGCTGCGTTCTACACAAACTACAAAATGAACTGGCACCCCACCTAAGCACCATGTTCAATCATAGCCTCACCTCAGGCTTTGTGCCCACTGAATGGCACACAGCAACGGTTATCTCACTCCACAAAGGGGGAGCCACCATGGACCCCAGGAACTATGGCCCCATTAGCCTAATGAGCCTGGTCTGCAAGGCTATGGAACGTATCATCATGGACCTTATAAACAATGACATTGGTAATCTCCAAACTTTGGACCCCACCCAGTTCTGGTTTGTAAAATGCAGATCATGACTCCTAAACCTGATAGACTTCTTTGAAGCAGTCACCAAAGCCATAGATGAGGATAAGGTGGTTCACACAGCCTATCTAGCTCTCGCCAAGGCTTTCAACACCATCCCCCACTCTGGAATTATAGATAAACTCACTAAACTAGGTATAAATCCCTATGTCACAAGATGGGTTGCCAACTGGCTCACTGACAGAACCCACACTGTGAAAGTAGCAGACTCCAAATCCAACTTCAGACCAGTAACAAGTGGAGTATCACAGGGTTCAGTCCTGGGTCTTCTCTTGTTTGGTATCTACTTTTCTGAAGTACAGGCTAACACAGAAGGTCTTTGGCTAACGAAGTTCACAGATGACTACAAACTAGGAGCCATAATCAAAACTCCAAAAGATGTGGACATCCTACAAAAGGGGCCTCGCTGAGACAGATGCCTGATGTCAAAGCCACAGCCTCAAGCTCAATGCCAAAAAGTGCATTGTCATTCCTTTTGATAAAAACTCTGTACCCATGAACTACCACATAGGCAGTAGTCTACTTAACACTGAAAGTGTGATAAGAGACCTTGGGACACAGGTGGACAGTAGTCTCTTCTTTGATAATCACATTGCCACAGTAGTCAGGAAATCATTCTACATGACACACCTCATCACAAAAGGTTTCTCATCCAGGAAAAAAGAGGTCATTCTTCCCCTCTACTCGTCACTCATTAGACCCATTATAGAGTACAATGCCTCTTTTGGTATGTACCTCATAAGACATCTACAACAACTGGAAAGGCCGCAAAAACACTTCGCAAAGAGGATTACCGGCCTCAAATAGATGCCCTATGCAGACCATCTCAAAAAACTGCAGCTTTACTCCGTCGCATATCGCCTACTCAGAGGCGATCTCTGCCTAACACAAAAAGCTATGTCAAACCCAGAGCTTTTGGACATGCTCCACTTAAAGAAGTCCCAATCCCTCAGAGCTACACGCTCTAGGGACCTAAACCTTGTCACCACAATAAACAGAACATGCTAGAGGGATAGATTCCTTTCCCAGAGACTTCCCATACTCTGGAACAAACTACCTATCTATATCAAACAAAGCTCATTAGCACTCTTCAAGAAAAATCTTGATGATTGGATGGGATATAGGAAATGGATCACTTCTTTGGCTCTGCTCAACAGTAGCACAGGAAAATTATTTTCTTGGGTGGCAAAAGCCAGGGTACCTTTTGGCTAGACTTATATAGGCCCTAGGGCCAATAGCCTAGTACCTACCAATGACCCTATAAACCTATAAGCTAAATGAGGTCCTAACATCAAATCCAGGTTAAAGTGCTATGACTAAAAATAATAAATACATAAACATATATGTGTAAATGTGTTGACGCTTTCCATGTGATTCATATGTACAGAATAAGAAACATGTTAAAAAAATATATAAATCACACACAATTTACACTGTATGAAATTTAAAAGTTTTAAACTAAATACATTGTCAAAGTCATGGGGAAAAGTATCAAGGCTCACACAATACTGGCCCTCTTTCTGAAAACACAAGACAAAGGCAAAGTATTGTTGATGCCTGGGGCAACTGAGGCATTAAGTCTAGTCTCAGTTGCCAAGTTAATTCTGTATTCCAAAAGTGTGTCCAACTGACCCAAAAAATTAGAAACCACTACTTGGTCAATAAAAAAAAAAAACACAGAAACTTCTTAAAATTGCAAAAAGAAAAATCTGTGGTATCCTGCGAAGTCTCAGAATACCCAGTATGCAACCTATACTGGGTCAAAAACAAACCAAGCAGAAACTTTGGAGTGTGGAGGGTGTTAAGTTCACTCCTTGAAATATGTTATGCACCTAGTTCACTAATGAAAATCAAACTTTAAAATACGTACTACAAAATAATAAAATAGTACGTAGTCCACAATTGAGTTAAAAATGGAATATCCTTTATTCAAACACACAAACAAGCAGTCCTAGTTGAGCATAATGAAAAGTATTAAAGGCATTCATTGTCATCATTCCTTTAACCAAGTCTCCCTTCCCCAAGTGAACACCTAAGTAGACTGAAAACCATAGCTCTAATTGCTAACGTGAAAATACAGTGAAAAAATGTTAACAATAAACTTGTAAATTTGTAGATTTATACACATTCATTAATATTATGATATGTTTTTTACACACAAACCTGATGCAGTATTTATTTGGTACAAAAGCAATCTTTGTTAAAAGTGTTTCAATTTATAAGTTATTAATATTTATTCTGATAGATGTCTAGTGGTAGATCTTTTTGTTAGTTCATTAGTTAGTCATTTTGTTAGTGAGTTGGTTTCCCAATTAAGAAAGTCTAGATTAGTAGGTTAGTCTTAATAAGCTGTTATATTTTAATTTGTCTCTAGTTTTTTAGTTTCATTTCTAAGGTAGCACAGTCTCAGTTTACACTATGGTGTTAAGGGGAAGGGTGACTTGGTTAAAGGAATGAATTTTATGCTTTCACTGCTCTTAACAGAACCACCCTCTGTAACCACTCCCTTGCTCCAAATAACCTGCTTATAGTGAATGCCTTTAATACTTTTCATTATGCTCAACTATAATTGCTTGTTTGTATGTTTCAATAAAGGGTATTCCATTTTTAACTCAACTGTGGACTACCTACTATTTTATTATTTTGTAGTACATATTTTAAAGTTCGATTTTTATTGGTGAACTAGATGCATAACATATTTCAAGGAGTGAACTTTACACCCTCCACACTCCGAAGTTTAAACTTCTTAAAATTAGGGCACCCACAGCTCTGTCTATCTAAAGCATTACTAAACTTGTTTTCCTTATATCATAAAATGTTCTTGAATCCTTTCTCTTAATTTCCTGCTTGTTTTCCCCACACAAAACTGCATTGCAGGAACTGCAGAGGCCTAAATAAACTACATGGGTGGTGCTGCAGTTAACCTTCCAAGGACAGGGAATCATTCTAACAAACCCTTCAACTACAGCGTACGGTCTTTCATGCATAAACCTGCACATTTTGCAGAAACCACATTTTCTCATGCTCCCCTGTGGATAAGTAACTTTTCTTTTACCGGTGCAAATTTCTAAAAGGAATTTAATATTTTCCCTTTGCTAAAAACCACAACAGGGTTGACAGGGAAAAGACATTTCAACTTATCAGGGAGTATTAACTCCCAGTTACTTTTCACCAACTTAATATATTTAAAAACATCCCTACTATAAGGAAAGGTAAATAATGGGGTGGATGTATCAAAATTACAACTGTATCTCCTACAAACCATATTTCCACTAATGTGTTGCTCAGTGTGGGATTTAATTTTCAGAATGAGTGCAAAGCAATCCTTTTGTAAACTCACAACCTCATCCTTGACATCCTTCAGGAACTGAATGGGATACCTCTCACAATAAACATACAAATTAATTGATGGCTGTCCTGTCCTTGGCAAATAAGTAGTCATCAGAAATTAACCTAGAAAGTCTTACCGTTTGACCAATGACAACTGTTAAAATGAAGTTATGAATTGGAGAAGGTCTCCTTTCTAAAACTAGTAGAGGTGTAACACCCACGTGTGTAATTCTTCTCAAGATAGACATCCAAATAGCAAATACCATCAGTTCCAGCTGTATATGTAAACCATAAAGATGTGGTTTCCTGCCACTTAGTGTAAAAAATACCCCATTGGTTGATGGTACCTTTCCATAAAATTAATACATCATCTAAAAACCTGTAATATCCATCAATCAGTGACAAAAATTCAGAGGTAAACACCATCTTCCCACACTGCTAATACAATATTAGCATACAGGGAGGCAAGTGTCTTGGATAGCAAAGGAAGAATGTTCACTTAGAAAGTTAAAAAAAAAATCAATCCCAATATTTTGGGGAATAACTGAAAAGAGATCAGTAATATCCATAATATGTCTCAGCAGGGATCATAGGTGCACTTGTTAATTTTTGGGATACGATGCAATCCTAGGTTTCAAGACATTAAGGTACTCCCACTTTTCATGGTCCACCTCTCGCTGAATAACCATATCCAAAAGCAAAAATTTCAACTTGGCATAAGCAATATTAATCTCATTGAGAGAAATTCTCTTGTAAGTCACCTCATTGGATAGAAGTTGGAACATCTTAACAGAATAATCTGAGCTGGGGGGGGGGTTGAGAAAATTAACAGCTTAGATTATTCTGTTAAAATGTTCCAGCTTTGAAACCTAGGATTGCATCCATTTTTGGTATACCAAAAATTCACAAGTCCAGTTATGATTCCCCCACTGATACCTATTCTTTTGGCTAAATGATCCAAGACAGAACCCTTGGCAAAGTATATTGCTCTTAAATGCAAGGGTGTATTAGAGTCAAAACCACATATCTTGATAGATTCATGGCACCTATTAGAGATTTTGAATAATTTGCAGTTCAATTTTAGTATTTTATTTATCATTGTGGATGTTCTTGATCTCTTCAGTTATTCCCCAAAATA
This sequence comes from Protopterus annectens, assembly GCF_019279795.1. Lineage (NCBI taxonomy): Eukaryota > Metazoa > Chordata > Ceratodontiformes > Protopteridae > Protopterus > Protopterus annectens. The sequence goes on along the minus strand of NC_056743.1, from coordinate 1,707,903,210 downwards.
TCAGAATTGATTGTCTTTTTAACTTTCTACATGAACATTCTTCCTTGGTTATCCCAGACACACTATTAATTACCACCTTCCTGTACTTGACATTGAACAATAATTTTGTTCAGTTTGAGGGTGAATACTTTCACCAGGTATCTGAGGTAACCATGGGTGCTGTGTGCACCCCCTTGTATGCTAATATTGTATTAGCAGTTTGGGAAGAGAAGATGGTGTTTACCTCTGAATTTTTGTCATTGGTTCATGGATATTACAGGTTTTTAGATGATGTATTAATCTTATGAAAAGACGCCATTGACCAATGGGGTATTTATATACTAAGTGGCAGGAATCCACATCGCTTTTAAGGTGTACATATTCAATTGGAACTGATAGTATTAACTATTTAGATGTCCAACTTGAGAAGAATTATACACATGGGTGTTACTCCTCCACTGGTTTTAGAATGGAGACGTTTTCCAATTCATACTTTCATTTTAATAGTTGTCATCCATTTCACCAAAAGAGATCTGTTGTTAAGGATCAAATGGTGAGACTTTTTAGATTAATTTCTGATGACAACCTATTTACTGAGGAGAGTCATCAATTAATTTGCATGTATATTGGAAGGGGGTATCCCATTCAGCTCCTGAAGGATGTCAAGGATGAGGTTGTGGGTTTACAAAAGGATCGCTTTGCACCCATTCGGAAAATTAAATCCCACACTGAGCAACACACTAGTGGAAATATGGTTTGTGGGAGAAACAGTTATAATTTTGATACATCCACCCCAATATTTACACTTCCCTATAGTAGGGATGTTTTTAAGTATATTAAGTGGGTTAAAAGTAACTAGAAGTTAATATTTCCTGACATGTTGAAATGTCTTTTGGGTGTCAACCCTGTTGTAGTTTTTAGCAAAGGAAAAATAGTAAACCCCATTTAGAAATTGGTACTGGTAACAGGAAAGTTACTTATGCACAGGCGAGCATGAGAAAATGTGGTATCTGCAAAATGTGCAGGTTTATTCATGAAGGACCGTATGCTGCAGTTGAAGGATTTGTTAAAATGAGTCCTGGGATGGTTACTTGCAACACCACCCATGTAGTTTATTTAGTTCTCTGCAGTACCTACAATGCATTTTATGTGAGGAAAACAAGCAGGAAATGAATAGAAAGGATCCAAGAACATTTACATGATATAAGGAAAAACAAGTCTAGTAATGTTTTATTATAGACATAGTTGTGGATGCTCTAATTTTAAGAAGTTTCTGGTTTTTGTTATTGACTGAGTAGTGGTTTTTAACTTTTTCTGGGTGATTTGGACACACATTTGGAATACAAAGAGTTAACTTGGCAACTGAGACTTAATCCCTCGGTAGCCCCAAGTATCAACAATGCTTTGTCCTTGTCTTGTGTTTTGACAAAGAGGGCCAGTATCGTGAGCCTTGATACTTTTTCCCATGACTTTGACAATGTATTTAGTCTTGAACTTTTAAATGTCATACAATGTAAATTTTATGCGATTTATATATTTTTTAACATTATATTTCTTATTCTGTACATATGAATCACATGGAAAGCATCATTTTTATTCAGCTCTGTTTTTTTATGTATTTTTAGTCATAGCACTTTAACCTGGATTTGATGTCATGACATTGAGCTTATGGTAATTTCTGCCACCCGATAGGTTGTTGTTTCAGTATTAAGTTCACCAATTATAGTAGCTCATTACTCTGAGGAAGTCTATCAAATTATTAAGAAGAAAGTGCTCAGTCCGTTCATGTTTTAAACTATTTTTTTTCAATAAACAAGCATTGTCTTGCAGTTGATCGGTATCCATTTTTTAATTTTTTGTCCATGGTTGTGTTAGTTTTTACTTATTCCAAAAAGGTGCTAGTTTCTGAACCACTAAGGAAGGTTCAAATAACAGCCATATCTAGAGTTCATGTTGGGGAAAACCACAATCCTATTGCGTCCTTAAAACTACCCCCAGACTAGCCTCGAAAACATCTCTTAATCAAACAATTAACCTACCAGTTTTCTTTCCAAATTTATGTAACAAAGGTGACTTTATCTTATATGTGGATGTGCACCATCAATTGAGATTTTATCTATGTCATACCAAAGAATTCAGGAAAATAGATCAAAGTTTTCTCTTTCTCAAAGGCTAAATTGAGACAAGATGTTTCTAAAGCAACACTGTTTAGGTGTCTCTCTAACTGCATTACCTTTCTCTATAAAGGGGAAGGATTAGCCCTTCCACACAAATGCCATGCTTGTACAACCAGAGCAGTGGCATTCTCCACTGCTTATTTTGCTAGAGTTCCCATAGTTGAGGTTTGTGCAGCAGCTACTTGATCTACTGTTCATACCTTTGTATCTCACTATATGCTGGACAGGCAGTCTAGGTCCCATGCTTCCTTCAGCTCCACCATTCTTCAGAATATCATTCCATGAGACCACCCCAGAGTTCTAGTAGCCGGAATATCTGTCCCATACATTGAATCACTCAGAAAAGCAATATCTGATAGTTATGTACCTACCATAATGCTAGATCTGTGTTGTCTTTCTCCTGTTTCAACCTCCTTCCTCCTTACTGAAACTGTCACTAATGGCTCTCGACTGAGTGATGGGACCTGTCCAGGGCCTTGTCATATTTTCAGCCTCTGAGCTGACTTCTCTCCTTTATCACTATTGGTATGATACAAAAAAATTCCATTTGAGTCTCTTAGCATATTAGATACAAATGGGAAAACTCAGTCTGAGGTATTTCTTGGGACAAGAGGGAAGTATGAGTAGGAGAGGAGCCTAAGACCCAAAACGAGTTCATATTACATTATCGAAAAATAACTTAATAGAACGGTCAGAACTTCAAAACGGCTGCATTTCGAAGATCGCATTGTGAGATCGCAGTACATTGGGATCTTTGCCCTTTCCTCACTGTAGTGCGATCTTGGAGTTGGAATATATATTTAGTGGGGGATAAGGGGGGGCGCAGCCCCCCACAATAAAAGCTTTGATATGCGGCCGTTTCGAAGTTCTGAGTGCTCGATTACGTTATTTTTTGATAATGTAATATGAACCCACCCAAAACCAAGTGCTCGGAATAAAGATTGGAGCTGGTCAGACCTGATAAGCCATACATTGAGCCAGACAGAGAAAGACAGTGGTAGAAAGATACCTAGATAGTTCCAATAGTAGTAGGAGCAACAGGTCTTTTAAATAGAATTTACAGTCATATTTGGCTATGTTACCAATACATGTAACTCCATAAGAACTGCAGAAGGAGTCATTACTGGGCACATTGCGAGTGCTGCGAATACCACAACTGGCTGACATCAAAGATTGAAACAATACTAATTTCATGAACTTTAATTATACTTTGACTTAGGAATGGGGTCCATTCCTGTCATGGTATTAGAAACCCAAAAGACTTGGAGAAATTAAAAAAAAAAAAGAAAGACAACATGGATCAGGTTTTATGATAAGTACATTACATTACTCATTTTTATCCAGTCTAGTCCATTTATTTTTATCTTGCAGAATAATATGTAAATTTTGCCTGGGTTCATACTACTGAAGTTATATCTTCCATACCAAAAATTCTCATATATATTTCTTCAGAAATCTACTCTTTTGTTATATTTTCCATTCTGGGCCCCTCCTGATACACATTCACTAATGCAAATGTCCCAGTCCCCACCCTAAAATAATATTCCCTGCTGAAAGTTTATTATTTCTCAAAACTGTCTTGAGCTCCATAATAGCAGTCTTAGATGGAATATGAATACATGCCAACATAATACTCCTCCCATGACATTAACCCCTATGACAAACCTTCCATTACTGTATTTTTTCCTCTCCTTTCACTATTGGAGTCCCTCTAATAATAAGAGTTATTATCTGCTTTTCCTTTGTCCATAATGTTCTTCAAAATGTCTCGCCTAAAATGCTTTCTTTGTCAAACATAAGTGCTTGTTTATATCCAAAATGTTTCTCTTACAACACTGCTCTCTGCTCCCTTCATTTGTAGATCCTCTCATATATTTTGCTGTATCCAGGACTGTATGTAAGCTTCTGAGCTCCCCAAGCCTTTCTGTGTTGGAGGGAAGCCTTCTAGCTTATCAGTGGGAGTGGTAAGTACTAGGTAACCTATCTAACATAAGAGGAGTTGTTTCTGTCCCAGAATTTGTAGTTTATTGGCCGTTTGGGCAGGTTTTCCATCCCTTTCAACTTTCTGGTTTACAAATCCATGTTTGCTCTTGTTTCCCGCATTTCCTGTAACTAGTCTAGTCCAGATACAGATTTGCTGTATCCAGGACTGTTTGTAAGCTTCTGAGGGGTGCCAAAGTCTGGCCTTCAATTTTTCCCTTAGATCTACTAGTTCTCTGCTCTCCTGCACTTTTACTAGCTTATTAGTCTAGCACTTTACCATACCAGACTTCTTGTAGCAATTATTGTAGCACACAAAAGTGCTACCAGCACTAAATGTTCTACAAGGAAACAGCTCCAGTACTTATTAATGCCCACCACTCCAGGTATGTCTAAAGGCCAGTTCCTTGTGCTTTCTCCTATTAACCTGGTGAACTTGGGCATCCTGAGGCAATATAGCAACTGCCTCATGTACACTGACAACCCTCTCCTCTTACCTCCCAACACTCAGACTTGCGAAAAATGCACTTATATATCCAAACTGGAAGCCACGCACTCTCCAGCCAAGACCAGAATAGCTGGTCAAGAGGAGAAGGTCAACACTTGCACCACACCACATGGAACACATAGCCCTCCAGAACACACACCAGCACTGCCTTCACATAAAAACACAAACCACACACCCACCTTCATGGAGGCTCTCAATAAAACTCTACCCAAACAGCAGAGACCTCCAAGGCAGAAACACACTCAACCACCACAACACAATACTAATTACAAGACACATACCTCTCCTAAACAGTGTGTCACTCAACCAAACATCCTAAGGCAAAACAGCATGCCCAGCACACTAGTCATAGGTGACTCAATAGTGAAGCACACTGATGTCCCACTCACTAGGTTGAATAAGGAGAAAGTAACAGTCAGCTGCCTGTCAGGTGCCAGGATCTGCCACATAATGCACTCACTCAGGTCTCTCAACAACAGGTAAAAATATGACTCTGTCACTGTACATGTGGGTGTGAATGACCTGAGAGGTACCTCCCTGGACTACAGGAAAAGAGACATGGAGGAGCTCTCAGATTATGTAGCCCAGGCGGGTATGACCCTAGGCCTGAGCAGCATCCTACCATCACCCAGAATTATACCACAGTACAAGCAGAAAATGATTGATTTCAGCAATTGCCTAAGCTTCTGGTGTCATTCTAAGGGGATCCAGTATCTGTCTGCCTGGGATGACATGATTGACAGACCTCGATGCTTTGCCAAAGATGACCTACATCTGTCATCTCTGGGCTTCCAGATACTGGCCAAGGCTCTAGCCACCCCTATAGTGCCTTTTTTAGGCAGTGTTCCAAAGACCAAATTACCACCGTAACAGCTACAAACAAATGCAATCTGAGGGTCATGCTGCTCAGTGCTAGAAGTCTAAATCATAAAATGCACTCACTCAAAGCACTCTTTAAAATGGAGAACATCGACATTTGTGCTGCAACAGAGACCTGGTTCAAAGCAGCAGAAAGCACCCCTGCACTACCAGGCTATAACTCATTTCACACCTTTCGGCGCCAGAACTTGGACCGAAGCTCCAAAGGTGGTGATCTTTCCATATTCATAAAGGATGCGTACACCTCCAGACTGGTAGCCCAACATAATGCATCAGAGATACTTCAGGTGCAGCTAACACTGGGTAAGACAGAGATTCAGGTCATAGCCTGTTATAGGTCCCCAACCATGTCCCAAGACTCACACTCCACATTCCTAAGCACTCAAAATATTAGGATCCAACCTAACACTCTCATACTGGGTGACTTCAACTACTCCTCCATTAACTGGGAAAAGTACTCATGTACCAATACACTTGCCCAACGTTTCTTGGAATTCATTAATTCCAATGCCCTGGACCAGCTCATCTTACCCCCACTAGAGGTAGCAACATCCTTGATCTGGTCATTACTAACATGGGCGACTGTTGCTCTACACCAATAGTCAACTCCTCCCTGGTTAGATCAAACCACAAACTAATCACCTTGGAAATCCACATCCCTCCCACCCCACCCCACCCTGCAAAGGTAACCACCATAAAAACCTTCTCCAAAGCTAACTTTGGGCTCCTAAAAACAAAGGTGGCTAACTTCACGGCACCAATGAAAATGGAGAATAGTCATACATTAATATACTGTACGAACACGTACACAAATTTATGGATCTCGCCATACCCAATAGAACCAAGACACTCTCCTCCAAAAAAAGGAAGCCAATCTGGTGGTCCTCTGCCATAAACAAACTCTACAACAGAAGGAGGAAATTGATGCAGAATAAGGTGAAGTCCCTAGACTGGAAAAACTCCCTTATCAGCCTCAACAAAAATATGAGATCCCTCATCAAATCCTCTAAAGCTAGCCATGAAAACAAAATTGCAGCAGATAGTAAAGACAACCACAAGGCCTTCTATAGTTATGTAAAGAATATCCATGGCAATACCCAGATTTGCTCTGAGCTACTGCACAATGGTACCTCCAATACTGAGCCAACAGATATTGCCACTATACTGGCCGACAGATTCAGTGCCAACTTTACCCCACCCCCCCCAAGGACCAATCACAATACCAGTAGATTGCCAGGCACTCAGTATTACTGCTGCACAGGTTAAAACAGCACTGTCCAATGGTACAACTTCTATGGGACCTGACAATATCCCTGGCTGTGTTCTATGTGAACTACAGAGTGAACTGGCACCTCACCTGTGTGCCCTGTTCAATCACAGCCTCACCTCAGGCTTTGTTCCTACCAAATGGCATACTACTATAGTCCTCCCTCTCCACAAAGGAGGAGCAACTACAGACCCTGGGAACTATTGCCCCATTAGCCTGACAAGTCTGATTTCCAAAGCTAAGGAATGCATCATCGTGGACCTAATGAACAAGGATATAGGGAATCTCCAAACTCTGGATCCCACACAGTTTGGTTTTGTGAAGGGTAGATCATGCCTACTCAACTTGGTCAACTTCTTTGAGTCAGTCACCAGAGCTGTGGATGAAGGCAAGGGGGTAAATATAGCCTACCTTGATCTGGCCAAGGCCTTTGATACCATCCCCCATGCAGTAATCATAGAAAAACTCACTAAGCTAAGCATCAACCCCTATATCACTAGGTGGGTTGCAAACTGGCTTACAGGTAGAATGCACAGTGTGAAAGTAGCTGACTCCAACTCAGACTGCCAACCAGTCACAAGTGGAGTCCTGCAGGTATTGGTCCTGGGTTCTCTCCTGTTTGGTATCTACTTCTCAGAAGTCCAGGCCAACACAAAGGGACTCTGGCTGACAAAGTTTGGAGACAATTGCAAGTTGGGAGCCATTATTAACTCCCCAAGTGATGCTGACATCCTACAGAAAGGCCTCATTGAGACCATCAACAGGTGTCAGAACCATAGCCTTAAGCTCAATGCCAAAAAATGTGTTGTCATCCCCTTTGGGAAAACCCAGTTCTCATGAATTACCACATCCATGGTAGTCCACTGAACACAGAAGGCGTTATAAGAGATCTGGGAACACAAGTTAACAGCAACCTCTCTTTTGCACACCACATTGCCACTGTGGTCAGAAAGTCTGTCTATGTGGCACATCTCATTACTAAGGGTTTTGCTTCCAGGAAGAAAGAGGTCATTGTCTCTCTCTACTCTTCCCTCATTAGGCCAATCATTGAGTACAATGCCCCATTTGGCATGTACCTCACTAGACACCTGCAACAACTGGAGAAGCTGCAAAAGTACCTCACAAAGAGGATCTTAGGCCTTAAACACTTGTTCTATATGGACAGACTAAAAAAACTCCAACTATTCTCTGTCTCATATTGCCTACTTAGAGGTGATCTCTACTTGACTTACAAAGCCATGTCTGACCCAGCTGTGTTAGAAATGCTACATCTAAAGAAATCCCAGTCCCTCTGCACCACATGCTCCAGTGACCCCAACCTCATTACCACAGTCAACAGAACTTGCTGGAAGGACAGGTATATAACCAGAGACTTCCCTTGCTATGGAATAGACTCCCATACATGTCAAACAGAGCACCTCACTGGCCCTCTTCAAGAGAAATTTTGATAAGTGGATTGGAAATAGAAAATTCACTCTGGGGATCACTCCAGTGGCTCTACTTGACAGAGGAACTGGGAACTAAGGTTGCATGGCACAATGCCAGGGTAATCCTATGGGCTAGGCTTGTAAAGGCTCCAGGGCCATTAGTGTAGTACACACCTATGAATATCTATATCCTCAATATTGCAAATTAAGTTCCAGTCCCCATCCATAAATAACATTTCGTGTTGGAAATCTGTTATTTCTTCCAAAATTTTCTTAAGCTTCAAATTAGCAATTTTAGCAGGAATATAAATGCATTCCAATGTAATCTTCATCTCCTGCCAATAACCCTTTACTATCACAAATCTACCATTACCATTTTTTTCCATTGTAGCCCCTGTAGTAATTGGCACTATTACTTACATTTTCCTTTGTCACTGATATTCTATTGAATGTCCTCAGTGAAGTCCTTTCTTTATCAAATTTGTATGCCCATTTCTATTCACATTTGTCTCCTGCAACCTACTATTTGGGCCCTACACTTCTTAATATAATTCAGTGTCCTCTTTTTTGTCTATACCTATAGGCCCATTCACATTTAATGATAGAATGGACAGAGTAGCCATTATGATAGAAAGGGGTTTTCCCACCTATTACATGACACTTCCTTCAAATGGATATTTCCAGTGTTTGACAGGCTCATTCTTATGCAGTTGCTTATTTTCCTCTTTACTTGAACTAATGTCTCATTTTAAAGAATATCTGCTTCAGTGGAAACAATTGAAAAATAAACTCTCATACCACCTGTTCCCTTTTTACTTGGAACAAATAGACAAAATTATATATTTTCAAAAAAATGAAGTTTACATTTCCAGATAGAAGCAGTTGCCACAAGTCAACAGATGCACCCACAGGCATGATCTAATCTAAGATTAAGGTAACATATGCTGGATTGAATACTGCAGACGGTCTTACCATTTACAATAACTATCTATATTTTTGTCTGTTTTCCCCTCCCAGGTGTGAAACAGCCTGCATGCATTTAGAAAACATAACTTTTAGTCCTAAGAAAACAATCATTAACTAAACTGTGCATTATTGTACTAAATGAATTAAAGAACTAATAATCACTACTTGTATAATGCAGTCACCTCCCACAGTTTCACACTTCATTATTTTTCACCGAACTGCTTGCCAATGTGCTTTTAAATGTTAATCACTCTGTATCTTGTACTATCTACTTATCAGTGTTCAGACTGCTCATGGTTAATTGCTGTACCTGTAGACCTTTTGTCTCCAGGTTGGTAATGAAAAACAGCTATTGACTTTACAGATGCAAGATCACACAGAATAAAGAACACAATGTACAGCTCTAAAAAAAAAAAAAAAACAGAACCACAATGACTTTCATTGTTTTTTTATATAACTTAAACCAAAGACATTGATCTAGATAAAGATCACAGCATTTTTTTTTACTTTAAACTGTTTCTATCCAGCCTTTCTTTTATAGTATAGACTCTGGACATATTACAACTAATCAAAAGTGCTTTTTTTATTTTAATATCTTCAAGATATACAGCAGTCACTGATAAGACTCCCACCTCACATTTAATATACCTGATTATACACTATATAAAACTGCTTTACAGCATAACATTCAGTTTTCATCATAAATTGTTTTATACAGCTGTTGGTAAAAACAAAAATTGTTTTCCTACAGTTACTTCTTTTAGTCCTTTCAGTGTCCTTCTAGACATTAAGGACATAAAGTGGAGCATATGCTTTGCAGTTCACCCACAAGTTTAATAAAATCAACAAAGTTCAATTTTTTGTCTAATTCTTGCAAAGCTGCACTTTATGATTCTATTTCTATAGCTAATGGGATTGATACTTTCGTCTCTCATTTATTCACTCATTTCACAATGTTGCTGGTCTTCTTCCTGATCCTCTAATTTTCCCAATACTAGTCAATGGTTCATGTCCCAGGTACTCCTGGTTCTTCTAGTCAAATGTGCTTTTTCAGTCACTCAAGCATCTTGGTGTGCAACAGTGGAAATAATTCACTGGCAAAGTCTCTCTGTGGGCTTTTTTTGTCAAGAAAATTGAGAAGCATGGTCCATTTCTGTTTGCTGGCTCACTCTTTGCTGACTAAACATTTTTTTATTTCCTCCTCACTCTATTCTGCATTGAAAAATTACTTTGATCCTCCAGGAAAAAAATTCTGAATAAAACTGAATATATCAGCTTGAATCTTGCAAATGCCTGATTGCAATACATTTGTTTCTCTTCTGCCTGATGTGAATAATTATTTTGACCAACACACTGCTGTCTCTAATTTTTAATACTGTTCCATCCTGTCAAAGTTTTGTCAGGAGCAACTCTTTCCACTGGTATGATTGCATCTTTCCTAATATAGATATTGTCTGTTTTCTCACCGCCATAGTTGGAGAATACATATGCTGTGCAATTTCAATTAACGAACCTTGTGAACATCAGTCTAGTTGCTTACTTGTTCATTCATAAAATGAGTGTAGTCTGTTCAGTTTCTCTGGTACAGAAGAAAATCTCAGATTTTTTCTGGATGGTCTGTCTTCAAACTGAGCCATTTTTTTATTACAGCAGCTCTTCTTGAGACGCCCCATGCCCAGCCAGCAGTTGTCTCATTTCACCCTCTGATTTTGCAGTTTTATCAGTTCACTTGAATAATTAGTGTCTTTTATTTTTCCAGCCTTTTATTTGGATGTATATGTTCCTTCGGCATCTCATTTATTGTAAACATGCCTGGGTGCACTTGACTTATTTTTCTTATAAATTACTGGAAGCTATCTCCTGTACCAAAGCTGAAACTCAAACTACTTTTGCTAAACAGCTTGCAAGGTGTTTGCCAGACAGATATTTTTTTTCTGATAGATTTTCTCTTGTTTTTTTCCAGATTTATTTGCTCTCATTTAGGCTGTGTAATTACCATCAAGCAGCTGAATTTTACCCATATTAGTACATTTTACTGGCTATTTTTTTGAGTTTTCATACTGGAAGAGCTTTGTTCAACCTGTTGGTTAGTGTGGTTTCATCTTGGAAATCCCAAGATGATAGCAGCTTTGGGTCTACAATAGTTGCAGTTTACTGAACCTGAATGAAGGTTGTACTGGAAAAAATACAGATGAAACTGGAACAGAGAAACTTCAATGCGACTGACAGAATTAAACTGCCTGAGGTACAAAATGAGCAACAGCAGATAGAAGTTGAAACTGCAGAGAGAGTGAGATGAAAAAAGCAGCACCGATTTGAAGGAGAAATGATCATGCTATACCAAATGTAAACAGTAAGGTGAAAACAGAGACCTGGAAGCCAAGATCAGTAGTAAATTGTTTCCCCAGTCTAGAGGGGGATAAGACTGTTGTATTTGGATAGTTGCACATGTGTGCCATCAGTATCAAACTGACCAGGGAAAATGGGTATGGTTTATACCTGTTCTCAAGTAAGGCAATACATACATTGTCAAGATGTCAGGTCTATATCATGTCGAACGCCTTTTCATCATACCCTATTCACTGAACCACTTTTCAGCAAACCGTCAAATCAGTGAAACTTTTACCCAGCAAAAAAGCTACTTGGCCACCAGAGCAACAAAAACAACATCATTTTAAACAAACCAATGTGGGAGGCTTCGCTCCCCACAACCCCCTAATTATATATACCATCTCTGAGATCACACTAAATTGGGGAAAACAGCTAATGTGTAACAACGGCCACCTATCTCCTTTCCCTGGGAAAAAGTTTCACTGATTTGAAAGGTCACTGAAAAGTGGTTTGATGAATAGGCTTTGATGAAAAGACGCTCGACAAAGAAAGTTTTCGATAAACCGATATAGACCCCAATATGTCTGACTGTTTGGATATTTGAAAATTAAAAGTATTCTTTTTGAATGTTTTTATGTTATACCTGAAGTTTACTGAACATTTAGACAGCATACCAGAAAACCAGAGAACAGTAATTTGATTGCATAAATTATCACTTACTTTAATAGGTGGTTGAGTAGGTGACAAATTAAATACTTTAGAAATATTGGGAGACCTTGTAAGAGTGCAAGCACTTATTTTTTCCTGAGGACATGATATTGTGATTGACAGATCAGAAGTGTAACACTACTGAAGAAATGGGCAAAAAGGGGAACTTCTATCTGGCTAGCAGGGCAGAAATGGACAAAACTGGTTTACCCAGCAGTACCCCACGAGGCATTCTAAATCTTTACAGCAGGTTCCACATGCAAAGGGAGAACAACTGGATCTAGTATATGCTAAATTCTTCCATTTACATATCTCCAGTATATCTAATTGGGTATGTATGATCAAAATGTCCAAAGTGACAAGATGGGGAACAAAAAACATGTAATGGAGGTAAATAGAGAGAGTACCACAGTAGTGATAGGATAACTAGAAACTGCAGATGATCCAGATTATCAGAAAGGACTGCACTGTATTCTGGTGGAAGTTAAAAAGCACTGCTAAAAGGGATACTGCATCATATATAGCTATTGTTTAGCCTGCAGTTGTTAGGAGCATTACCTCCCCAAGCAGTCCTTTCCAGTTAGGGCTGTGAAAGGGATACATTTTCAGGGGACCGTGGGTCAGGATTCACTCTGAATAGGAAGGGGCAAGAACACAAGCAGGTGCGAATGTTACATGATATCACAGCAAATATTCTAACAGATAATGATTTTGATGACATAGTATTTAATGTATTTGCAATTACAAGCAGGCAAGATTGGAGAATATCATGTGAGAAAAGCAGCCAACACCCCAACGTCCAATATAAAGTGATGTGACTACTTCAGGGTAAGGACTGGGTAAAAGCAGTACACCTGAATGTGAGCCACAGCTGTTGAAGTGCTGAAGTTCCTCTGGGAGGGGATACTTTATGGGAAAAGATGTTTGTAGCAACAAGCATGAGTCTGAGAATGTTACTTCTTTGGAAGGAAACCTAGGGCAGATCACAGAGAGATGAGGCAAATACCACTACCATCTCAAACAACCTGAGGGAGGTAATCAAGGAGGCTTCTGTTTATTAAATGACAAGGAGAGTCTATACACTTGGACAAGGGCTTACTATTACAGTGAACAGATTACAGAAGGAGGACTAAAGGGAAAATAATGTAGCAGCTGACAGAAATTGAGGCTTACCATCTGTCACTTCTTGACACATCTCATGTTTTTCAAGCCATTTTAGCATAATATCTGCAAACAAGAGGCTTGTGTAGATTTGTTTATAGTAGAAGCTCTGCATGGGATATGAGTGGGTATTGCAAGACATCTGAGCAGTGCTAAAATGCAGGAAAGCATTGAAGACAAAAGCTGATACTGCACTGTTGAAGCTGTCTCTTACTGAAGAACTGTTTCAGAAGGTAGCCATAAACATTGTGGGGGCTCTTAGTACTATAAGCACAACAGGTAAATGATATATTTTGGTAATGGTCTGTTATTATTCACCCTGAGGCAGTTGTGTTGTCCCTTACTGAATCAGATAAGTTGATATAAAATACTAAACAGGGCAGATTTTTCCAGAGAATACTGAAAAACAGAAGAGATAAGAGTCAACTTAATTTCAAACTTCTATTAAATACCAAGTTGTAAGCGTATATACGACCAAATAACCAAAAATATATACCAAATATATGGTAAAAAGGACCGTAGATCACTGCAAATGCTTACTTTCAAAAAAATCACTTTTAATAAAAACGAACCCCTGAGGATTATTTTACACACAGGTTAAGCGCTTTAATCTGCTAACTGCAGACTTCATCATAACAGTGAAATGTGTGTTGCTCTCCCCTATATAATACATTTTTAAAAAAGTCAAGATACAATAGGAATGCTCAATCAATTAACCTTCTCATGAATAAAACATAACCTTATGAATATTCATTAATTCTGCTTATTCAACCTGCACAGTTTTGTATTACACCCTGTTGCCATATAGTTTCTAAATATACCTATAAAACAATCGCATGTGCTTATATATATCACATTCAGGTATAAAAACACATTATATAGCATATAGATATGTTAATGTGTTCTGTGGTAAAAAAATATGTACTTCTTTAGAACACAATAGTGCACTTTTGTTATATAGTATAAGAACACATTTATACATTTAAAAAAAGTGTATAACATATAAAAATGCTTATATGTGCTGTGTTAAAAAATATGTACATCTTTAACACTCAGTATTGCACTTTTGTAATTTAGACATTGTATCCTGACATGTTGCCTCCTTTCTTATTGTACCAACTTTCTTTTTTTATTTTACTATTCACTTGTTTCTAACTGTATTCTATGCGTACATATACCTACTACAACATGTCATTCATATCCTTGTGTACATATACCTACTACAACATGTCATTCATATCCTTGTGTACATATACCTACTACAACATGTCATTCATATCCTTGTGTACATATACCTACTACAACATGTCATTCATATCCTTGTGTACATATACCTACTACAACATGTCATTCATATCCTTGTGTACATATACCTACTACAACATGTCATTCATATCCTTGGGTACATATACCTACTACAACATGTCATTCATATCCTTGTGTACATATACCTACTACAACATGTCATTCATATCCTTGTGTACATATACCTACTACATGTCATTCATATCTTTGTGTACATATACCTACTACAACATGTCATTCATATCCTTGTGTACATATACCTACTACATGTCATTCATATCCTTGTGTACATATACCTACTACAACATGTCATTCATATCCTTGTGTACATATACCTACTACAACATGCCATTCATATCCTTGTGTACATATACCTACTACAACATGTCATTCATATCCTTGTGTACATATACCTACTACAACATGTCATTCATATCCTTGTGTACATATACCTACTACAACATGTCATTCATATCCTTGTGTACATATACCTACTACAACATGTCATTCATATTCTTGTGTACATATACCTACTACAACATGTCATTCATATCCTTGTGTACATATACCTACTACAACATGTCATTCATATCCTTGTGTACATATACCTACTACAACATGTCATTCATATCCTTGTGTACATATACCTACTACAACATGTCATTCATATCCTTGTGTACATATACCTACTACAACATGTCATTCATATCCTTGTGTACATATACCTACTACATGTCATTCATATCCTTGTGTACATATACCTACTACAACATGTCATTCATATCCTTGTGTACATATACCTACTACAACATGTCATTCATATCCTTGTGTACATATACCTACTACAACATGTCATTCATATCCTTGTGTACATATACCTACTACAACATGTCATTCATATCCTTGTGTACATATACCTACTACAACATGTCATTCATATCCTTGTGTACATATACCTACTACAACATGTCATTCATATTCTTATGTACATATACCTACTACAACATGTCCTTCATATCCTTGTGTACATATACCTACTACAACATGTCATTCATATCCTTGTGTACATATACCTACTACAACATGTCATTCATATCCTTGTGTACATATACCTACTACAACATGTCATTCATATCCTTGTGTACATACCCTACTACAACATGTCATTCATATCCTTGCATCCAAGATTGATTTAGTGGGAATATAGTCATTCAATACAGGTTCTTTGGTTGCATTTAACCTGAGTTGTCATTTGACCTCTTTTTCAGCTAATTTGACCTTGACATTTCCTCCCCTTAAATCCATCTTTACCTGTTCTAAACTCCCAAACTTAAACACATGGCTTGCATCATATTTAAGCATGTGTCTACACAAAGCATTGTTTTTATCATTTTTCCTTATACAGTAGGTATGATTGTATATCCTGTTCCTCAATTGTCTGCCTGTCTTGCCCACATAATAACTCGGACATGCCATACACTTGGCCAAGTATATGACATGTTGGGATAAACAACACCCTTTCTTAAACCTTACTCTAGTGTGGTTTACATCCCCTAATGTAATTGATTTCTGTTCTATAATCTCCTTACACTGCTGGCACTGCCCACATTTTTTGGTGTGCCCATCTCCAGTGTCACCCTTTATTCTGCCTTTCACTCTCTCAAACATATTCTTTAGGTTGGACCCAGTCTTGTAAACATACATGGGCCCTGTACCCACTTTGCTGTAAACCAAGTTGTCACTTCTTAGAATATTCCAATTTTGTCTCATTATTTTCTTTATGTCTTTGGCATATGGACTGCACTCCACTACACAAGCCCTATGGTATGAATTTTCCTTCTCATTCTCATGTTCTCCCATGTATTTCTCCAACCCAATACCAAGAAGTGGTTTGTATTTTCCCCCCATTCTCTCAGTACATATTGAGTGACATCATCAATTGAATATCTGGGGTAACCCCTTTCCCCAAATAATATTCCTATATATTCTAACTTGTTCTTCATTTCATTTCATTGAAATCGGATGCCATTCTCGCAGCTCTTATGCACTGACCCTTAATGATGCTCTGTTTTTGACTTGCTGGGTGACAGCTAGTGTATTCTTTTTTTTTTCGATAATCATTTTTATTATTTTTCAAAATCATAATACAAACCACACACTATTTACATTATATACAATATTGCTTCCAATGGTTAACTTCACAACATGTATCAACATCATGTCTTAACAATAGATCTAGTACTAATCAGAGAAAAAGAAAGAGAAAAAAAAAACACTAAGAGAAAATTCGTAACAGACCAAAGCCAACAATCTGTAATGTTTCTACGTCCTCTATCTAATCTAAGATTGATTTTGTTCTCCTATTATAAATCCTGAGAGAAAGTGGATAGGAACCTCTAGGCCAACACAATGTTGAAAATTTGCTCCCATATTTTTATACTGTTTATGCTTTTCTTGTTGTTACTAATTAATAACTTATGCGCTAAAATATGCCTTATCACTACCAATCTGAAATTATCCCACGATGTCTGGGCTGGGTTCAACCAATTTGTGGCTATGTATAATTTCATTAGTAAACAGATATTCATAATTACGATCCTCCTTGATTTATCTAAATTCTCCGGTGGAATGTGGAGAATCATAAATTCCCAGGAGAGTGTTGAGTTTTGGTAACCCATTTTTTGTAATTGCAATTTTAACGAGTTCCACAATTTATAGATACACTTGCAACTCCAGAACATGTGTAGCAGATCCGCTGTCTGATCTAAACACTGTGGACATTTGGGTGTGTTCTTTGAATCAAATTTATGAAGAGTGAGATGAGTATAATAAGCGTTATTGAATATCATCAGTTGAGTAAAGACCAGTTTTTGAAGGGATACTGACTTCAATGTTAAGCTAAACGCCTCCAATATCTTACTGTCATCTATCGATAGCAATTTCTCTTTCCAATATTTCGATAAAAGAATATAATTATTGTATTTCCTCTCTTTTATCAGTTTATAAGCTGAGGTTATGTATTTTCTATCTTGTAACAGGGCTTCCCACAGATTACGAGAAATAACTAGGTCCTCTTCTTTAAATTCAGAGTTACTAAAATAATTAATAGCCAGATCTTTTAGCTGCCTCATTATAATTAAATAAGAAATGGGAAGATTCATCTCTTTTAAGATATCATGTACTGCTACTCCTAGGAAGGGGTATAAATCAAGCACAGTTAAATCTTTAATAAGGGGGAATTTCTTTAAGTCTATCAGCTGAGTACCAATAGTCATATTTGGATTCCCATGAAACGGTTGAAAAGCCATCATATAGCCTAGTAAGTTTAGAGAGGCAAACATAGTTTGAGTTGCCGTTACATACTTCTTAATGTGCTCCATTAGATCATATTTGGTCAGTGTTTGATTATTTAAAAATGGTACCGCTTTAATGTTAATTCCCACTCCGCTTATGTGTTTAGAAGTTAGAAGCACCCATTTGGGTATCCATTTTCTAATATTACTGTCCATGTAAGCCACCCTTAAAATCCTATTAGCCTGAATCACTAAATAGTACATTTCAAAATCCGGAAGATCCACCCCCCCCCCCTATTTTTTGGAGCCATCAATTTCTCATATGATATTCTCATCTTTCTGGGTTCCCAAAGAAATCTCCCTAATCCTATCTGGAACTGTTTAAAAAATGTTTTCGTGATATTGAGTTGTGTAGCTCTAAAAATATATAGCATTCTAGGAAGAACATTCATTTTTATAATCGCTGCTCTTGCCATCATTGGTAACTTCAATTTGCTCCATCTTTTTAGATCCAATGTTATTTGATCTCCAGTTGCTTTAATATTATTCATAAAGAAATCTCTGTTTTCAGTTGAGAATGTAACCCCCAGATATTTTATCTTTTCTTCCATCATTACTTGTTCTATCAATGGTAGCATTGAAAAGGGTGTGGGTGTCTTCAGAGGGAATATTTTGGATTTTTTGAAATTTAGTTTATAATTAGAAATTCTCTCAAAGTTTTGTATTGCTGTTAATATTTTTTCAGTATCAGAGACCGGTGTAGTACAGTATATATTTAAATCATCTGCAAAGGCAGCCATCCTAATCTTTGTCCCAAAAAGTACTGGAGGGTTATAAAAGACATTTTGTTTAATGTGTAAAAATAAAGGCTCCAGATACAGATTAAATAACATGGGAGATAATGGGCATCCCTGGCGAGTACCATTTTTAATTTGTATCCTTTTGGAGCATTCGTGATTTATGGATAAATTTGTATATGCATTATTGTATAATTTCCTTAACGTTGAAATAAACTCCTGAGGTATATTAAAACATGGTAATATATCAAATAAATAAACCAGATTTACCCTATCGAATGCTTTCTGAGCATCGACTATTAGGGCATATATGTTCATATTTTTATATTTCGCATAAGAAATTAGTGTATGAAGTGTTAATGTATTGTCCGTGGTCTGTCTCCCATCTATAAACCCCGCCTGTTCCTCTGATATTATTAAATTTACTACTTTTTTCAGTCTACTAGCCAGAATGGATGTCATGATTTTCATGTCAATATTCAGAAGTGATATAGGCCTGTAGTTATCTGGATTTTTGGAATCACTATTCTCTTTCAATATCAAGATTGTCCTTGAGGCATTAAAATGAGGATCCTTACACCCATTCAGAATAATATGATTAAAGGTCTGTGACAGTACACTACTCAGAATCTCACTGAAGGTTTTGTAAAATTCCGAAGTCAGACCATCAGGTCCCGGAGCTTTATGGGGCTTCAGCTTCTTAATTGACTCTAAAACCTCCTCAACCGTAATCGGTTTAGTTAACCCTCTATGATAGTCCTTGTCAATATTAGGGAAAATGATTTTCTGAAGGAAATCTTTTCTTTCTTTATCTTGTAAATGTGTTTGTTGCTCCCCATAAATCTGATTAAAGATTAGTTCAAAAGTCTTCATGATATCTGCCTTATCAGTATATATAGTATTGTTATGATTTATTTCAGTAATTAATCGTGCTGATTTTGTCTGATTAATAATGCGGGCTAAAGCTTTCGAGGGAGTTTGAATATGATTTGCATATTTACTAAACTTCTTTGTTCATACAGTGTCAATTTCCTATTATGTAGTAGAAACAGCTCTTTCTGACATCTTAATAGCTCAGTTTCTGTCTGTTTATTATAGTTCTTCATCAACTCTTGGTCCAATAGTTGTATTTTGGTTTCCAGATCCAGTTGTTCCTTATTTTGTAATTTTTTATAATATGTAGCTTTTTGAATAAATAATCCTCTTACCAACGTTTTAGTTGTAGCCCATTCTATATCTATTGGGTGACTATTTCGGGGAATGTTGTATAATAACTGTTTAAGTGTCTCCTTAACTTCTTTTAATATATCCTCTTTGGTCAATAAGTATGGGTTTAAGGTCCAATTATATCCATGCTGTCTTTTAGTATTCATATTATTGGTATTGAGAGTTAAAGTTATCTTAGAATGGTCTGAGAGTTGCCGCGCCTGATTAGACACCTTGGGGTCGACTGAAATCAATACTTCTGAAATTAAAAAAAAGTCAATTCTCGACCACATTTTATGGCAGCTAGAATAGAAAGTAAAGTTCTCTGCCTTTGCTTGTTTGTGTGTGTGTTTAAAAGGGTCATACAGTTTGAAATCAGTTTTCAGTTCTTTCAACGCTACCATTGCCTGTTTATTAAAACCTCTAGAAGCCCCTAACTTATCAAATTTAGGATCTTGGTATGAGTTCCAGTCACCCCCATCACTATATAGCAATTATTATATGACTGTAAAATGGGATAAATTGAAGTCACAAAATGATGTTGGTTCACATTAGGGGCATATACACACATTAGCACTATAGGCTTATCATAACAATTGGATTTAAGAACCACCAAACACCATCTACCTTCTTGATCTGTTTTAATATCCAGAATTTCTCCTTGAAAGTGATTCTTAATTATGATTGCTACCCCTGCACTGTTCGATGTCCCTTCCGCCACTACAATCTTCCTAATCCATTTCTTATCCTTCATTGTCTCCCACTGGTCATTAGTCAAATGCGTTTCTTATAATAAGATAAATCCTGCTGTTGATTTAAAAAATAGATGCAAAAACAGCTTCCTTTTTTTCATGTTCTGGAGTCCTTTAACATTCCAAGATTCTATTATCCACATTCAAAGCTACTTAAACATGTACATCGATATCTCGTTTTTTTTGACCATCTTAGATGAACAAGTGTTGGCATATCGTAAATTATTTGGAAGCAAAACTGCCATCCCATCCCTACCCAGTGCCTATCCACTCTTCCTCTGGACCAGGATGAACATAGGCTTTTCACATTATTTGAAACCCTCCGAGTGACTAATCTATCAAATCTACTAATTAACAATACTAAGTCATGCAAAAAACCTACACCAACTACGTCTACTTCTACAAAGCCTAACCCAGACATTCCCTACTAAACACTGCTTACAAGAAACTACAGCTCTGTACATATTTTCCCCAGTATACATATACACTAATTGTGTTGTAAATTCCAAATATTTCACTTCTTTCAGCCTTTATGTTCAACACTAGTATACTAACATTATACTTCCTTGTTCTATACCATTTAAACTATTAGTTAACATAACAAGCACACAGTTGTTATACATTTTGTTTAACTGATCTGATTATTATAGTCTGCTATATTCCTCCAGAGCAATCTTACACAGTTATATGCTAACATTTAACAATCAATGCAGTTAAAATAAAACCATAGTTGTACATTCACTTACTATAACAATCAGTAACAAAGAGAAAAATAAAGAGTTTAAAAAATCAGAAAGAGAGCACACACAAAAAGGAAAAGAAGAGAGAAAAATGCAGTAATTTACACATCTAGAAACATATTATTTTGTATTCTTTATTATTGTCATCACACTTTTTACCCCTATTAGTCTAAGCATGCTTGCATCAATATCTAATTGCAGATTCTAAACTCTCTCTAAAAAGAAGGAATATAAGGGATAAAGAATAATTCAATAGAAAGAAAAAAGACCAGAATGAAGAGAAAGAAAGAAAGAAAGAAAAAGAAACAGAAAGAAAAAACTACAGTACCTTAACCTGCCACTATACTTACAATCTCCTGTTTAAACATCAAAACACTGAGTCAGCTTTACCTTACCCACTCTAGCTTCATTGTACATCCTGCAGTCTTTTTACATTTAATTAAGTCCAGAAACAACTTTGTTTTGTTTCTCCAGCAGCTCTTCTTACTTCCCAGCAATTAGATCAGATAGAACAGTCCTACTTCCTTGCTTCGCGCTCGCGACGGGGGACCTAATTCGCGAACGGACCTCCTGGCTGTACCACGCTGAAATCGCACCCCTACTTCCTCTAGCAGACTTCCTGATGCCTCGAGGGATAGAAGCGCTCGCTACAGTCATAAAACTTCGTGTAATCTTCGTGTTTCAGCT
This sequence comes from Protopterus annectens, assembly GCF_019279795.1. Lineage (NCBI taxonomy): Eukaryota > Metazoa > Chordata > Ceratodontiformes > Protopteridae > Protopterus > Protopterus annectens. The sequence goes on along the minus strand of NC_056743.1, from coordinate 1,707,881,047 downwards.
GGGAAAACGAGATGAAGAGATAAAAAAGAGATTTTCCAGGCCTGCTGCAAAAACCAGAACAGACAAAGGATTTTAAAGCCTCGGATCATCGTAAATAAAGAAACCCATTCACGCTGGTGTTGCAGGAATCCTCGATGGACAGTTCACATTTCTGATGATGGTAAAGCCTTAAACAACTTCAAAAAGGTGGGTCTTGCTTCTTTTTTCATATTTACAGAGTATTTAATGCCATCAACAGTAAAAATTAAATTATTGGGATATTTCATTTGGAATCTAATATTTTTATCAATCAGAAACTTACAGTATGGAGCCAGCATTTGTCTAGACTGCCTTATTTGTGTTGGTAAATCCTGTGCTATGGAAACTTTATAGTTTTGCCATGTTATTGATCCACCAGATTTTTTAATGGTTAGAAGTATTTTGCTCGCATCTTGGTAGTTTAATATTTTGACATACACAGGTCTGGGTGTATTTGAAGCTTGAGAGTCCCTGTATGCTCTATGCGCTCTTTCTATGACAATTTGCTTAACAGCCACGGAGTCCTTAAGCAGTATTTCAAATATTTGTATAATGGAATTGGTCAGATCATTATATTGGATTGATTCTGGGATCCCTCTGATAATTATGTTGTTACGTCTCGATCTTGCTTCCAAGTCCAGAATTTTGTTTTGCATCATTTGAATGTCAGCCTCATGGGAGTCAGTTCTTTTAGTGAGCATTGTTATGTTGTCTTCATTTGCTGCTATTCTGATTTCCGCTTTCTCCATTCTTGCAAGAATCCGGTTGCATGTGTCACTAAATGTTTGTATTTGGGATGTTAGATCTTTTAAGGCTTCCTGTATAGGTAGTAATGCAGTTTTAATTTCTTCCATTGTGACCTGTTGATCAGGTTTCGTTGTTACCCCTGTTTTTGCAGTCTCTTGCTGTTTGATTGTTTTCTGTCTCTTAATTATAGATTCCTTCTCCGGAGACTGTAATGCTGACAGCTTAGTTTTGGTAGTTGTAGTATCCATATTTTTATCTTCTTTTGACATTTTGCAATGCTGCAGATAAAGTTATTTCCCAAGGAAAAGTTTCAGAAGTGAGGTAGTTCAGTCCTTTGTTTGGTGCTCTGTTCAGAGTCAACCTAACAATCAGTTCCAATCCTGTTGTCACCAAGTATTTTCTTTCAATTTTTCTTCCTCGGAAAGACAACTGACTTCTAGTAGTTTAATAATTGCTGCCAATTAGTCGATTAACTCCAAGTGTACATCCACAGGGTTGATTTTTTTCTCTGGTATTTGGAGAGCTGAAGTACTGCAGTGCTTATAGAATGGCGGCCATCTTTGAAATGACAGCTAGTGTATTCTAAATATGAGTTACTAAAGGTTTCTTTTCTATATACTCTGGATTTAAATCTTGCTGTCCCATTAGAAACAAAGGTGTCTAAATATGCTATCCCTGTTGTGCTACTACTATGAGTGAATTTTAAATAACTACTGATGTCATTCAAATAATTCACAAATGCATCTACTTTACTTGTTGTACCATCCCATAAAATAAAAATATCATCCAAAAACCTAGTGTAGCATATACACTTACTAGTATATTGACTATCCAAAACACTTTCCCAATCTAGTAACACCATATTTGCATATATGGGGGTGCATGCCACCCCCATGGCTACCCCGCTTTTTTGTCTATAGTATTCACCCTTGAACCAGATGTAATTGGAATCCAGTACAATAGACATAAACTCACAAATTAAACTTGTTTTTTCCCACTCAAAATACATGTACTTCTGAATACTATTACTAAACCTTTCTAGTCCTTCTTCCTTTGGGATGCAGCAGAACAAATCCACCACATCAGTGGTTACAAACACTAACCCTTCCTTCCAAATTTCCAGTTTCAACCTTCCTAAAAGGTCCCATGAGTCTTTCACTATATGGTGCACTGTATCATATATTGGTTTTAACCATCCATCTATTACTTTCCCATATGGGAATGTCTTAGACCTACTACCGGAAATAATGGGCCTATATGGGGGATCTTCAATACTTTTATGGATCTTTATGATCCCTACTATGGTGGCAAGTACTGGATGTTCCACTCTCAAAAAATTGTACAAATTCATATCTGTCCTGTTGTCCAAAGGGAACTCCTATAGATATAAATCAATCCTTCTATGTTCGATGTTTACTTCATTGATAGAAGATACCATATACTTACTATCATTATGTAATATTTCAAATATTTTGTTGCTGTAATCCTGTGTTTCTACTAGTACTACACCCCCCCCATCCAGTTTCATAACTCAAATGTCAGCCTCATAACATATTTCGTTTAATAATTTGTTTTCCTCCCTACTTAAATTGTATCTTCTCTTTCCTTTCATACACTTCTCTTGTAACTTATAGATTTCCTCTGTGACCAACCTCTCATATGTGTCTAATGTAGGACGTAAAGGGGACATATATTTACTTTTTCCTTAAACACATTCTTCTGTACACTTCCTTAGTTGTCCTGAAAGTGTATGGCCAAATTTAATTTCCTCAAGGACAATTTAAAATCCAATAAGGTATCTACTACACTGAATTTTTCATAAGGGACATATTTCATGCCTTTTGTAAACAACACAGTGTGTTTTCTCAAGCTTTAATTGTGTGTAATTGTATATATTAAATTGCCCTATACTGAATTGTACAGCATTGTGCTGCTTTATCTCCACTTCGTTGCCTCATTTCTCCATCCTTCCTTCTCCTGCCAATAGTGCACCCCCCTCTCTTCTGTTCTCCTCCCCCATGCATCCCTGTGCTCCCCTGTCTATTGTTGATTCCTGCCTAAAAAATCTTTTTCACCATTATAATGTGTTCTATTTTTATTATTATCCATGTAAGGGTAATATTCCTACCTCTACCATAAGTACTGTTATGTGCTCTGTCTTCCTTCTTCCATGTATAAGCCATTTGTTTATCATACTGTTCAATATCTCTTTGTAATTTGCGACAATTATTATTAAATATTTTCTTACTCTTATCATCTACAAAATAATATTACTTCACATATACATTTTCCCACTGGTTAAATAACATATCTTTCTATGTTTTTCCATTCAATTGTTCAACATCCTTTAACAAATGACATAACTTATTGTCATTACATTTAATTAAAAACTCCATAAATTTAAAACCAAAACTGTCAAACAACAAATTGCATTCTTTTTTGTTTTCTGCATTTAATTCCATTCCCATTGGTATCTTGAAAAATCAAAGCCCCATAGGCACACTTTTTAACTCAAGACATCTACTCAAGTATGCATTATCCATTTGTAACCCTCGAATAACCCCCAGCTGTATGACAACAGGGTGAAATACAAAACTGTGCAGGTTGAATGAGCAGAATTAATGAATATTCATAAGGTTATGTTTTATTCATGAGAAGGTTAATTGATTGAGCATTCCCAGTGGATGTTGACTTTTTTAAAAATGTATTATATGGGGGGAGCAACACACATTTCACTGTTCTGATGAAGTCTGCAGTTAGAAGATGAAAGCACTTAACCTGTGTGCAAAATAGTTTTAACCCTCAGGCGTTCATTTTTATTTGTTTTTTATTAAAAGTGATTTTTTGAAAGTAAGCATTTGCAGTGATCTCCGGTCAGGGCTGCCAGACATCCCTATTTGAGCGGGATTGTCTCAGGATCAGCAGCCCGATCCTGAGTTCCACACTGCTGGTTTAAATCCCGGCGAAACAGACTCCATTTTTTTTTGATTGGCCCGTATACCGGCATACGGGCCAATCAAAAATCCCTAAACACGGAGCTACTTGTGTTTAATGTGGAACATCAGGCAGTTCCGTATTAAACAAGTAGCTCCGTTTTGCGATTTTTTGATTGGCTCGTATACCAGCATACGGCAGGCCAATCAAAAATCACTAAACACAAGTAAGCTCCGTGTTTAAAGACAGACTTTTTTTTTGGTCTTCACTTAGCGTGAAAGACCTTTTTTTTGGTCTTAGCGTGAAAGACCTTTTTTTTGTCCCTACCTGGCCAGTTGGAAATCTGGCAACCCTGACTACAGTCCTTTTTAGCGGATATTTGGTATATATTTTTGGTTATTCATTTCAAGCTTGCTGACTTATTAGTGGAAGTGCTGCGATGTTAAGTAGTAAAATACTACTCCTGTCATCCAAAAATAGCTTGTAGTGGTTGAACTTTACACTCCAGACAATACTTACACCATTCAAAGACCAGTTAAAGTGGGAGTGAGACGAGCACTTTGCACTTCTGTCCTATATGTATACAAAAAGATGCCTAGCTCCACAGATTTTTGAGTTAGTTGATGGATTATAAGGTGAAGTGGGCCTGTTGACCTAATTTGTCATAAGTGGAAGGCTGAATGAAATTGTCACAAGGAGTTTGTAATGGAGAATGTCCTGCATTACAGGATTAAGCTTAAGGGGATCATGAAGTTGGCAGAAAAGAACCTAGCAAATCATCTGGTAGGATAATAGCGCAAGAGTATATAATCTGACAAAAGGTAATAGTACTTATTGCTTTTCAAGAAGTAATGTGGAGGAAATATGGCTGAGTCCCTTCACTGTTGTGAGGAAGCTATGTGATGTCAGTTATATGGTGGCAGTGTCAGACAGGAGACAGCAATTCAAAAGCGTACCTTGTCAGTATGATGAAGCCCTTCCATTATATATCTAGACTAGCAACTAGTATATGCTGTAGGTTGCAGGAGGGAATAGAGTAGGATGTGGTGCATCTCTGCAGTGAGTGGAAGAAGGAGTACTATCAGAACAGCTACATCCTTTTGAGGTTCAGGAAAACTGAATAGTTCTACAAGAATATGGGGACATGTTCACTGATAAAACAAGAGCATACTCATATAGTAGAATACCATGTGGATACAGGAACCTAACAATCAATTAAACAGGCTCTTTACACTGCACCTAAGCAACTCAAGCAAACCATTTGTAAAGCACTGCAGGACATGCTGAATGTGGGGGGAAATCCATGAATCCAACAGTTCTTGGGCTTCGCTTGTAGTTTTAGTGGCAGAAAAAGATGAGAGCTTTAAGTTTAGTATAGACTCTTGGAAACTAAATAGTTACACAGAATCAGATGTGTACCCATGTCCAGGACAGATAAAACATTAGAGCATCTTTATGGGTTGTGTATGGTCACTGTTAAAATAAAAGTCAGCTGCCTGTCGGGTGCCAGGATCCGCCAAATAATGCATGCACTCAAGTCACTCCACAACAAGTACAAGTACAAGTATGACTCTGTCATTGTCCATGTTGGAGTGAATGATTTGAGACGTACCTCCCTGGACTACATGAAAAGAGACATGGAAGAGCTCTCAGATCATGTGGCCCAGGCAGGTATGACCCTAGCCCTGAGTAGCATCCTGCCTTCGCCCAGAATGATACCACAATATAAGGACAAAATAACTGACTTCAACAATTGGCTAAGCTTCTGGTGTCATTCAAAGGGGATCCAGTATCTGTTTGCCTGGACGACATGATTGACATACCACGATGTTTTGCAGATATGGTGTGCATCTGTCGTTCCTGGGATTCAGGTTACTGGCTAAGGCTCTTGCCACCCCTGTAGTGCCTTTTTTAGGCAAAGTTCAAAGGACAAAACCACAACCGTAACAGGTACAAGCATGCAAATTCTGAAGGTAATGCTACTCAATATTAGAAGTCTAAACCTCAAAATGCACTCTCTCGAGGCATTCCTAAAAATGGAGAACATCGATATCTGTGCAGTAACTGAGACCTGGTTGAAGGCTCCAGAGAGCACCCCTGCAATACCAGGCTACAACTCTTACCACACTTTTTGGCCACCAAACCAGGACCGAAACACTAAAGGTGGAGGAGTGTCCATATTCACCAAGGATATTCACACCACCAGGCTAGTTGCCCAACACAATGCATCTGAAATTCTCCAAGTGCAACTAACACTAGGTAAGACTGCAATCCAAATTGTAGCTTGCTACAGATCCCCCACCATGCCCCAAGATTCTCACTAGCCCTTTCTAAACATACTGGAAAATATTAAGATGCAACCAAACACCCTAATACTGGGTGATTTCAACTACCTTGTCATTAAATGGGAAAACTACTCGTGTACCAACACCTTTGCCCAACGGTTCTTGGAATTCATAAATTCCAATGCCCTGGGTCAACTAATCCATAGTCCCACCAGGGGCTCCAATATCCTAGACCTGGTCATTACTAACATGGGAAATCGATGCTCCACACCTATGGTCACCCCCTCGTTGGTCAGGTCTGACCATAAGCTAATGACCCTTAACATCCACATCCCACCCCCCAGTAAGGAAACCTCCATAAAAAACTTCTCCAAAGCCAACTTCATGCTACTCAAGTCAGAAGTGACAAACTTCATGACACCCATGCAGACGGGAACTGAAAGTTCGACTTCTGAATCCTACACTAAGGCACTGTATGAGCACATCCACTCATGCATGAATTGTGCCATCCCAAATAGAACCCAGATGCTCTCCTCCAAAAAAAGGAAGCCAATCTGGTGGTCCCCTGCCATAAACAAACTTTACAACAAAAGGAAGAAACATTTGCAGAAAAGAGAAAAATCCCAGGATGCAAAGAACTCCCTTACCAGCCTCAGTAGGAAGCTGAGATCCCTCATAAAATCCTCCAAAGCTAGTTATGAAAATAAAATTGCCAAAGATTCCAAAGACAACTACAAGGCATTCTATAACTATGTCAAGAATCTAAATGCCAATGCTCAGATTTGCTCTGAGCTACAACAGAATGGCATTAAATATACTGATCCCAAGGATATTGCCAATATCCTGGCAGATCAATTCAGTGCCAATGTCACCCCCTAAACAGCCCATCTCAATACCAGAAGACTGCCAAATTCCGGTAATAATGGCCACACAGGTAAAAAATGCACTCTCCAAAGCTAAGAATACAGCATCCATGGGGCCAGATGACATCCCAGGCTGTGTATTACATAAACTACAAAATGAACGGGCACCTCACCTGAGTGTCATGTTTAATCATAGCGTCACCTCAGGCTTCATGCCACCTGAGCGGCGCACAGCTACAGTTATACCACGCCACAAGGGGGGATCCACCGTGGATCCGGAAACTACCGCCCCATCAGTCTGATGAGCCTGATCTGCAAGGCTATGGAACGTATTATCACGGAACTTATGAAGAAAGACATTGGCAACCTTCAAACACTGGACCCCACCCAATTTGGGTTTGTGAAGGGCCGATCTTGTCTCCTGAACCTGATTGATTTCTTTGAATCAGTCTCCAGAGCTGTGGACAAGAGTAAGGCGGTCCACACAGCCTATCTGGACCTTGCCAAGGCCTTTGACACCATCTCCCACTCTGGAATCATAGATAGACTTACTAAGCTGGGCATTAATCCCTACGTCATTCGATGGGTTGCCAACTGGCTTACTGACAGAACCCACACTGTAAAAGTAGCCGACTCCAAATCCAGCTCCAGACAAGTGACAAGTGGAGTACCTCAGGGTTCAGTCCTGGGACCGCTCTTGTTTGGTATCTACTTCTCTGAAGTACAGGCCAACACTAAGGGACTCTGGCTAACAAAGTTCACAGATGACTGCAAACTGGGAGCCATTATTGAATCCCCAAAAGGGCCTTACAGAAACAGATGCTTGGTGCAAGAGCCATGGTCTCAAGCTCAGTGCCAAGAAATGTATAGTTATCCCCTTTGGGAAAAAACATATACCCATGAATTACCACATAGGTGGCAGTACACTAAACACTGAAAGTGTGATAAGAGACTTAGGGACACAGGTGGACAGTGGTCTCACCTTCGATAACCACATTGCCACAACAGTCAGGAAATCCTTCTATGTGGCACACCTCATCACTAAGGGCTTTTCATCCAGAAAAAAGGAGGCCATTGTCCCACTGTACTCATCCCTCATTAGACCCATTATAGAATACAACACCCTGTTTGGTATGTACCTCTCAAGACATCTGCAACAACTGGAAAGGCCACAGAAATACCTCACTAAAAGAATCACAGGCCTAAAGCAGATGCCCTACGCTGACCACCTTAAAAAACTCCAGCTATACTCTGTGGCATATCGTCTACTCAGAGGCGATCTCTGCTTAACATACAAAGCCATGTCAAGCCCATAGCTGTTGGCCATGCTACACTTAAAGAAATCCCAATCCCTCAGAGCCACACGCTCCAGGGATCTAAACCTTGTCATCACAGTAAACAAAACATGCTGGAGGGATAGGTTCCTGACCCAGAGACTCCCCAGACTCTGGAACAGACTGCCCATACATGTCAAGCAGAGTGCCTCTTTGGCCCTCTTCAAAAGGAACCTTGACGATTGGATGGAAGAAAGGAAATTCACCCCAGGGATCACGTCAGTCACCCTGCTAGACAGGGGTCCAGGGAAGTAAATAGCATGGGAAGAAATAGCCAGGGAATTGTTATGGCTAGGCTTGTATAGGCCCTAGGGCCGATAGCCTAGTACCAACCTTTGACCCTATGGTAATGGCAGATACCATTGAAGCCTCTGTCAAGGGTAAAGTCAGCATTTTCAACTCCTTTAGTTTGCAGGAATGTACCACCGTACCTTCTGGGATGAAGAATGCCTCAGTAACTTTTCAGAGGTCAGAGGTCAGTAGATCACATCCTAGCAGGGGCTGGCTCTACTTTACATAGATAATATTGAGATCTTTAGTTGATCCTGGCAGGAATAATATTGAGATCTGTAATTGATCCTAGTAGGAACATATGCAATATATCAAAAATGTGCCAAGCAGAATAATAGAGGTAGGGTTCAATATTAAGTCAAATGAATGTCAGACAAGAATGATAGATGTAATTTATCTTGGTCATCTGGTGAGGGTGGCAAAATCTGGCCAGAGCTTGCTAATGTTGAGGCTTTCTAGGCATGGCTTCACTCTCTTAACATAGAGCAGGTAAGGGTGTTCCTCAGGACAGTGGAGTATTACAGAAAGTTTGTCCCTCACTACCGTATCATAGCCACACATCTCATGGACTTTACCCTACAAGTAGGATAGATAAGCTTAGCTACACTAGTTTGTGAATATGGGGAGGGGATGGCATAATGGTTACGGTCTTTACCTCACAGATACAAGGTATAAGGTTTGATTCTGACCTCTGGTTGTTGGTTAGGCTTGAAATAGTCTGCAGACTGATAGCCTATATCTACCTATCTACCTATGAATATACCTTCCAGAAATTTAAGGAGGCTTTGAGTGGCTCTCCTGCACTAGCCAGCCCTGATCACAGCCAGTGATCTATCTTATAGGCAGACGTTCCAAACAATGGACTTTGAGGGCTGTACTTGGCCAGATTTCTTCAAAGGGAGACCTGCATCCTGTAGTATACTTTAGTTGTAGTCTCCAATCAGGAGAAAAATTTAATGCATTTGTGGAGAATGAGTATTTGGGAACAATTTGCTATTTGCCAAAGAATCAGCATTCTCTCTCTCTCTCTCTCTCTCTATATATATATATATATATATATATATATATATATAGATATATATACACACACAGTAGAAAGAGCTCTGCAGTTACAGAGCATAATCAGTTAAAGTGTTTAGACAGAGTCACTGGATAAAATGAAAAGCTTCTTAGATGGAGTTTGGCCTATGCTGTTACAATCCAGTATTTGAATCCTTTCATCAGTGCAAACACAGATGGTCTTTGAAGAATGGTAATTGGATAGCTTAACAGCATGCATCTGTAGCCCCCAAGCTTCACTTCTTATGGTGTTACAAACACCTCATGTGAGTCTAAGAATGAGGAGAAGTATGACAAATGTCCTTCAGTAAAACATACAGAGAAGTATGACAAATGTCCTTCAGTAAAACATACAGAGAAGTATGACAAATGTCCTTCAGTAAAACATACAGAGAAGTATGACAAATGTCTTTCAGTAAAACATACAGAGAAGTATGACAAATGTCCTTCAGTAAAACATACAGAGAAGTATGACAAATGTCCTTCTGTAAAACATACAGAGAAGTATGACAAATGTCCTTCAGTAAAACATACAGAGAAGTATGACAAATGTCCTTCAGTAAAACATACAGAGAAGTATGACAAATGTCCTTCAGTAAAACATACAGAGAAGTATGACAAATGTCCTTCAGTAAAACATACAGAGAAGCTGCATTAAGTCAGGTTATATGTAAGTTGTTGTGTCTTTCGGCTTATCCCGGTTGGGGTCACCACAGCGGAACTCCGGTCCGCTAATGTTTGGTAGTGGATTTTTACATGCCAAGTTACCAGCCCTGACTCACAACCTTCAACGAAGGCACGCCCATTCACGCATGCCTCCACACAGAAGACGGTCAAGCTGAGAATCGAACGTGACAACGTCTTGCTGTGAGGCGACAACGCTACCACAGTACCAAGTCAGGTTATAAGTAAGTAATGTTTCATAAACACTGTAGCTGTGCTTTAAGTAAATTGTGCAGAATGCAAAAATGTGAACTATATGAACTAACTAATTGCTGTCACTCACAATGCAATAAATCCATTAAAAAGGAAAAATGACTCGTATATATTGGCACTGCCTGAAAGCTCAGTGTTCCTTGAAATTTTACTCCAGGTCAAAGGGTGAATTACCTTCATGTACTATAGCTTCATCACAGTTACATGGCTATGGAAGCAAGGAGCTTGCATTCAAACTTAAAGACATACAGAAAATACAGAACCTAGTCCTCTCTTGATCAGAGAGAGAGAGACAGCGACAGAGATAGCTGATGATATTTTAGATTTTGCCGTGCTTTTGAAGGAGACATTTTAAGGACAGAAGTTCAGTCCTGTAATTATTACCTCAGAGGATATGAAACTGCTGATTCAAGTTACAAGTAGCTAGAAAGTACAGTTATGCAAATAAACTTACCATAAGAGTAGATGTTCAAATAATCACTGTTGCAGTAACTTTAGATATATGGATTATGCCCTGCCAAGGACATAACAGCCGTCCAGCTTCCAAGGCTTAAGGGCACCTTTCACTTGCCCAAACCAAGACCAGCTTGAGCAGAGCTAAAGAAAAACAATGGTTTGCATGCCAAGCCATTCAGACCTTTTATGCTAATTCTTGGAGGAAGGACAGAGCCCTGAAGGAGGTCAGTGCTATGGAAAAAAATGAAAGTTCTTACACTGTCAACAAAAACATGCAACAATAAAGGGATGGGGAAGTAACTACTGCAGCACTGATCAAATGTCTGTTATATTAATTTTACTTGCACAACTGTATTATGTTCATCATTTGATCATTGCTGCAGTAGCCTTAGCTATGTGGGTAGACTACTATAGTTTATACTGACTGGTAGGCGGAAGGATGAGGGTCCAGGAGCCCCTGAAGAAAGGTCCTAGAAAAGCCTGCTCTAGACTTGGAGAAGGAAATCTAGTTTCTAGTGCTAGGTATGTACAGAGGACCAAGTTGTTGCTTCTAGAATCCACCCCTTTCCAAAAAGCTACAGATGTTGTGATAGAGTTAGCATCAACCCTGCCTGAAAGTGCTTTATTATGGTGGGTATAACAAAAGGTAATAGCATGAAACAACCATTTTGAAATAGCCTGCTTTGAAACAGGTTGTTCCTTTTTCTTACCTTCTCAAAAAATAACAGTTCAGAATTTCTGAAAGTCTTTGTTTTGTCAATGTACTATCTTGCTTCTCTGTGTATATCCAGAGTATGGAGAATCATTTCTCCCTTATTTTGAGATTCTGGAAAGAAGACACAGAGATGGATACATTGGCTCAAAGTAAACTTAGATACATAGTGTGGTGAGTCCCCTTCACATGGTCGACATTTCAGAATGTCAAAGACCATGTGGCCGAGACCATATGATCAACATTTGAAATGTCGACCATTCGGAACTGGCATCTTCTTACAGTGTGGAATGGAAAGATTTCCATCTTCCACACTGTAGTGTGATCTTGGAGTTGGTATATTTAAGTTCTGGGGGTTGTGGGGGGTGGAGCCCCCCATGGGGGTTGCAGGGGGGCATAGCCCCCCCTCGCTAGCAGCGTGAAGGTACGTTTTTGTTGTGTTTTTTTTTTTTATTCAGTGGTTGACATTTCGAATGTCGATCATATGGTCTCGGCCATATGGTCTTCGGCATTCTGAACTGTCAACCATATGAAGTAGATCCAGTATGGCATATAAAATATTGCATGATTACCAAAAGATTCAATTGGAGGAAGTTAGAAAAAACTGGGACGAGTGACTGGAAAAGCTATTTATAAGGGAACAATGGGAGGACGTATGTGTGGTTCCCAAGTATGCAACAAAAGTCTAGAAGATTTAGGATTTTTGCTTGAAAGTGTTTGTATAAGCAATTTTTATATTCCAAGGTAGATGACAAATGTTGGAGGTGAGATGGGAGAGAGAGGAACTGGGAACATATACTTTGAGTGTAATGAGCTGGCAGACTTTAAAAATTCCCTACAGAGTACTCTGTCAGAAACATTGGGTAAGCAAATAGGTGTAAATAAGGAAATAATTAGTTTGAGCTGAGACACAGGATCTAAATTGTCTAGACATAGTAAGGCCTTGTTAAATTTAGATCTGGTAGCTGCCAAAAAACTTACTAGAAAATGGAAATCGAAGTCTAAACCAACTGTATTTGAAGTACCGAATATTGGAAGTGGGATCTTTAGGAAAGGGTAGGAGCAAATAATGTAGAAGTAAATGAATATAAGTAAAATAATGTTCTGGAGGAATTAGGTTTAAGGGAGGTGGAAAATGAGCAATTACTGTAACGTTGGATGTGATGTGTAATGAATATAACTGAGAACATGTTAATGTGGATTGTTTTCTTCTACATAAATGTATGTTTGTCTGTGTCTTAAGTGATAATTCAATAAAAGGTGTTAAAAAAGTAAACTCAGATACCACTTAGGCAGAACCGAAGGGTTATTTGTCAAAGAAAGCCTATCTTTGTGGAAAATGAGATAAGACTGATCCACCATAAGAACTTGAAAAACAGACACTGTTCTGACTTTTGCAAGAAGAATCAGCAAAACAGTTTTCCATGTTAAGAACCTCATATCAGCCCAATGACCTGGTTCAAATGGTGTAAGAGTTGTTTTTTTTTCTAAAATAAAGTTAAGATTCCAGGAAGGAGTTGTATATTTTCTAGGGGGCCAGTAATACTTCTTTCAAAATCATTTTAACATGGGAATGCACTGAAAGGGAAGGATCCATGGACAGACATGCTGAAATGGCTGACAAGTGTGCCTTAATAAAAGAGTAAGAAAGGCCAGTGGCTAATAACTGACATAAATATTGTAGAACCAGTCATGTTGGCTTTAAAGTGACTTGGGACCAACCAAAACATCTTTTCCATTTGCTAATATATGATTTCATAGCAGATTCTTTTGCCCCTTTTAATACCTGCTGCACTTTCTCAGAAAACAGGTGCATAAAAGGTTTTAAAACTCTTATCATCCAGGCAGTCTGTTAGACTTGTTTCAAGATGGGGTGTATCAAATACGCTGTTTTATGTGTGTAGCACTTGTCTGTGGCAAAGCTTTTAATTGTTGTTGGCCATTTCCAGAAGAAGGGAGAACCACGCTATCCCATTTACCATAACTGTAGATATTTGAGTACAGTACATCAGTGTTGCAGAACTGATTCTTGGGTCTACCTGCCATGCAAAAACCTGTGACCAGCCTATTTTTTATAGTCTTTCCATCATCCATAGCTGACAGACATCTCAATACTGACATCTAGACATCAAAGTATAAAAATGGAGTATGTCAGCACCATCTTCAGGTCTTTTTAAGCAGTGAATGAACAGTCTCTTGCTTGAGGAGAGCAAAACCTCCCAATTTATCTGAATTTAAGTGAGAAGAAGGAAAAAACAGGTCTGTGTCACTTAATCAGAAACACAGACAATCGAACCACTATTCATCAAATCCTTCACAGCAAAACCTCAAACCATTGAATGGACTTTTAATCTAAAATTTTCCCAGGACAAAACAATGATTGGCCACCATCAGGAATATGCCCTTTTCCCCACTGTAGTGCAGCCTTACAGTTGGTATATATAGTTATGGGGAGTGTAGGGTGCAGCCCCCCACATGGGTGGGTTTTAAATTTTATTATTTTTTTGACAGTCGCTAGATCGGCTGAGTGTTATTTTGTCCTAGGAAATATTTTGATTAAAAGTTTGTTTGATGGTTTGAGGTTTTGATGCAAAGGGTTCTATGAACAGTGGTTCTATCATTCGTTTTTTTTGATTAAGTGATATAGACCCAGAAAAAACATAGGAAGAAATGAGTGGATGGTGGTGATAAGAGGAGTATCTACAAAAAAAAAAAAAAAAAAAAAAAAAAAAAAAACTTCCTCTACCCCTTGTGCCCAGCAAGAGGGAAACAAGTGGTCAGCTGATAGAGAGGTTGGAGGGTGGGGCTATGTACTGCAGCACTGATCTACTCAGACATCTATAATTATGGTAAGTGGGACACAAATATGCAATGCTTTTTGTTGTCAATATTGCAATATTGATTCTTGGGGACTCCCAAATCTTATGATGGGCCATCTGTATAATCTTAGGAAATAGGATTTTGCAGGATGGCAGTAGCAAAACCTGCTCAATTGTTGGAGACATTGCCTAGGTTATAGTGTTTTGTAAAGGTGTCCACTGAGTTCCATGTGGCTGCCTCTAGGATGGCCTGGATGGGGACTCCTTTGAGGAAAGCAGTGGTAGTCACCCCATGTCTGCTGACGTGGGCTTTAATATGCTCAAGTAAATCCTTTCCATGGTGTGAGTAACAGAACTTAATGCAGTTAGCCATCCATTTTGAAATGGATTGGAGACAGGCTTGCCCTGTTTATCCTTTGCAAAAGCCACTGGCAATTACTCTGCTCTCTTAGGGAGATTTTGTCTAATCTAGCTAGTACCTGATCTGCCTGTCACATCTGGGTAGTGGAGGACTTGCTCTACCCTGATCTGTGGATTTAGGTAGAAGACTAATCAGTGGATAGCCTGATTTAAAGTAAATTCTGTACCACCTTAGGCATAAAACATGGGTTTGTTTTGAGGTGACCCTTTCCCTGTGGAAGACAGAGAAAGGTTCTTAATACATGAGGGTGTGTAGCTCAGAAACTCTCCCAGCTGATGTAACAGCTATAAGAAAGGTGGTCTTCCAGGTGAACATCTTTAGAGAGGGAGTGGCAGCAGGTTCAAATGGGAAAGGTTAGTTTTTCTAACATATAATTCAGATCCCTTGACAAAATAGAGTCCCTTCTGGGTGGTCTCAAGTGAATCACCACTTTTAGAAAAAGCTTAATGTGGATGTGTGAGAGAATAGGTGGAGCACTGTGCAGGTAAGCTGATATTGCAGATGCATGTACTTTAATGCTGGAATAGGAAAGGTATAATGTAAAGAGACCTGACAGGCACTGCCAGACTGAGCTGATGTGCACTTGAGCAGGGTTTGTGTCATTGCTATGACACCAAGCAGAATATCTTTTCCATTTTGCCAGGTATGATTTGCTGATATTGGGTTTTCTTGCTTTGCTTAGAATGTAGAGCACCTCCTTGGGATAGGATACAGTCCTTAATGTGAAAACCCAATCCTTGGGACAGTTAGCTTGAAGATGGCTAGGCAAGGGTGGGGACAGACCCCTTGACTAGGCTGAGGACATTTATCTTCTGCTGTAAGGTGTAAAATGTCCCTTGCTGAGAGTCATGAGGAGGGAGAATCAGTATTGTCTCAGCCAGAAGGGGGCCACTAGGCTCATGTTGGGTCTGTCTGACCTGAATTTTGTCCATACCCTGGGGAACAGGGGTAAGGGTGGAAATTAATACAGGAACCAACTTGTCCATGTAAAGGAGAATGTGTCTATGTTCCAAGCTCCTGTCTGTTGTGTTCCGGAGTAGAACTTCTGTAGTTGCTTGTTGTGGTGGGAGGCAATAAGTCTTTTTAGGGTATCCCCCACACTATGGTTATATCCAGGAAGACCTTGCTTTTCAGCATCCATTGATGGGGAGTAGAAGGTCCATGATTAGAAAATCTAATATAAGACGCTATGAGGGTCAACTCAATTTCTTGAGCCAGCATCCAATTTTTTTCTGGCAAGGCTGCAGTAAGGTAAGACAAAGGTCTCTGGGCTTAATTTTGGTAAAGGCTTTTATGGCCAGGTTGACTGCTTAGCAACTCATGCTTTATATGCAAATTTATCTGTTGTGGGGACCAAATGCCTGCACTTTCAGGGGACTAAAGTGGGCTTCCATGGTAATGATCTTGCCTGCTTCTGGCAAAGTGACATTTGCCCCTAGGTTCCTTTGTATAATGGTCATCCACGACAGACTTCCTTTTTTAGGCATGGAAGGAGATGCAGTAGGGTTTCCAGGAGTTGTGAATGCTGTTCCCAAATGTTTTACATAAATCACTGGAGTTTCCTAATGTGCAACATTGCAAATGGGATCCTGAGAATGGAGGATGGTGTACCACAGTATCCTCAGGAAGTCTCTTGCAGTGTTGAGATGCTTTGGAAGCAGGCCAGTCAAGAAAGCATTCTTGTCTTGGGGAAGGAAGACTCTCTGAAGTAAATCTATGATGGCTCCCAGAAAGAGGATCCTTGTTTGAGGGAGAGTTTGGGATTTTTTAAGGTTTAAGGTGAGATCTACTTTTTGAAAACAGTTTACAGTGATCCATAAGCTGTCTAGTATCTCTAAAGTAGAGCTACACAAAATGAGACAGACATCTAAGTATGGGTAAATATAAACCCCTAGACATCTGCAGTGTGCTAACCCAAATGGTAAATACAGAACTGGAAGTGGAAGCCTGTTGTAACAAAAGAACTGGAAGTGGGATCCTGTTGCAACAAATCTTGATTACTCTCTGTGACTGTCTGGAGTCGGAATATGGAGGTAAGCATCCTTTGAGTCTACAGTGACCATGAAGGAATTCTGGGAAGATCACGAGCAGTAATTTCTGCATGTTAAGGAATTGTTTAGCTTTGAGAGTTCCAGAATGGGCCTCCAGATGCAATCTTTTTTTTGGAGCTAGAAATATCCTTGAGTAGAAGCCTTTTCCCTTTGTCCTAGATGGGTCTCCTGATGAATCCTTGGGGAAATAGCTCCCTGAGGATAGGTTGTAAGAGGGTTTTTTGTTCTTTTGATGGTTTTGGAATGCCTAAGAAGGGTGGTATTTCTCTGAATTGAATATAGTCCTCTTCTGTAAGATACCTGAGGACCCATTTTTCCCTGGTTATAGATTTCTACTGGTTTAGGAAGAAGGAGAGTCTTCCTGCCAGATGCTTAGAGGTGAAAATGGGAAGGAGTAAGGGTAAGGGGTAGAATATAGTCAGTTATTCTCCATGCAAGATCAGTTCTTCGGAGTCCCCTGCTCTGTGTGATTGTGCTGGTTGCGATCTCCTAGATTGCTTGCTCCTTGCCATGGGGAGGCCTCCCCCTGTTTTGTCTAGGTGAAAAAGGTCAAGGTTTAGAAGGGCAATTCCTACTGTACTTTGGGATCAGAGAAGGGTGCAGTCCTTTCACAGTTTTAATTTGCTTTACTTTTGTGTCCAGTTTCTAAAAAACTTGTTCAGCTGGAGGACCAAAAAGAAATTCCTTGAACAGTGCGGCATGCAGTAGTTCAGCATTTATCTGAATTAACAGGGGCTGGTTCCTGAGCCATGCATGCCTGCAGATTAAAGAACCTGTGGCAGCCGCTCTGCAGGAAGCATCTAAGGCATCACAAACACATTTTAGGGAGTGTCTGGAAATTTGTAAAGCTTCTCTGGCTATCTACTGGATTTTCTTTGATAATGTTTTATCTGCAACAGAGTTTACCATAGCTAGCATTTTGCCTTGAAGAGATTCTAGGTATTTTAGCATATGGAATTAACAATTCAAAGCTCTCATTGTCAGGGTGGCAACAGGATAAGTTGTCTTCACAAATCTGTCAATGTACATTCCCTGTCATTAGGCAGGGGATATCTTGTTGGTCCCTCAGGTATACCTCTTGTGGTCTCCGTAGAGACTATAGAAGGGTCAGCCTTCAGGTTTTTGTAGAGGTGCTTGTGAGATTCAAGCACTCTGTAAAACATGTCTGGTTTCTTAGGAGTATGGGGTAGAGTGTCAGGGAATAAAGCAATATCTTCAAAAGCATTATCAAGTAAAGCATGTACTGCAGGAATAGCCATTGCCCTGGATAAAGGCAAGCTTGGCAGTTCTCTGTAGTGGGTCTGGACCTGACAGAACTGCTTACTTTACCAACTGAAAACCTCCATTATTCTATGTAGGGTCCCCCCAAAGGAAAGGTCCTCAGGGGAGGTGAAGAGAGAGTGTCATCTGATTCTGGGTAAGTTTAAGGTTGTAAGTGGCCAGAGTAAGTCAATTACTCCTCATTATCAGAGCTAGAGGAATCTTCCTCTTTCTGAAAAATTACTTCCCTGTGCCTTTTACATGTGGAGGCCTTGGAGGTAGAAAATAAGAGGGCTGTCTATATTTCATGAAGGCCATAAACTCCTGTGCTATTATAAGGGGTCTTGGGCTTCAGGCTGAGAAGACATAGTCAGAGGTTGTTGCGGAAAAAAAAAAGTGGTTTACTTTGGTTTAGTTGTCTTTTTTAAAGAGGTGACTGGGATGGATGGATGGCTGGATGGAGGATGTGGTTGTCTGACCATGACCGGTTATAGCTACGGCAGTTGAGGAAAACAAGAAGCCTGCCTCAAGACCCATAGTGTGGACGTCAGAAGTGGGGGGGGGCTACAGAGTGACTTCAGACCTGAGCAATGTGTGTGTCATGGTAACATTTGTAGGTAGGCCAGAAACCATGGTGGCCTTCCAAGGGGTTGTGCCAGAGGATTCAGGCCTAGCAGTCACTGGACCAGGGGGTTGCAAAGGCATCTCACCTAGGCTGTCTTTCAACTTAAGATCTATGGTTGGAGCTTTTTCAGTAATGTCATCGTCCTTGTCTTTTTGTGTTAATGTTTTTTTGGAATGAAGCTAGTGTATGACAGAGTCTCCAGAGGCCCTGTGGCAGCAATGGATTGTGACACCACTGAGGAAGTCAAAGAGAAGAACACCATCTGGGTATCTAGCACCTTCACCCTATGTGTGAATTTTACAGTCAGGACAGTTAGAGACATTGTGCTGAGGCCCCAAGCCGAACAGAGAAAACAAGTGAAAATCTTTGTGGTATTTGCTTCCCACACTTCAAGCAATTGTTGACTTTTTTTGAACCTTAAATTAGTAGAGAAGTTTCCACAATGGGGTACTTATCCATTTGGAAGAAGAAGTTTTCTTGAAAATGAGCCAAATGACATTCTACGAGCACACTGTGTACATCTGCAGTACATCGGACTGTATGGCAAGAAAGGACTTGTGATGATGCCGATGGACGTCTTAATACCCTGACATCCAGGCATTGGTCTTCAGATATCCTTCAGCTAGGGATGATGCAAGGACTGTGGAAATCAAGATGGTTGCAGGCATCTGCATGGCAGAAAGACCCAAGAATCACTACTGCAACATTGACGATGGTGAACATTTTTAGAGAATATCCTTCTGAATATTCAGAATGAGATGACATCAGTGGAAAGGGTGGAAACGCATACAGCAATACAACATTTCCAGGACTTCCTGCATGAAATCCTGCAACAGAATTTTGCTAGTTGACCATTTTCAATGGAGCCATATAGATCTATCTGAGGTATTCTCCACAGCTGGGTCAAATCCTAGAAGACCTTAATTCAATTTCCATTTATAATGGTTTGGCTTGATTTTGCTCAAACAGGATATAAAATGCCTGTAGTAAGATTGTGATGAAAAGCTATATCCCAGGTTACCATGGCTAGTTACTGTGGTGTTATCTGCAATCTTGTAATTGCCTGGAACCGCAGATGATTGATAAGAGTTGAGAACATTTAATTACTCCCATCTCTTTTACTTTTCTGTATTTTGGTTTGTCTTTTTTGTTCCAAAGATCCTACAGTTTTACTTCCACAGACACTGCTCCCTAAGCAAAGTTGGAGGCCTCTGTAGTTACAGACTGTGCTGGAGCTGTAAGGAAAAAATGGTTGGCCTGGGTTCAGATAAAACTTGTCTCTTCAACAAAGGAGTTCCTGTTTTACAAATCCCAAGACAGGAATCTGGAATATCAGAGGATGTTGATATTGGAACCACAATGATTTTAATTACCACTGAAATTTTCTCATGTGGAGTTTGGCTAGGGGAATCAGTAGAATCATAAATATCATGAAACCTAGTACCCTGAGCCTTCCTGAGGCCCTGGTCTGAGTGGAAAAACACAGAAGTAGATCTAGATATATATTTACTTTTTCCTTTTTCCAGTGGGAAAAAGCTGTTTGAATTGAGATATCTAGGGACATCCTCTTGTGGGCAGGATTCAACCAAAACTTTTGGATGTTCTCCTGAAACCCCCAGTCTGAGAAGAAGATCTCTTACCCAAGTATGTACCTATGCAAATCTTCTCATAACAGTTCAACAAGAAGCAGCCCTGCAAGAGAAATCAGTTGAATGACATGCACACTTTAGAGAGTGTTTAGTTACTTGAGAACCACAAGCAATCAGATTACATAAAGATGATTCTTCCTCAGAAGAGGGAAAAGAAGCTATAATGTACCTCATACTTGCAAAAGAAACAGGAATAAACTTTCACATGAACTTGACAGTTAAGGATTCCAAAAAATGTTGCAGAAGAACACACTTTTTTCAAATCTTTCAAAGGTGTTCTCATCCATATCAGGGTGAGGGATTAACATTTATCAGATATTTAGCAGCAATGGTATTTACCAAGGAAATCATTACTGAGTCAAGATCTGGGGTTAGAATTTTTTTTATACATATATATATGTGTGTGTGTGTGTGTGTGTGTGTATGTGTGTATAAAACCTTTGAGGAACTTTATACAATCTTTCAGGACCATTTGCTGTGAGTGGCTATCAGAAATGTTACAGGCTGTAATCAAAACATTTTCCAATACTGGAAGCACAGGAGTAAATGGAACAGGTTCAGGAAATTCCAGTTGTAATAAATCATATTTTTTTACAAACAGTGGAATATCATTATGTTGCAATTGCAACAACTAATCCATTCTAGATATGGTTTTAGAAAAAGAAAATCCATCTAAGGGACTATCAGAAGTAACACATCTCATAGTCAGAACCAGATAAAAATATATCTGTATCCAAAGAAGAATTCAAAAGTGCAGTTTTAACATCAGAACCAGATAGCAGAGGAGAAAAAACAGAAGTTGTCCCTCCACAATCATTTTCCTGCTCTATATGCTGAAAATCTTCAGACAATGAAGATTTTTTTTCTTACCAGTAACATGAGAACTGGAAGAGTGAAGAGCCTGAGCTAAGCTCAATACATCATTCCTGTCCAAAGTAACAAAGACCGGGGATGTTAAATGCCTAACCTTTTGCTTCTTTTTGATGTTTATTTCTCTAGAAACAGTCCAGCCTCTGCCAGGCATGTCTTCCCAAGGGATAGACATCTCAGTCAAGCTAAGCAGTGGGGCATGCCCTGCCCTTTCCATAGAGACTGACAAGAATGGTTATTCCTTGCCTATCAGTGACACTCCAACAGCCACAGAAAACATGTCTATTTCCCCAATCCATGGTGGCTGTAGGGACTACACCAGAGGGAACCAAAACAAATGTGAATGAACTGAGGAACCAGAGTTGGCCACAGTAGCGTCATCCATTTATGACTGAGGCATCTGCAACCTACTGAAGGGACAAAGGTTGCTTGGAAAATGTCTTCTTATTCTGGATTGAAGAATGAGGAATGTAAAGACTGGTAAGCTGTTCCACGGTGAAGCTGAAAATGATGTCTGAAACCCAGGTAAGGCTGACAGCAGTAGTTGGTGAAGAAGGTAAGTAAGCCAAAAACACCTTTTTCTAGCTTAAAATAAGTTATTTCATAGAAAAAAGTTATGTGTCTAAATCAAAAATAAAATATGGAAGGCTTTTTCCTAAGGGAATTTATCTGCCGAGCAATGGAAAACCATTAGCTGGCTGACAATTCTTGATAGCCTGCAAGAGGCACACACCTTGGCGGTAGGGAAGCTCTGAAGGGCTTGCTACCCAAACTGTTTTCTTCAACTCTGCCTGAACTGGTAATAGTTTGGATGTGCCCATAAGCTTTGGAAGCTGACTGGCTGTTATATCCTTGGCAGGATATAACCAGTAGACCTAAGGCTACAGCAGCAGTGATCACGTGATGACCATCTCAATAATTCTTTAGCTCCTAGTAGCAATAGGAAAATATAAGCTATTACATTTCTTCTGTGTGCCATTTATCTTTTAAAAATCTATTTTTTTCTATTTTCATTGTGCAAGTGAACAACTATTTGTATGCTTCATTTTAGAAAATACACTACCGTTCATTACAGTTTAACTTCAAAAGCTTGTGGGTGGAACTTTTATTTTAATATGAAGACAAGTTTATAGACATGAAGACATATGAACTGTTGTCATCCACCATTTGAAGGGTGACTGCTTAAAGCTTCATCTACATTACAGCTGCTAGCAAAGGCTGTTGTCTCCACCATAGTGCCTTTTTTAGGCAAGGTCTTGAAAACAACATTACCAATGTGAAATTACCCAAGCAGAACAAAATAAGCGTCATGATGTTAAATGCTAGGAGCTTAAACCAGAAACTGCACTCCCTGGAAGCACTTCTATCACTAGAAGATGTAAATGTCTGTGTAGTCAGAGAAACCTGGTTTAAGGCCTCAGAGAGTACCCCAGCCCTGCAAGGCTACAACGTCTTCCACATCTTTAGACCACAAAATGAACATGTGAAAACCAAAGGAGGCAGTGTTTCAATCTATAATAGAGATACAGTCACCTCCCATCCATTTAGACTGGACAACTCCATGGAGTTACTCCAGGTCCAGGTTACAGTGGGTAAGACCCCCATTGAAATCTTAGCCAGTTATAGAGCCCCCTCCATTGGTCATGACACCCACAAAGTCTACTTAACCAAACTGATGACAATCCAAATTTTACCAAACACACTGGTTATGGGGGATTTCAATTATCCCACCCTCAACTGGGAAACCTAGGCTATCCCAAACTCTCTAGAACAAAAGGTCCTTGACTATGTGAATTCAAGTGCCCTGGAACAAATTGTCCATACCCCGACATGAGGAACAAACATTCTAGATCTAGTCCTCACCAACATGTCAAACAGGTGCACTGCCACAACTGTTGGACCCTCATTAGTTAAAACTGATTACAAATCAAATCACTTTTGAACTGATACTAACACCAGAACTTACAAAGGGTGAAATCAGACTAATAAACTTCAGCAAGGAAAACTATACTCTCTTAGGTGAAGGTATAAATGCATTCCAAATGTACCCCAAGCTGAAAGTGGTAACTACACTGAAGCTTACACTAAAGCCCTGTACAATCATTTGCATAAGTGTATAAACTCGGCTGTACCAGAAAGAATCAAAGCCAGAGCCCCAAGTAAAAACAAGCTGTCATGGTGGACATCCCAGCATCAACAAACTGTACAATAAATGCAAAATGTTGTTGTCCAAGAAAACAAAAGCAAGACCCCAACAATGGAAGAGCATCCCCTCAGCCTCAGTAGGCAAATAAGACAACTTGTCAAATCCTCCAAGAGCTCCTTTGAGAGAAGCCTAGCAAGTACTGTCAAGGATAACCATAAGGCCTTTTACAGCTACTTACATAACCTAAAGAATAGGACCCAAGCATGTGCAGAGCTAGTGGTTAATGGTATCATGCACACTGACCCCACAGAGATGGCAAACCTAATAGCAGATAGGTTTGGAAAAAATTTCACTCCCTTATCCCCTCCAAACCTATTACAAACCTTCCCCAAACTTCCCTCCACCCTATATATCTGAAGATCAGGTCATCAAAGCCTTGTCCAAGGCAAAAAACACAACATCTATCGGACCAGACAACATCCCAGGCTGCCTTCTAAACAGGCTAAATCATGCATCTAGCATCACTACTAAGTACCCTTTTCAGTCATAGCCTAACCACAGGCTTTGTTCCTGTGGAATAGAGAACAGCTACAGTTATTCCCCTCCACAAAGGTGCCCTAGCAACTAACCCGGGGAATTACAGACCCATATGCCTGACCAGTCTCATCTGTAAGGCCATGGAATGTATCATTATGGACCTCATAAATAAAGACATAGGTGACCTCCAAACCCTGGATCTTACCCAATTCGGCTTCATGAAGGGTAGATTCTACCTATTAAATCTGGTGGATTTCTTTGAAAGTGTGACCAAAGCCATTGATGAAGGCAAATCTGTGCACACAGCATACCTCGGCTTGGCAAAGGCTTTCGACACAATCCCACATTCAGGCATTACCGATAAACTTAGTAAACTGAATGTAGACCCCTTCTTTGTAATATGGGTTACCAACTGGTTAACAAACCGGACACACACTATCAATGTGGGTGATTCCACTTCAACCAACAGACCTGTTACTAGCAGGGTGCCACAGGGATCAGTGCTGAGCCCCCTACTCTTTGGTATATACTTCTTAGAAGTTCAGGTCAAAACTAAGGTGCTGTGGCTAACCAAGTTTGCAAACCACTGTAAACTAGGTACAGTCATTGAATCCCCAAATAATGTCAGTATATTCCAGGAGGGTCTCACACAAACCAATGACTGGTATATTAGTCACAGTATCAAACTGAATGCAAACAAGTGCATCATCATCATTCCCTTTGACACAAACAATGTCCCTTCACATTATCAAATCAACAACAATACCCTAAGTACCCATGAAGTGGTAAGGGTCCAGGAATCACAGGTTGACTGTGACCTTAACTTCGACCACCATGTGTGTACCATAGTAAGGAAAGCTTTCCACATAGCACACTTGTTTAATAAAGGCATAACCTCGAGAGCAAAGAAGTTATAACCTCCCATACTTGCCACTTATCCAGCCCATAATTGAGTATAACACCCGGTTTGGCATGTACCATACTAAGCACCTGCAGCAATTAGAGAGACTTCAGAGAATTCTAACAAAGAAGATCAAGGGCCTCTAGCATGTGCTTTACACAGACTGACTAAAGTCCTTGTCAGTATACTCCGTAGCATATAGACTTCTTAGGGGAGACTTGTGCCTGGCATACAGAGCAATCCAAGACCTAAACCTAATGAACTTGCTGCATATCCATATATCAAATGGGTCTAGGGATACCTCATTCCAGGGACTTAAATATGGCCTACGCCTTAAATAAGACATGCTGGAGGGATAGATTTATCTCCCAGTGACTGCCGCATCATTGGAACAGGCTACCAATTCATGTGAAACAGAGCACCTCTGTGACAATGTTCAAGAGGAACCTGGATGAATGGATGGGCCACTATAAATTCTTACTGGGGATAGCATCCATAATCCTCCTGGACATGGGCAGTCATCACTAAATGCAGTCTTGGGTATTGACTAGCGCTTCTATGGTATTACATTGGGTTGAAATGGCTAGCCTTAAAATGACCTCTGGGTTGATAGCCTAGTAATCTTCTATGATCCTATAATTACAGATAGCCTAGTAATCTTCTATGATCCTATGATTACAGATATTTTACTGTTCACTTATTTTAAGGGCAAACCTTAGCTGTATTTTTGGTGTACCAGATTGGTCTAACTGGTGCTAATGTGATATTGTGAAGTTAAGGAAGGAGAGCTGATACTGGAGAGATGCCATTAATCCCACCTGGAAAACTTGTATATGCAAAAATATTTTTAACAAATTTCAGTTTTTGTTGGTAAGATAGTATTGAATATAATGGTCAAACTCTCAGTAAGCCAGTTATTCTAATTCTCTGCTCTGCATTTGGACAATGTAAAGGTTAGTTGGATGTGGTTAAGTGTTGGCTTTTACACTAGGACACAATTACTGTATACTCTTAAGGCCAACCACTGATTGCATATTATTTGGCTGCAGTAGTGAGAGATTGTAAAACCATAGTCATTCTCTGCCACATGAACTTGTGGCGACAAATGCAGTTATATACCTGTTTAGTAAATTTACATGTTTAAACATGCTCATGTTTAGAAGTACTGTGGTTTGTAGTTTGCTAGCAGTTTGTAAAGAAGAATTTGCCAAATTGGACATTTATAGTTGGGTATGTCCATAAGTCATTGGATAGATACTAACCTTTAAAGTATTATGAATAATTTAAGTAATAGCTTGTGTGCAAAGGCCAGAACAATATTATTCCTTTAATATCTAGTTTCTTTTTTATTTTTATGTTTATAAGTGTATTTTTATTAACTGAATGGAGATGGTTAGGCTGGTTCGGTGTAATGGCTTCTCAAGATGTGATTGTCTGTTGGGGAGTTCTAAGATGGCTGTACACTGATCACCAGCTTAACTTCAGCTCTCCAAGTGTGAAAACAGAAACTCAGAAGAGAGTCAGTGAACTTATATTTCTGGGTAAATATCAGTAACTGGTTAGTAAGTGCACTGCCTGGATGACAGGAAAAAAGAAATACAGAGGACCTGACAAAAAATCAGATACAAAAGGTGAGGAAAAAACACTGACTGGGAAAAGTACTGGAGGTGTTCAGCAGAAAGCAGTGCAAGCTCTAGACATGACTTTCAGTAACCTGGAGGAAAATATAAGACAACTGCACACAGACCTGATTAAAATAAATAACTGATGGAGTATATCAACACAAATAACAAAATGCTAGGAAAAAAGGAAGAAGCTTTAAACAAATATTCAGATGAGGTAATAAAAATCAGAGGTCTAAAGGAAAAAAAGGCTAGCCGAATATGAGACTGCTCAAAAGAGTTCTTTCAAAAATAATAGAATTAGAGGACTGAGCATGTACGGAAAACCTGAGACTTTCTGCTGTACTAGAGAAGATGGAAGAAACAGGCTGTATTAATTTTATGAAAGCACAGATAAGCCACTGGACTGGTATTCTACAACAGCTGTTAACTGAAAGGGCACATTGTGTGTATGCTCCCAACCTGGCCATGAGAAAGCAACCTAGACCTTTAATAGTGAATATGCAATCTTACTTGCAGAAGAGGTTGATTCTGACAAAACTCTGGCAGAAGAGCAAAGTACTAAAAGTGGGAAACAACAAAGTGTTCGTGGAGAATGATTACTCACTGTACACCAGGCAGAAGAGGAGTAAATGTATTTCACTATTCAGAGAATGTCCAGAACCAGGTGTGATATTCAAATTGCTGTAACCAGCTATCTTTAAAATATTGTTTACTGGTGGGACAAAATCATTTTTAATGCAGTACATGCTAAGAAGGAAAAACAAAAATTTGTCCAACAAAAAGTGAGCTGTGAAGCAGAAAGAGATTCTGCTTCTTGTTCTTCTGGTAATAAGGACCACAGAGAGATTGTAACAGTGAATCCTTTCCAGTGTTTCAGTGGAAAATGCTTGAGAGTAGAAAATGAGCGGTTGACTAGAAGAATCAAGAGTATGTTTTAAATGAAGCAGAGACTGGATTTGGGAGATGTAGATGAACAAGAATAAAATTGGTAACTTGGAAATTGACAAATATGGGATAAAAAGCAATGGTTATATTTGTGAAATATGTAACTTGGAAATTAACAAATATGGGATAATAAAGCAATAGCTATATTGTGAAAAATGAAAGAACAAGAAAATCTGGAAATATTGGACTTTTGTGATTTTGTTAAACTTGTAGGGGACTGTAAAGCTTATGTCCTAATTCATGTCATTAATCTTCAGAAAAATACTAAGGAGATGGGAAAAAGGAGAAGAAGAAAATTAACTATAAGTAAACAATTTTTTTCTTAAAAATAATATTTTTATATTATATAATTGTCTTTGCATGCTATAGCGTAAAGTTTTCTCAGTTTCTTTTTAAGTGTAATAGGGATGCTAATGTAAATAGGTGCTCCTTTTTCCTCCCTTTTTCTCTTTCTCTTAAGAAATGTAGGCACTGCAATGTAAAAAAAAAAGCCTGGTCAAAAGAATATGACAAAAGAAAAACTGATGTACAACCAAATAATGAGTTATAGCGTAATCCAACAAAGAATCAAAACAACAACAAAAACTGATGTACCTTTTCTCATTCTTGCATAGGGGAATGACATGATTAGCTTGATCTAGTAACAAGTTTTAAGAGAAAGCAAGTAAATGAAAAAGAACATTGAGTATTATAAAGTTTTTTTTCTAGCAAATAAATGCTTTAGTAGCAACTTTATATCTGGTCATCATAACTTCATGGAAACAATGTGATAAGGAGAAACAGCTAGGAGATAATGCTTTCTGAAAGTATTCAAGTGTTTTCCTACCTGGGTGAGCTATAAAGATAAGGCAAACCAGGCAATGCTTAGTAGAAGCACAGGCTTTACCATGTGTCTTAGCATGGATAACCATTATTTTAGGTTAAGCTAAGTCTATGAGTGTGGCTGTTAGTTTGGGAAATGCTCCTATTAGGAGGGTAAAACTTCAATATTTGAAGATGTGCATAGTTTTGTGTGTTAGTATTAAGTTAATAGATTTTGGGGGGTATGTTTGTGTTTTTGTTTGAAGGCTTTCAATAAAACAAAATGTTTTGCAAGATGTGACATAGGCTGAAATGGCTATGACAAGAAACTACTATATAGAAGATCAACCTGCCAAACAGTGTATACATGTAACACAAAAGCTGGAACTCGATACTTAACAAGCAAGCTGTTACACACGAAAGGTGAGAACAATAACTTTTTAACACAATGATGCTTTCTGTACTGTCTTTAAATGTCAGTGGTCTCACAGATAAATACAAAAAAGAAAGAGTAGTGAACTATATTAAAAATGTAGAATGCAAATAGCTATGCTACAGGAGATACACGTGGAAAGAATTGAACGTACGAATTTGATAAAGAAAGGTTTTTCAGGATGGTTATTCAGCAGAATACCTGGGACAAAGGAAAAGAGATGTACTATATTAATTCCAAGAGGAGCTCCAATATTGATAGAAGAGGATAAAAAAGATAATAATGGTAGATTTGCAGTACTAAGGGACTACTGGCATGTATTTATATTCCACCAAAAACTGCTATAATGGAGTTTAAGAAAATTCCTGGAGAAATGATAAGCTTTCAGCAAGAAATATTACTTATAGGTGGGGACTGCAATTTGATTTGCAGGAGTGAAGATATGTCTGGGGGCCCAGAAGGGAAAATCTAACAAAGGAGGGTATATTTTTGAAGAAATTTATGAAAACTTTTAGCATGGAAGATGTGAATTCAGTACTACGAGTTCAGAGTGAATTTACATATTATTCCCCAAGATACAAAAACTGGGCTAGGCTAGACAGAATTTACATTTCACAGGAACATGTGCATTTAATTGAAAGTCTTGATACATACCCAATAACTATTTCAGATCATGCAACAATAAAAACTAAAATAAAAACATGGGGTAATGAAATAAAAATGAGGCAATGGCACTTTCCCACATATCTCTTGAAAAGAGAGGAATTTAAGGAATGGGTAGTGGAAATTATTCAGGAAATATTAGAGAGTATAGAAATTTCTCCTGCAAATATAGATAGGGAGCGGTATAAAATTAAAATGGAGTTTAACAATAGGATGGAAATAAAAGATGGGATGTGTTTAAGAAGTAACGACTTATTTAGAGGGCCTGACAAATGTTAAAGAATTGCAAAATAGGGGGAATCTCACAGATCAACAAAAAGGGCAACTGCAGAATGCTAAACAGAAAATAAGGGATTACCTCAATAATATGCATGAGTTTAGAAAGATTGCTGTTAAGCAACTGTTTTTTTTTTATAATAATTTTAGAGCACAAAAGCTTTTAGCACAACAACTCAGGTAACAGAAAGTAGAAAGGGCTGTTATCAAGCTTAGGGAGCCTATACCAAGGAAGATAACAAGAGATCATGTAGAGGTACTAGAAATATTTTGGAAATTGTATGAAAGTTGGTATAAAGCAGAGAAATATGGAAATCAAGAAAAGGCACAAATGGAAATGTTTATGGAAAAATTAAATATGCCATGGTTAGAGGTAGATGAGCCTCAATTACTAACAGGATATGTGGAGATGAGATAAAAATGGTGATGTATAACCAATGCACAGGAAAGTCCCCAGGAACAGATGATATTCATATGGAAGTTTGGAAGCTAGGAGGAAAAAAAAAAACAATAAAGATCTGGAAGGTTGTATTTTAAGAGGAGGAGAATTCCCAACATCCTGGAAAAAAGTGGTGGTGGCTGTAATACCTAAAGAGGGTAAAGACCCATCAAATCCAGTTTCATACAGGCCAGGCCCATTTCAATATTAAACCATGATTGTAAAGTATTTATGTCTGTAATGGCTTACAGAATGGCAAAAGTGATGCCAAAATTGACAGACATGGATCAATGTGGATTTGTGGAGGGGGGGGGGTAAACATTTGATCACAGAACAGCGATGATCCAGAAGGAAGCAGAATGTATGAAAATATCACTGTTGTTGTTGGGTCTTGATGCAAAGAAAGTATGTGACAGAATAAACTGGGACTTTATGAGCAGGGCAATGTAACCATTTGCATTCCCTGATAAAATTATAAGGTTGATTAGAAGGATATATGAGGGACTGACGGTGAAAATTAAAGTGGGTGGGTTCATCTCTGATAATTTCTGCTTGAGCAGAGGTACCAGGCAGGGGTGCCTTCTTAACCCATTGTTTATTTGTGTTACATTTAGAACCATTGGCAAATAAAATAAGGGACTTAGAAATTTAAGATACAATTGGTATGGTAGTCAGAAAAAGTGGCTCTGTTTACAGATGATATATTATTTTATACCTGACAAAACCAGAAAAGGACATTACAGTGTTGTGGAACATTTTGAGACAGTTTCGTATCTTTTTGAGATGCAAAATTAATGAAGCTAAAACAAAGGCAGTAGCTGTAAATGATGTGCCCATATATGAATTGGTTCAGGAATATCCATATTTATGGGGACATGATAACATGAAGTAGTTAGGAGTATGGATTAAAAATAATTCCAGTGTGGCAGCTAAGGATATGTGGGAAGAGACTAAACAAAGATAACAAAAAACGAGAAATTAGAAGCTCTGTGATATGGATATGGATAATAAGATACAAGCAGTTAAAATGTTTTTAGTCCCTTTAGTCTTATATGCAGGTCAGTCATATTTTCATTAACCAGAGGAGAAGTTGTGGATAACAATTAATAAGCAGAAATATGTTATCTGGGAGGGGAAGATGGCACGAGTCAAGTGAGATAAACTGATTCTTCCAATAAAACAAGTCAGATTGGGATTACCTGATTTGAAGGGTATTTCAGAGCTACACAGTTAAGGCTTCTATACATACCAGAATCAAAATTTGAAGGATGATGATTAAATAAGGAGAAGCTCAAGAAACAAGTAGAGATGGGGGTTTTGGGTGAATCTTTGAGGAGAATAACAATAATCATACAGAATATTATATTCATAAAGTAGCAGAAAGTATTCTAAGAACTAAGCCAACACAAGAAGAGAGAAAAGAGATTCTGCTGATAGAGATGACTGCAATTAGGGATACAGACAATAGGTGAGAGGAGGCTGGAATTTATTGGAGAAAACTGGCAAAGGAACCAAGGTATTGGGAGCAAATAACTAGAGAGGGAAAGATGATAGAATGGGAAGATGTCAAGAATTTGGACTGCAGGTTAGAGCTTGTCTTCCCTATCATGGGCTGATATCAGAGTATAGGCAAAGAGAAAGAAATAGGGGGTTCTAAATGAAAGACCAGCACTGGTAGAGTTTTTTTAGTATAATCTAGAACAGAAGCTTCTGTTAAAAAAGGAATAATTAGTAGAGGATATAAACTATTGCATGATAACTATAAAAATCAATCAGGATAGGTTCGAAAGAATTGGGGAGAGAGATTGGATAAGCAATTCACAAAGAAACAATGGGATTATATATATATATATATATATATATATATATATGTATGTGTATATATAAATATATATATATATATGTGTGTGTGTATGTATATATATATATATGTGTGTGTATATGTGTGTATATATATATATATATATATATATATATATATATATATATATATATATATATATATATATATATATATATATATATATATATATATATATATATATATATATATATATATATAACAAAATCTAGAATATTTAGGATTTTCATTTTGAAATGTTTAGACTCCAGAGATTTTTTTCCTCAGTTCGACAATAAATTTTGCAGGAGTGATAAGAAAGAAACAGGTAATTGGGAACATATTTTCTGGGAGTGTAATGAGTTGGTAGACTTTAATGATACCCTGCAGACTACTCTATCAGAGATACTTGGTGAGCAAATTGCTGTATCTAGGGAAATGATTTTTCTGAGCTATACAGAATCGGAATTGCTTATACATAGTAAAGCCTTGCAGTGTCTAATTACGCTGGCTGCCAAAAAAAAGCACTTAGTAGAAAATGGAAGTCAAAGTCTAAACCAAGTGTACTAGAAGTAGTGAATATAGCAACACAGATAAAATAACTGGAATAGGGATCTTTAGAAATGTAAGTTAGGTAGAAAAAATGGGAGTTGTGGGAAGAACACATACAGGGGAGGAATGAGGTTTAAAAGAAGGCAAGATTTGAATGAGCTAAGTAATGTTTGAAAATTATCGGGTACATTATAAGTGATGTATAATGTTTGCGATTAAAATTATGTCAGTATAGTTTGTGATGTATAATGCTTGCAACTAAGATTATGTCAATATAATTAGTTTTCATTTATATAAATATATGATTGCCTGTGTTATGTCATAATTTAATAAAGATGCATGTTGTTTAAAAAAAATATGTGATTTTCTGTTTTAGCCTTTTAGTATATATGAATATGTTCCATTTCTGGACATCTTATTTATTACCTCTTAGATATTTCGCTTGGCTGAGACTGGGAGAGCTATGTGAAGTGACATTATGATGTGCATTATTCAGGATCCATTATTAGATTAAGTTGTTCTATATGACAGTTTCTGTATCAGTTTGTCTATTTTTGGAAGAACGAGTAAGGTGTTGAAGTACTTTTTTTCTTAACTTTTTTTGCAGTTTAATAAATATACTTCCTGTGGGGATTTACAAGATATTTGTTTAAAGTGGAATGGCTATTTTATCAACTGTGTTACCTGTTGCTGAGTTCAATGGGAGCCTAAGTTGTTAACTGATAAAGATACTGGAATAGTTACTGACTTGCTGGCCCCTTAATGTATGTTGTTTCTTCTTCTCCTTTTGGCTTCTCCCATTAGGGCTTGCCACAGCGGAACACAGGTCTGCAGAACAAGTGGTAGTAGAGTTTTACAGTGTCAAGTTGCTGGCCCGGTGCCCAACCTTCCTCAGAATGCACACATATGCACCCACTCACACCTAGGGTCAATTTAGAATGTCCAAGCCACATGTAGCTTGTCTTAGGAATGTGGGAGGAAGCTGGAGCACTCAGAGGAAACCCACAGAAGGCACCACAGCCAAAAATCGAACCGGAGAACCTCTTGCTGTGAGGTGACAACACTAACTTATGCACTACTGTGCTGCCCTAACCTTAATATAAGTTTGATACATGGAAAATTGGACAAGCTAACAAGATGTAGAAGGCTGCTTCCAAATTTAAGTCATGGTACTAAGAAATCAGTCAGAACGGCAGAAAAAGCTTCAACTGGAAACAACTTGAAAAAATCACAGTAATAGCGTATAATGAATTTAATATCCGCTTTCGTTAGTAAAACTTCATCAGAAAACATTAAACGTGAACAAACAAACCATTTAAATACATTAATCAATCAATATGTCACTTAATTAATTAAACAAATCATTAAAATTTAAAAGAAAATGACCATAATTCTGAAATGGTGTTAAACCATTTAAAAGCACAGTTATAACAATAACTTTAATAAACTACTTCTGTCCGTATGTCTAGAAATAGTTAACTTACGATGTTTTAAAAAATCTTTATCATGATAATTTAGATTATTTAGAAAGAAAAGCGTTAAAACATTTAAAAGAGTTAACTGCAACACTTAGATTTATGAAAAGTGATAAAGGTTCGAACATTGTAGTTATGGAGCATGACAGTTATGATCAGAAAATGCTAGAACTTCTAGGGAACACTTGTGAGTATGAACCTATTGCGTTTTTTGAAATATTGAAACATTTTGGTGATGTGCACTCACACGTATATGACGCCTTAATGTGTGGTGAAATCAGTTTTAGTCTGTACAATTTCTGTATTGTTGAAAATCCAAAAATAGGTGTTATTTTTGGGATTCCTAAAACCCACAAAGACATTATAAATCCACCATTACGTCCAATTGTTTCATCCCCTCACTCAGTCACTGAAGGTATTTCTTTAATTATTGATGCCCTGTTAGGTCCTTTATTGGAAAACCAGTCGTCTTATATTAAAGATTCCTGGCATTTCTTGGACAAAGTAAGAACTTTTCAGGAAGAAAGGATTTTTGATCCTTTAAAACATATTATTTTTACCTTAGACGTTAATTCTTTGTACACCTGTATCCCCCACGAGGAGGGAGTAGAAGCGGTACGGAGTTTTTTGGTAAAAAGAAAACTCTTTAATAATTCTCAGATTTCTTTAATTTGCAGGTTTTTGGATATCATATTGGAAAACAATTTTTTCTTATTTAAAAACACATATTATAGGCAGAGACGGGGAGTTGCTATGGGGTCCCCAGCGGCTCCGGCTTATGCCAACATAGTTATGGCCTGGTGGGAGGGGGAATTTCTACCCACTTTACAAACTAACTTTAACATTATTTTTTTTGGTAGATACATTGATGATTTAATTTTTGTCATTGAGGGAAGCAGTGAGACTGTGGACGCTATGGTACATGAAATCAACTTTTTGTCAGGTTTTCTAAAATTCACATTGGGGGATGTAGGACTATCTGTCAATTATTTGGACGTTCACATTTGGTGGGACTTTATTGACAATTGTTTTCATAGTCAAATACATAGGAAAAGAACTTTTACAAACGGATATTTACATTTTACCAGTGGTCATCCGAAATATATTATTAAAAATATCCCTAGGGGACAATTCATAAGAGCCAGCCGCATGACCACTAGGGAAATTGATGTTATACATGAATTTCATCATATTGTGCATTTATTTATTCATAGGGGATACGAAGAGAAGTTTTTAATGGACACTGGTTCTGAGATTTTTAACAAGCGGTCATTATTTTTTCCACCAATACTGACAAAAGGTATTATTAAAAATCACAAAAAAGATAACGAAGTGGACATTCAGTCTAGTAATTCAGCTAATTTTGAACATTATTGTTCTTTTGAAATGAGTTCCGATTGTTTTCGGATCAGGAAGATTTTAGAAGAGAATTGGAAAGTCATTCAAGGAAATCAAGACATTATTAAATTTGTTGGTTCTAAACCTAACTTTGTGTTTCGAAAAAATAACACACTGAAAATGATTTTAGAGAGAACTAACACTTATAATACGATGTCCACTACTAGTAGTAAAAACGGCATGTTTAGATGTAACAACTGTACAGTATGTCGTTTTATCTTTGAAGGTCCCTGCATTAATGTTGTTACCTCTGAAAGAATTTTAGAGGTGCCAGGTTATGTTAATTGCACCAGTAGTGGGCTTGTATATATTGCGTTATGCTCCGTTTGCCCAGCTTTTTACGTGGGTATGACAACTAGAAGCTTGGGGAAACGTATTAAGGAGCATTTATATGCTATCAAGACAAAAAATTTCAATAACGCTTTATACAAGCATTCAACATCTTGTGCAAATTTTTAAAAATTTATGTTCACTGTTTTGGAAATTTATAAACATGATGGGAGAGCTGGGGATTTTAGGAATTATGTAGAGCAACGAGAATCTTTATGGCAGATCAGACTGTTTTCAGACCACCCACCAGGACTAAATGAATCAGTTAATCTAAAATGTTTTTTAAAACATCGTAAGTTAACTATTTCTAGACATACGGACAGAAGCAGTTTATTAAAGTTATTGTTATAACTGTGCTTTTAAATGGTTTAACACCATTTCAGAATTATGGTCATTTTCTTTTAAATTTTAATGATTTGTTTAATTAATTAAGTGATGTATTGATTGATTAATGTATTTAAATGGTTTGTTTGTTCACGTTTAATGTTTTCTGATGAAGTTTTACTAACGAAAGCGGATATTAAATTCATTATACGCTATTACTGTGATTTTTTCAAGTTGTTTCCAGTTGAAGCTTTTTCTGCTGTTCTGACTGATTTTTTAGTTTTGTGTGGCTATCTTTTTTTGCGTGTCATGGTACTAAGAGTTGGTTTGTATTTGATCCTCCTAACTAGTGTAAGGTTGGTGTGTACAGGAGGTTTACAAAAGATAACTGGAACAGGATATAAGATCTTCAAGTACTTTTTTCATAAGTTGATGAGACTAGTTTTTTTTTTTGGGGGGGGCACAGTAGGAAGACTAGTTGCTGAGCTGGAAAGTTGCTGTCTAGCAGTTGGCATAGTTAAGGTTACATCCTATACTGGCATTTTTCAGTATTATAAAAGAGATGGGGTTGATCTGCAGCTCTTATACGGATGAAATCCATGACTGTTAAAACTGGATAAATATTTTTCCCAAATCTGAAATATGGATTGTCTCAGGGTCATATAATAGGCTAGGGTCTATATTAGAACATCATAGTTTCAAAACTTTGAATGTTCTAATATCGAACCCTATTCAGTAAAAGCTGAAAATATCGAAGCAACAGAAAATCAATTTTTTTCCGAGGGAAAGAATTTGGTTGTCCGTTTCTGTTGCTTCAATATTTTCAGCGCTGTGGTGGAAAGTTACGAGTCGGGTTCAGGTAAGTGTGTGATTGAGTGCGGATTAGGGTAGTTAGAGTTAGGGTGCGGGTTAGGTATGTGTGCTTCAGCAGCCATTTAGGGCCTTATTTCTGTACTCAACAAGATCAAGATGTTTAGAAATAGCTGACAGATGCATCTTAACCATGGAATAATAAAGGCAGACAAAAAAAACAAAATACATTCAAGCTCAATGACTAATGTAGTACAGAGTACCACTCCATTAAAACTGAGGACCATTTGCACTTGGAAGTATAAGCCTTCTGAACAGGGGATTTGCTAACCACCCAAATAATCTATTATACTCAAGCTAGCAATGCTGAATAGATCAGGGATCTACATCAGCAGATCCCAAACTGGAGCGAGATGTTGTACCAACCATGGGGACATCTTTGGCCAGGAATGGTAGTTTTCTGCATTCCCATTGACTTTAATATCTGACACCAGACCATTCTTGACCAACAAAGGATAATGAAACTGACTTTCTTCAGCTTGCACACTTTGATACTTGTTAGTATAGCTCTGCCACCCGGAAGAACTGAACAGAAGGAAAGAAGACAGAAAGCAATAAACAGTTCAACCATTTATTAAGTTCCAGTGTAAAACAAAAATTTAAAAGATGCACACGTTTGTCTTAGTTACCCCAAGAATTCATCAGATAAATAATTACATACAAAACAGTTTTTAAAGAACTCTTTTAGAGTCACGTGAACAGTAAATCACCTTTCCTAAGGAGTACAAGCCTGAGGGCATAAACCAAGTATTCAAAAGAGAGTACATTTTTGTCTTTCAAAACTTAAAAAAAATGGATTATAAAACCAGTACTTAAAATGGGTAACATCTAGCAATTTTCCTCTAACCATAACCTGTTAAAAAAAAAAAAAAATATATATATATATATATATATATATATATATATATATATATATATATACTTGTTAAAAATATAAATGTGATTTAAAAAACATACAAAAATAACAGCTCTGCCACCTACTGGCTTACCAGGGAGGAGTCTTTGTTGCTTGGAAGCTGAGACTTATCTCTATGTTCAAATTGATTGGATTTATGTTCCAGTACTAATGGCTACAGTGTAGCATTAGGGTGTGCTGACTTTTGGATGAGACATTAAACTGAGGTCCCACCAGCATGATTTGGCAATAGCTTAGCTACATGTTAAAGATTTCATTGTACATATTAAAAAAAATTGGTAGTTTCTACCAGCTCTCCTCTATCTCTCTCTCGCTATATATATATATATATATATATATATATATATATATATATATATATATATATATATATATATATATATATATATATATATTTAGGTATCCCCTAAAATAGATTATATATCAAGTTTCACTAGCCAAGTCAGCAGAAGTAAATGACTTTGTGATGAACAGTGGAATGACCAAAAAAAAAAAAAAAAGAGTAAATGCTGAATCTAGTGTACTACAAGATGCACAACACACCTGCCATTACTTCTACTAGTGCTGCTGAAATAAGCATTATCGGGAAGAACACTCACCTGAAAAGAAGATAGGTCAGTTTCTGAAGTGTGCCACTTTCAGAAGACCATGATCAGCCACAACCTCTGGATCTGCAACTTTAAGATATGACCGGATGGCTAACAACAAGTCAGCTTA
Organism: Protopterus annectens; assembly: GCF_019279795.1. Taxonomy (NCBI): domain Eukaryota; kingdom Metazoa; phylum Chordata; order Ceratodontiformes; family Protopteridae; genus Protopterus; species Protopterus annectens. Next base: position 1,707,842,529 of record NC_056743.1, on the reverse strand, counting down.
TTTATTTCTTCAGGAATATGAAATAATGAGAAAGTGATTCCCTTGATTATGTTACTATCCCAGTTGAACAGCTACAAGTTGAAGATGATGTATGACCTTACACCTCAATGGATGTCTAGGAAACACAAGAGAGACTGATTTTCTCACCACATGAAGAGAAGCCCAAGAGGTAGCTTTTCAAGGCTTTGGGGCTAGAAGCACTGATCTACAACCCCTCCTTTGAGATCCATAATCCTTGCATGGTGTGGGAGCCCCCTTTGTTGGAGGACCATAATCCTTGCACAGTGTGGAAATCTAGATGAGCTCTCCATCTTATTAGCAACACATCTATTGTCAGAAACTGATGTGCTCGGCTGTAGTTACAAAAGATTAATGAGAATTGAAAAAGTATATTTTGCCTTCTGTTGGTTTCTTGCTGTTACTTGCATTTACATGCATGCATACCACAGTATTTAACTATTTATTGTAATTAACTAGTCTTATTACTGTATTGTACTGAGTACAATAAATACACAGAAACACCACTTCAGTTAATATGCTTTACTGTTATATTCTCCTCTCAGATCTACAAGCATGCAACACAGATGCTGTCAGCTCTCTATGGCAAATTCCCCAAAGCTTGTTTATACACACTCATATTTATACCAAAAACTCTATTTTTTTTTCAAAATCTGATGTAACAGTTTTCCTTTGTTCCCTTGTCCTTGGTTCTTTGTCCATGTTCAGTCTTGCATTATCTGAAACATGGTGTTCTAGCACTATCTGAAGCTTGATGTTCCAATTTTATCTTGCTTGATGTTACATCTCTTTACTTTGTTGATGTCCTTCCAGCTGCCATCTGTGCAGTTTATTTTTACAGACTTTGTTTCTCAATAGCATACTCCTTTACATGGATGCCAATATCTATGCCAGCACAGTTACTACTTCTTATTTTTCAGCATTGTATACTATTTCTAAATTAACCCTTTATATTTCATATAATTCTTGCAGCTTTTTATTCAAACTCATAATAATGCTAGCAACAGTTACTATTATTCTTTCAAGAATGATCCATTATTATTAGGTTTGAAAACAAGGGTCCAATATCAAAAGAAGGTGTATGAGTGTAAAATGGCTTAGAAGTAATTGATACCTCACAGTAAACTGCAACACCTGCATCCTTGAATGTGCAAACAGCACACTGAATATTAAGGCAGCCATCAAGCCAAAAAGATACATCAGAGTCCAAAGCCTGTGTTCTTTGCACTATCATCATTCAGCTGGCCATGGGCAAAGCCAAGTCATCAAGGGCAGAAATAACTAGCAATTAAGATCAAATTCAGACCATCTAAGGACTTACTTCAACATATGGACATCATCATCATTATCATTATGGACTGCATTAAAGCAAGCAAAAAGTACATTAAATACTCCATAAAGTCAATGGATGGTATTCCCAGAAGCCAGTCTGATAGGCATGGGAATACTTGGAAATTCTACTCTCACAAAACGTCAGCCACCAAAAACAATACTCTGATGAAGACTGTGGTTACTGAAGGAAACCCATACTGTAACAATTTGTAAGAGAAATGATACAGTTAATCAGAATATCTGTGAGTACTAAATACAGATGTGCCAAAAGGCATCAATCATGTCTAAATGATGCCATTCAGGCACCCTGATAGGTTAGCCATCAGGGTGACTATTGGAAAATAAGTGCATGAAGTGTGTTGGATGAAGTCAACAAGACCTCCCTAAATAAGGGAGGTATAGCTATCTACATAAAGCATAAGCACACTTCAAGGCTGGTCAAACAATATGACATGCGTGAGCTACTCCTATGTCCAACTAACCACGGGAAAAATCCATTACCATATTCTTGCTAGTTGCAGGTCCCCCACTATAAACCAGGAAACTCATACATCCTACCTGAAGTTACTGGAATCACTTACTATTAAGCTGAATACCATACTCACTGGTCTCACTGATGATTTTAAGTACCCCTCTATTAATTGGGAGGCATACATGGCCACTAATATGTAGCACCAAAGATTTCTTGACTTTTTAAATTCAAATGCCCTGGAACAGCTAGTCTGCACTCCCACTAGGGTAACAAATATCCTAGATGTGGTGCTCACAAGTATGGGAAAGTGCTTAACCCCCCCCCCAATGTTATGTCCTCACTAGTAAGATCATATGACAAAGAGGTCTGTCTCGAAAGAAAGGTAAAACTAATACCCACACTGAACCCCAAAAATGTTAAGAACTTCTCTAAGGTAAATTACCGCCTATTAAGGGACAGCATAGCTAGTTTCCAAGCTCCTCCAAAATCAGAAAACATAGAAACCTATGCAGAGGTATACATAAAAGCCCTGTATGACCATATAAACAACTGCATAAAAATGCAGTACCAGACTGAAATAAACCCAGGTCAAACTACAAAAACAAGTCATCTTGGTGGACCCCTAGTATTAATAGGTTGTACAACAAAAGAAAGAAAATCCCGTCAAGAACTGAGGGAATGTGCACAACAGATAAATAAGTCCCTCATTAGGCTAAACAAGCAAATCAGGGAACTAGTCAAGTCTCTGAAAGCAGACTTTGAAGTAAAAACAGTCAAAGCTAAGGATAACCATAGGGCATTTTTCAGTTATGTCTGCAGTCTTAAGGGGAACACCCAACAATGTGTGGAATTAGTTGTAGATGGCATTACCTATACTTAGCCAGAAGACATAGAAAATTTGCTGGAGGACAAATTCAGCTCAAATTTCACCTCCTCATCACCCCTAGTTTTCCCAAAAAATACCCTCCACATCTCCATCTCCAATCATCACCAAAGAACAAGTTGCCACTGTGTTCTCTAAAGCTAAAAACATGGCTTCAGTGGGGCCTGTCAATATACCCAGGTTGCCTCTTAAACAGCTTAAGTCAGGACTTATCAGGCCTATTATGATCTCTATTTAACCACAGCCTCCAGATTGGCTTTGTCCAGATAGAGTGGAGGACAGCAACAGTCGAACAGATAGAGTGGAGGACAGCAACAGTCATCCCTCTGAATAAAGGGGGACCATCTACTGACCCGGAAATTACAGACCCATACGTTTGAATGGTCTTACATGTAAGGCCATGGAAAGAATAATCATCTACCTGACAAATAATGACATAGGAGACCACCAAACACTGGGCCCGACCCAATTTGACTTTGTCAAGGGTGGGTCATGCCTTCTGAATCTGGTGGATTTGAGAAAGTCACTAAGGCCATGGATGAGAGTAAAATATTGCATACTGCCTACCTCGACCAGGCTAAGGGATATGACACAATTCCTCACTCAGGTATTATAAATAAACTCATAAAACTGGGCATGAATTCCTTTGTCACCAGGTGGATAGCCAATTGTCTCACTGACAGGACACGTGGTTAAAGTGGGTGAATCCAGATCCAGCAAGAGGCCAGTTACTAGTGGTGTGCCACAGGGCTCATTACTGGGACCACTCCTGTTTGGAATATACTTCTCTGAAGTCAAGGGAAATGTGGAAGGCATCTGGATGACAAAGGTTGCCAATGACTGCAAGCTGGGAGCAATCCCTGAATTCCCCAACAATGTAGATATCCTTCAGGAGGGTCTCGTGTAGACACATGTTTGGTGTCAGAACCATGATCTAAGACTAAATGCAAAACATACATTATCTTACCCTTTGGGAAGTCAAATACACCTGCAAATTACAACATCAACAGCACATCCCTTAGAATAGGCTCAGAGGTGAGAGATCTAGGTACACAGATAGTAGCCTGAACTTTGACAGCCATATGTCCACAGTGGTGAGGAAATACTTTTTTTTGTAGCACAACTTATAAGTAAAGGTATGGCAAACAGATTGAAAGAAATTATAGTCCCACTGTACTCAGCCCTTATCAGACCAATAATAAAGTGCAGTGCGCCATTTGGCATATACTTGACAAGGCACTTGCAGCAGCTGGAGTGACAGCAGAGGTTCCTCATAAAGAAAATGCAGGGTGTAAACTACATGAACTATATGGATAGACTAAAAGAGCTATCCCTTTACTCTCTCTCCTACCAACTGTTAAGGAATGACCTATGCCTGACTACAAGACACTCACAAATCCAGCCCTGCTGGAGCTGCTACATATCCGCAAGTCAAAGAGCATGAGAGTCATCTGATCTAGGATCTAAACTTAGCAACTCAAACAAAAGATGCTGGAGAGACAGCTATGCATCTCAGAGGTTGCCCCTTCATAGGAGCAGGCTTCCTACTCACATTAAGCAGAGCCTTTCCCTGGCCCTATTCAAATGCAATTTGGATCAATGGATGAGGAATTGCAAATTCACACCTGGAGTAATGCCTATGTCACTTATGGACAGGAGCAATCTTTAAAATAGTCAATGCACAGGCACAAATACATGCCATCCTCTTGCCCCTAGGAGACATACATTGGATAAAATTGGGTTATCCTGGCTAGGCATGTAAGGGCCCTTAAGCCATTGGCCTAGTAATCTCCTATGAACTGAACTTATGAGACAAACTGTTCTTTCTGAGATTAGCAAGAGCCAAGATTAAAATGACCCTCAAAAAAAAATGAGCAGCACTGTTTGAGTAGCTTACAGTTCTGTTGAAGAGGACTTGTACACTCCTTGAGCTGTTTCTAGACAGGTGAGTTGAAAAACATGTCCAAGGATAACCACATCTAGTGCCTTATGGTCTTGCAAGAAAGTTCTCTAAGCTGGGGTGAACTCAGGAAACTCTCCTCTACACAGGCAGTGTCAAGACTGTAGTGGGTTAGCAGGTAGAGTCATCATCTTGTGCCTTAAGCAATAGCAAAGGTGCAAGACAATGTAATTCTTGGGTATCCTTCCTCAAGTGGAAAGAATTTTTTTTCCTCTTTCAGTGTTTGCAAGGCCTAGATGAAGGAGGACTAGAAGTAGCAAGAGAATTTGTACAGGCCTTCAGAGGTGAGAGCATGCATCCTTCCCAAGAGGTCAATTATTAAGTCCTTAGAATTCTGACTGGAATGCAGCTTGCCCAAGAAATGTGCATTCAAGATTCCGCTACTGAGTTCTTCCTTCAAGGTGGGCCATCTCTGCTATGACACATTGCAAAGGCACACAATGTTGCTTGGTGCTGTGACCAAAGCATTAACATAGTCGAAGTTACAAGAAAACAAATGGTAACTCAAAAATATGGAACTCATAAAGCTTCTCTCTAACCCCTGAATGAGGAAGGTCCTCAAGCACATCAACAGCCATTTCACTAAGGAAATCTAAGATGGTTGCCCACAGGGTAACTGCTTGTTTCTAAATCTCCCAGTGTGAAAACAGAAACTGAGCAGAGAAGGCCAGTAGACTTGTGTTTATGGGTAAACTTCAGTCACTGTCTAGTAAGTGCACTGCCTGTATGACAGGAATAAAGAAATACAGAAGACCTGGGGAAAAAATCATCTACAAAAAGTGAGGAAGAAACACTGACTGGGTTAAGTTCTGCATCTGTTCAGCAAAAAGCAATGCAATCTTCAGACATGACTTCCAATAACCTACAGGAAGACATAAGACTGCATACCTATCTGGTTAAACTAAACAAAACACTGATGTATATCAACACAAACAAAAGAGTGGAAAAATGGAAGAAGCTTTAAATAGATATTCAGATGAGATGATAAAGCTGCAAAAATCAGAAGTTTAAATGAAAAGGCTGGCTGAATATGAGACTGCTCAGGTAGAGATGTTTAACAAAATAATAGAATTAGAGGGGATAGCACGTAGGGAAACCCCGAGATTTTCAGCTATACCATAAAAGCTGGAAGGAACAGACTAGAACAGATTTTGTAATATGGCTTCAAATTTACTAGTGTCAACAACATATAACTACAATTAATTATCCTAGATCAATATTGTAAATACTCTTCTTTTGATTTGTAACTATGCTTGTATTTGTTGATTTGTAAATAAGCTTATATTTGTATTTTACACCTGTTATGTTTCTTCTGTATTACTACTTGGATTTTGAATACTTAGTGTATTTTGTATAGTTTGGAGCTTTCTCCCCGGACCTCCACTGAAAACACACTCCTTGGGCCCAGTGGACTTCCTCGGTCATCAAACTGGAAATAAATAATTTTATGAAAGCACAAATAAGCAACTAGACTGGTATTCCACAGCAGGAGTTGTTAGTTGAAAGGGCACATCATGTGTATGCCGTGAACCTAGCTATAAGAAAGCAATCTAGACCTTTAATAGTAAAGATGCAATCCTACCAGCTGAAGGAGTTGATTCTGACAAAACTGTGGCAGAAGGACAAAATACTAAAAGTGGGAGACAGCAGAGTATTTGTGGAGAATGATTACTCACTGTACACCAGTCAGAAGATTAGTAAATTCATTCCACTATTCAGGGAATGTCAAGACACAGGTGTGAGATTCAAACTGCTATACCCAGCTGTCGTTAAAGTATTCTTCTCCGGAGGGGCAAAATCATTTTTTTGATGAAGTGCATGCTAATGAGGAAATACAAAAGGTTGTCCAACAAAAAGCTGTGAAACAGAAGGAGATTTTGCTTCTTGTTCTTCTAGTAAGAAAGACCACAGAGATACTGTACCTTTGAAACCTTTTCAGTATTTCAATGGAAAATGTTGGAGAGAAGAAAAGAACCACAAGAGTTGACTAGAAGAACTGAGAATAGATTGGAAATGAAGCAGAGACAGGATTTGGGCAATGGAGAACAGTAGTAATAAAACCAGTAACTCGATGTGGGATTACAATGCAATAATTATATTTGTGAAATATGTCAGAACAAGAAAATCTGGAAATATTGGACTTTTTCAAAATTTTTCGGATTTGTGGGGAACTCTAAAGCATATTCCCTACTTCATGTCATTAATGTTTTAAAAATGCTTTGGGGAGGGAAAGAGAGGGCCGAAAGCTAATACGTAAAGAAATCATTTTCTTTTCTTAATAGTACTGTATTTCTGGTGTACAGTTTTCTTTGCATCCTATTTGTAAGTCTGATGGATTGCAAACAGGTGCTGTTTTTTTCTTCCCCTTCTCTTTTTATTCTTGTATAGTTTTGAGACATAGGCAATGCAATGTGTAAAAAAGCATGGTTAAAAGGCATAACAAAGTTAAAATTAATGTTTTTTTTTCATTCTTGCAATGAGAAATGACTGTATTAGGGACCTCAGATTGATTAGTTTTAAGAGAGAGCAAGTAAATGAAAAAGAATACTGAATATTTTGAGTTTTTTTCTAGCAAATGCATGCATACATAGTAGCAATTCTGCAGCTGGCCTTCATGTTTCCATGGAAATAATCTGTTAAAGAGAAACTGGCTGTCTGGTTCTCTGATAAAGAGAAACTGGAGACAGTCTGGTAGAAGGGGATAGGCTGAGGGAAAATAAAAAAAGAGAAGTTGGCTAGGACATAATGTTCTGTGAAAGCAATCAGGGTTTTTCCCAGCTGAGAGGGCTTTAAAGAAAAGACAAAACCAATTAGACTTGAAGTAAAGTTTTCTCAGTTTTTTAAATCCAATGGGGATACTAATATAAACAGGTGTTTTTTCTCCCTTCTTTCTTTTTCTTTGTTCAGTTTTAAGAAATGTAGGCACTATATTGTAAAAAAAGGCGGAGGAGAAGTGGGGGAGAGAAGAAAGGTCTGGTTAAGACAGTATGACAAAATAAAAATCTGTGTGCTTTTTTCCATGCTTGTATAGGGAAATTACTGGGTTAAGACCCTAGGTGTTATCCAGTAACAAGTTTATTACAAAGCATGCAAATAAAAAAGAATATTAAATATTATAAGGCTTTTTTTTCTGGTAAACAAGGTACCTTTAGCAGTTTTGTGTCTGGTTTCCATGTCACTAGAAGATAATTTGATAAAGAGAAATGGTTTACTGAAAGTATTCAAATGTTTTCTCAGCTGGGAGAGCTATAAAGATAGACAAAATCTAATAACACAGGCTGTACCATGTGTCCTTCTTTCTTCTTTCTTTTTTTTGCTTAACTCTGGCCTGTCTGTGTGGCTATCAACTTAGAACTTTTGTTCTTATTAGGAAGCAAAAACTGCAACATTTGAAGATGTACATAGTTTTGTGTGTTATTATTAAGTTACTAGGTTTTAGAGGGGGGTTGTTTGTTCTGTTTGAGTGCTTCCAAAAAAAAAAGTTATGCAAGATGTGACATAGGCTCAAATAGATATGACAAGAAACAATTGTACAAAAGACCAACCTGCTGAACAGTATATGCATTTAACATAAAAGATGGAACTAGACATTTAACAAAAAACAGTTATACATAAAAGGTGGTAATGATAACTATATAAGAAAATGATGCTTTTTGTAATTTCTTTCAATCTGAATGGTCTTACAGATAAATATAAAAAAGAAAGAATAGTCAACTGTATTAAAAATGTAGACTGCAAATAGCCATGCTACAGGAGACACACCTGGAAAGAACTGAAAATGTGAATTTGATAAAGAAAGGTTTTCAGGATGGTTATTCAGCAGAATATCTGGGGCAAAGAAAAAGAGGAGTACGTATATTAATTGCAAGAGAAACTCCAATAGTGATAGAAGGGGAAAAATGTTAATGGAAGATATATAGTACTAAAGGGCTGCTGGCAAGGGAAGGAGGATTATACTAGCATGCATTTGTATTCCACCTGAAACTGCTATAATAAGGCTTAAAAAAATTCTGGGAGAAATAACCATCTTTCAGCAAGGAATATTACTTATAGGTGGAGAATGGAATTTGGTTTGTAACAGTGAATATTTATCTGGGGGGCCTAGAAGAGAAAATATATCAAAGAAGGGCAGATTGTTTGAAGAATTGTATGAACGTGTTTGGCATGGAAGATGTGAATTCAGTACTAGGAGTTTGGAGTGAATGTAAATATTATTCTCCAAGATGCAAAAACTGGGCTAGGCTAGATAGAATTTATATCTCACAGGAACATGTGCATTTCATTGAAGGTCTTAAAACGCACCCAATTACTATTTCTGATTATGTATCAATAATAACTAAAATAAAAAAATGCCAGGTAATGAAATAAAAATGAGATCCTGGCACTTTCCCACCTATCTACTGAAAAGAAAGGAATTTAAGGAATGGGTTTTGGAATTAATTCATGCACTACTAGAAAAGATAGAAATTTCTTCTGAAAATATAGCTAGGAAGTGAAATAAAATTAAAGTGGAGTTTAAAACTAGGTTGGAAATAAAGGAAAGGGAGATATGGCTAAGAAGTAACAAGAATTATTTAGAGGGACTGTCAGATGTTAAAGTATTGAAAAATAGAGAAATCTCCCAAAACAAGAAAATGAGCAACTGCAGAATGATAAACAGAAAATAAGGAATTTCCTTGATAATATGCATGAGTTTAGAAAGACTGCAATTAAGCAACTGCTTTTTTATAATAATTCTAGAGCAGAAAAACTGGTAGCATAATGACTTGGGCAACAGAACGTGGAAAGGGCTGTCACCAAGCTTAGAGAGCCTATAACAAGGAAGACAACAAGAGATCCTGTAGAACCATTAGAAATATTTTGAAAATTTTATGAAAGTTTGTATAAAGCAGAGAAATAAGGAAATCAAGAAAAGGTACAGATGGGAATGTTTATGAAAGAATTAAATATATGCCAAGGTTAAAGGTAGATGAGGCTCAATTTCTAACAGGATAGGAAGAGATGAGATAAAAATGGCTATGTATAACCAATCTACAGGAAAGTCCCCAGGAATGGATGGTATTGCTGTAGAAGTTTGAAGGCTAGGAGAGAAAAAAGTGATAAAGATCTGGAAGGTTTTGTTTAACAGTATTTTAAGAGGAGAAGAAGTACCAGCATCCTGGAAGAAGGTGGTGGTAATGGTAATATGTAAAGAAGGTAAAGATCCATCAGATCCAGCTTCATACAGGCCCATTTCAATAATAAACCATGATTATGAAGTGTTTATGCCTATAATGGCTAAAAGAATGGCAAACGTGATACCAAAAATTGATAGATATGAATCAATGTGGTTTTGTGGAGGAGAGGCAAACTCGACAATATTAACAGATCATTGATGATCTAGAGGGAAGCAGATGTAAGAAAATGCCACTGTTTTTGGTGGGTCTTGATGCATAGAAAGTATTTGACAGAGTACACTAGGACTTTATGAGCAGGGCAATTGAAGCATTTGCTTTCCTTGATACAGTTATAAGGTTGATTAGGAGTAGGAGTGCAGATATTATTTTGTGCATGACAAAACCAGAAAGGGACATTACAGTGTTGCTGATAGGGATAACTGAGGTCAGGGATACAGATAATAGTCAAGAGGGGGCTGGAATTTATTGGAGAAATCTGGCAAAGGAACCAAGGTATTGGGAGCAAATAACTAGAAAGGGAAATGTAACAGAATGGGAAGATGTCATGAATTTTTTGGACAGCAAGTTAGAGATTGCCTTTCCTATCAAGGATTGATAGAGTATAGGCAAAGAGAAAGAAATAGGGGATTCTAAATGAATGACCGGCACTGGTAGAGTTTTTACTAGACTATAGAACAGAAGCTGCCATTAAAAAAGGAATAATTAGTAGAGCATATAAAATATTGCATGGTTATTAAAAGAATCAATCAGAGGAGCTTAGAAAGGATTAGGAAGTGAGATTGGATAAGCAATTCAGAGAGAGACAATGGGAAAATAAATGTATATCTCCCAAATATACAACAAAGTCAAGAAGATTTAGGATCTAGGACTGGAAGTGTTTACATAGGTATTTTTATACCCTAAGTAGACTCCAAAGAATTGGCGCGTGGATAGCTGGATAGCAAATGTTGGAGGTGTGGTGGGCAAGAAAGATGTGGCTGGGAACATATTTTTTGGGTGTAGTGAGCTGGCAGACTTTAGGGATTCCCTGCAAACTGCTCTGCTCTGGATGAGTGGATTGGATTGACTGGGGAAAATTTTTTTGAGCTATGATACAGAATCTGAATTGCCTAGATATAGTAAAGCCTTGATGAGTCTGATTATGGTGGCTGCCAAAAAAGCAATAACTAGAAACTGTAAATCAAAGTCTAGACCACCTTTACTAAAAGTAGTGACTATAGTAGCAGAGATAAAACTGGAATTGGGATCTTTAGAAAAGGGACGGAGCAAACTACATAGAGAAAAAAGGGAATTATGGGCACAACATATGCAGAGAAAGAACAAGGTTTAAGAGGCAGGATTTGAGTGAGCCATGTAATACTTAACTGACAATGACTGGCTAGATTATAAGCAATGCATAATGTTTGCAACTACAGTTTCACTGGTGTCTATGATGTATAATGTTTGCAACTAAAGTAGTGTCAATGTTGTTTGGTTTTCATTTATATAAATATGCCTGTCTCATACGTGATACTTTAATAAAATGTTTATTGGGGAAAAAAGAGCCATCCCACTAAGTAGGTATGAATCTGAGACAAGTGAGGTAAGCAACTGATGGCCTCAAGTCACAACCCACAAGATGAACAACCTCTTTTAACACACCTAGTCCAACATCTCAGACTTCTTGTTTGACTGTAAGTTAGCAAAATGAGGCGGTCTCTGGGACTGGTGACAGACCAAATAGATCACAGTCTGCAAAATAAGGATACTTAGAAAGTTGCACAACTCACTAAGCACCTGATTTCTTGGGACCAATGGGACAGAGTTGAGATGCAGCAAGGCTATACTGATGGCATCCTGAATTACTGGCTCCAAAGGGAAGATAAATGGTCCTCCTCCAGCTTCTTCCTTATAAATTCCACCAAGGGCTTCTGTGGGGTAAGCCTGTTTAAGTCATTCCTCATAAGCTTTGCTGCATCTAAAAAGAAGGGATTGTCTAATGGGGAGGCATATGGAAGAAGAAAACACTATCCATATCCTTTTCAGAAACAGCAGGCACCCAATCCCCTGTATCCCCAGGATCTGGTGCATGAAGCAGAAGTATGCCCTTACTAACCAGAGATGCAAGTTCTTTTGCAAAACCATAAAGGAGTGACCAAAAGATCAGAACAAGGTGCAAGATTAAGAACTGATACTTGATTACACACACTAGCCAATGCTGACATGTGACACACAGTAGACAGTAGCCTGTGCCTGGTTTGAGATTGGCTTCATACAGAGTGCCCTAAAGTACTACTGCCACACTTGTAATTCAAGCACCCACCAAAACAAACATCTGTTTTATATCCAAACACAGAGATAAGACTTGCACTCCATTGTGGACTCTTAAGATGGGGATGATGGAGCTGTCTGAGTATGTCTTTAAAGATGGAAAGAGCAGAACTGCTACTGTCACTGAGAGTGATGCCACCTAATAATCAAAGGATAACTGACTTGCTTACTTGTGCCATTCTGAAAGGCTGAATGTTAGACTGGAGGGTGATGGAAAACTGCCTCACCTGTTTTGCAAGAGGACAGCACCTATCTCTTTGGTACTTTTAAATACCAGCTAAGACATTATCAGTCTCCAAAACACCTTTTCTAGACAACACCAGTCTATGCAAGCTAACATCCTAGTAAGTACAAATTAAAATTGTAAAAATATCTCTGTAGTGCTGTTTAATGCTAAAAGTATACATAAGAAAATGCACTCCCTCAAGGCCTTCTAAACTCTGGAAAACATGGGTAATTTTTGTGTCAATGAAACCTAGCTCAAGACCAGTGACATCTGGCTTTTCTGACAACTATTTGTTTAGGCCAACAATTGCCTGTCTTTATCCAAAACACCTTCACCCTCTAGGATAACTGACAAGCAATAACCTTAATCTCCTTTATATGCTATCACTAGACAAACCACATCCTGGTCAAATACACAACCCTGTTATTGACACCTGCAAATCAGGAAACAGTTTACTAAACAAATGTCTCTCTCCATTAACCCAAATGCCATTCTTCTAGAGGACTCTCTCTCCATATTTCGGCACACCTAAATCTCTAACAATAAATAAACTCAGTGCTTCCTTGACTTTATAATTGCAAACTCAAGTCAAACAGTGCCCTACTCCACTAGCAGCACCAAAATACTCTGATCTTGTTCTAATAAACATAACTCCTGCCTTCTCCACACTCTCTGGCATACCTTCATTGATCACTATGGTTTTATTTATCATACAAGTCCCAGTACAGGTCAACAACCAACCCAGCCATCTGTAGGGACTTCTCCAAGGTCAAGCTCCTCATGCTCAATGATGACTTGAGGCAGTTCAACAGTTCCCACCTTCTGATGACTGCATAAAATGCAGCAACATATTCAGAATGTGTATACTTCTCATCTCAACTCTTACACAGAAGTCCATGTTCCTATTAACTGCAAATATAGTGCTAAATTTAGAAACAAACCTTTTGGGAAATTATAAAAAAAACTCTACAAGAAAAGAAAAGAAGCTCACATTGATAAAGAATAGTTCAAAAAGTCAGCATGTTATAATCAAACTTAAAATGGTTAACACATAACTCAGGAGCAAGACTGTCCTGCAGGACTAATTGTGAACAAAAATTTGTCAAAGTATAACCATAAGGTATTCTTTATTTAAAGAACACCAAAAGTAATAATACTTACCCCTAATGGCATTATCCATTCAAACCATTAGGATATAGTTAAATATCCTTGCAGATAAATTCAGCTCCAACTTCTCCCTTCTGTCAAATCCAAGCCTCCCAATATAAAATACCCAGTCATTTCCCCAGAAATTACCTCTGTACAGATGTTAAAAACATTTGACCAGCACTAAGGGTCTAGATAACATACTGGTCTGTTTCCTGGAAAATATGAAACACTCCCATCTAACCTTAAATTTAATCATAGCCTGTGCACTGGATAGCCCACAGAACAGCCATAATAGTTTCCCTACACAATGAAGGTCCCACCATAGATCCTGACACCTATAGACTTGGCCTCACTAGTATCATTTACAAGATAATCCATCCATTCTTTCTCCCTAGAAGAGCAAGCAGGAGGTGGGGGAAAGCAACGTTTAGTTTTCTGAGGACTCTTTTCTGACAGGATGTCTGCCAAACATCCTCTGGCTCACTCTAGTAGAGAAATAAGAAGCTATGTACTCACCATAACGTTCCATCTGAGTAGGTAAACTTCATTTGTCAGCAACCTTTGGGAATCGGATCCAACCTCGGATCCGAGCTGGCAGTTTTCAACAGCTTTAGATCCGAGCTCCAAGCTCCTCCCCCTACCTATAATCCCCTGCTAACCCTGACTGACCTCAGATCAAGTTTGCCCAACAGCAGAAAACTGCTAGCAATGACTAATCCCAAGATAAATGGGTAAAACCCATGGACCTAAGTATGAGAACATTTGCAAGTGAGGGGGCAGGAGGGAGGGACGGTTGCTGACAAATGAAGTTTACCTACTCAGATGGAACGTTATGGTGAGTATATAACTTCTTAATCTGAAGTAGTTAACTTAATTTGTGCAGCAACCTTTGGGACAGAGTCCCCAGCTACCTGAACCTTGGGCGGCCTTTATGGAAGGATGTTCCGGAGCACTGCAGAGCCAAAGGATGCTCTCCCTCTAGAGATAATGTCCAATTTGTAGTGACTGATAAAAGTATGAGATGAAGCCCAAGTGGCTGCCAAGCAAATATCATCCAAAGAAACTCTAGCTTTGAAAGCCGCAGAGGTAGACATAGATCGAGTAGAGTGGGCATGGACTCCTTGAGGTGCGGGCCTGCCCGAACTGTTGTATGCTAAAAGGATGCATTGTGAAATCCATGTAGAGAGTGTGACTTTTGATACAGGTTTACCCAAGTTAAATTTGGCAAAGGAGACAAACAACTGGTCGGATTTCCTATGACCAGATGTCCTGTGGATGTAGAAGCGAAGTTGTATATGCACATCCAATGAATGTAATTTGTATTCCCCTTTGTTATGATAGTTAGGAAAAAAGACCAGCAATTTGATGGACTGGTTAATATTTGACTCAGAGGCAACCTTGGGAAGAAAGGAGGGATTGGTCCTGAGGTAAACTCTATCCTTGTGAAAGGTCAAGTAAGGAGGTTTTACACATAGGGCCTGTAGTTCAGAGACCCTTTGAGCCGAGGTGATAGCGACAAGAAAGGCCGTTTTCCATGATAAGAATTTAAGATCTATGGAGGCTGCAGGCTCAAAAGGGGGAGCTGTTAATCCAACGTTAAATCCCAAGGAGGGACCACCTCCTTCACTGGGGGTCTGAGCAAAAAGGTGCCCTTCAAAAAGGTCTTACACAATTTCATGGTGATGAAAGGGCCCAATTCATTTCCAACGTGATAATGAGAGTTAGCTGCTAGTTGGACCTTGACTGTGGAGGAACTAGCTCCTTGATGAAACAGTACTGACAGAAAGTCTAATACAGCTGGCAGAGGAGCTGTAAAAGGATCCAAATTTTTGCGTTCCACCCAAATAGAGAAACGTTTCCATTTGCTGCTATAGATCTTTCTAGTAGAAGGCTTGTGTGCAGCTACTAGAATGGTTTTAACTGGGGAAGAGATACCGAGAGTCCTAGCTATGAGTGGAACTGGAGCAGCCAAGCCGTGAGCTTGAGGTTGTCCAGGTTTAGGACTGGGAGATCTAGGGGGTGGGATATTAGATCCAGACGGGCATCCAGAATCCAAGGAGGATTCAAGAGATGAGACCAAAGGTAAGGGAACCAGGTTTGACGAGGCCAAATTGGGGCAATGAGGATTATCCTGCTCCCCAACTGACTGGCTTTCTGAAGAAACTTCAGCATTAGAGGAAGAGGAGGGTAAGCATAAAGAAAACCGGGAGGCCAAGCATGCACCAGAGCATCTGTCGGGGTTTCCCCGGAGGGGGAAATGAGAGCGAAGTAGTCGTAACATTTTGTGTTCAAGGGAGAGGCAAAGAGATCGCAACAGGGTTGACCCCATTTGGCAAAGATCCAATTCGCTATCTCGGGATTCAGAGACCACTCGTATGGTAACAGGATGGTGCGACTTAGTTTGTCTGCTGGGATGTTGGACCATCCCGGAATGTGCGTTGCTATGAGAAAGCGGTTGGTGGAGACAGCCCATTCCCACACTCTCATGGCCTCTCGACAGAGTGGGTAAGACCTGGTTCCCCCTTGTTTGTTGATGCACCAGACAACCGACATGTTGTCCATCTGAATCACAATCGTTCCTACGGGAAGAAGGTCCTGAAGTGCTTGCAACGCTAACAGCACTGCCCTCATCTCTAGGACATTGATATACAGTGAGGTCTCCATGAGGTCCCACGTGCCTTGTACTGTCCTGCCCGAACAATGCCCCCCCCACCCTAGGCGGGAGGCATCCGTGGTCACCGTGGCTACAGGAGGGGTCGTAGAAAAGGGGCGTCCTTGCTGAAGGTCTGGAGATTGGAGCCACCATAGGAGGGCCGTATTGCAGGCCCTGCTGAAGGGGATGGGATGGCTCAGAGGGTAGTGAAGAAGGAACCACTGGACATGGAGGGTCCATTGTAAGACCCTCATGTTCAAATGTGCCATTGGCAGTAGGTTGATCGCTGCCGCCATAGAGCCGAGAGCCCTCAGGACCAATTCCGCCAGGGAAGCTGGAGATTGTAGAATGGCCTGCGCATGTAGCCTCAGGGATAGTAGCCGGTCTGTGGTCAAGAAAGCTAGGAGCTTGTTTGTGTCCAATCTGGCCCCTATGAAGTCTATAATCTGAGTTGGAGTAAGAGACGACTTCTCTATGTTGATAGTGATCCCCAGCCAGGGAGCTAGACGGAGAAAGTAGTTTCTGGCTGAACAGGGTAGATGCCTTGTTGGGGTGGTCTGGAGCCAGCCATCCAGGTACGGGAAGACCTGAATTCCCTGGAGCCTCAGGTGGGCCGCTATTACTGCTAACACTTTGGTGAACACCCTGGGGGCTGTGGTGAGACCAAAGGGGAGGACCCTGAATTGGTAATGACTGGCTCCTAGCCGGAAGTGGAGGAACCTCCTGGATCGCCTGTCCATCAGAATGTGGTAGTACGCATCTTTGAGGACTATAGAGCACATCCAATTGTTCTCCTGTAAGAGGGGGAGAATGGATTGAAGAGTGACCATGTGGAACTTCTCTTTGGTTACTGACAGATTCAGGGAAGAAAGGTCGAGGATTGGTCTTAAGTCCCCCGTCTTTTTTGGCACCAAGAAGAACCTGGAGTAAAACCCGGACCCACACTGGTCTGGGGGGACATGTTGGATGGCTCTTTTTCCCAGCAAATGTTGGATTTCCATTGCTGCGGTCTCCCTCTGATCGGGTGGGACATCGGGGAGGTATCTGGGGCTGCGTGGGTAACAAGAGAAGGGAATCTGATATCCTCTGGATATGATGTGAAGCATCCAGCGGTCAGACGTGATGGACTCCCAAGCTGCTGGGTGCTTCGAGAAATGCCCCCGACTGCCTCCAGAGTGGAGCAGTCGGGCAACCCCTCAGGGGTGTTGTGTGGGTTGGTCCGAGAAGGGTACTCTGGATCCAAAGTTCCGCAGGCCCCCTCTGCCTCTAGGGCGGCATCCACCCTGCCCTCCTCTGCCGCGGAAGGGCTGGGAGTCCGGAGCGGAACGGGACTGTTGCGACTTCTGGAACCACATCTTCTTCTGTCTCTTTTAGTTCTCAGAAAAGGACCTCTGGGGAGCAGAGAAGCGGACCCCGACAGCAGACGTCTTCCCGTCCTTTTCGCTCTGGACCAAGGTATCTCATACGGTTTTGCCAAAGAGGGCAGAACCATCAAAAGGGGCATTAGCAAACGATGCCTTGAAGGGCTCTGCGAAATCACAGTGTCAGAGCCAGGCCTGACGTCTCATAACGAGGCCCACTCTGCCGGCTCTAGCGGCTCCTTCCATGGCATGAGACAGAAGCCGCATAGAGGTGTTAGATATGAATCGTAGACTGGCCATCTGGGTGGAGTGCAACTGTTTGTCCTCCGCCGAAATGGACTCAGGGGGCGACGTAGCATACTCTTTAATAAGGTCCCGCTGCAGTCGGAGCACATGTGCCATGTAGTTCAGTGACCTCACTGAGAAGGTCGCTGAACTAAACACCCACTTCCCTAGGCGGTCCATCGATCGAGACTCCTTGCTCGGGGGATGAACTGAGGGGCTCTCCTGAGCAAGTTCCCTCTTGGTGGCCGCCACCACCAACATGGCATCTACAGGGGGACCCTTACTCCAGTGTGACTTGTCAGGGGGTGGGCTAAGGATCTTGTCTGGGCGCTTGGAGACTGGCTCCACAGTGTCCGGCTCCTTCCACGCCCTGGTAGTGATCAAATCTACCAGGGGGTAAGCCGGAGGGGACACCCAAGAGGTATTCAGGCCTGCTTCAAATGCCTCCAGGAACACAGATTTGTCCGAGGTAGGCTTTGGGGCAGACCACCACCCTTTATTCTAAGCATCTCCATGATGTCACCAAATGAGACATCTTTGGGGGGTAATCTTGGGGAGCCTTCCCCTTCCTCCAAATCCGTGTCCTCAGTCAAGAACTCGCGGGAGTCCAGGTGCCTCCTCTTGCACCTTCGCTTGTGAGGGACCTCCTCGGGGGGGGCTGTCCGAGGAGGTCTCACCAGCAATGTCTTGTTCCACCGGAACTACCTGGGACATCAAAGCAGGCTGTCCCTGGGGCTGGGTGATGGAAGCCGGGCCCAACTGAGAAGGAGTGCAGGGTGGAGCCGTGGCAAGGGTCGGGGGCCTGGAATTCCTCGACAGAACCCTCTCCACCACGTCGAATGCTGAGGGAGAGCTGCTCTCTCTGGGATCTGAAAGCAGACTCTCCCTCGGATCCAACGGGGCCGGCGCCGAAGCGATCAGATCCGACAGACCAGCATGGTCCGACCCGGATGGAGCCGAAGGCATACCGATACTGCTGGATCCAAAGCTCAGCCCTCGGCTCCGAGAGCTTGGATCCAAAGAAAATGGACCCAACAGACTAGAGGGACGTGTTGGCACCGAAGTACCCGAGACTATCGGCGCCGACACACCCCCGGCTCCAAGGCTGCCCGGCTCCGAAGACTCCAAACCCGGGAAATGGGTCAGAGAAGGAGCTAACGAGGCAAAGAAGGGGGTCGAGCTCCCCCCCTGGAGGGGGGGGGGTGAGGCAGAAGCACTCCCTTCTGCAGTTGGGCCTGGAGGAATCTTCTCATCATCCGGTCCAAATCTGTATCAGTGAGACTTCTTGTGGATCTTGACGAGGCCACCGAGGCGGGGCGGGTTTGTCGCCTTGATGACCTCGACAGAGATTGGGTCTCCTCCTCCTCAGGACCCAGTGAAAAGCACGGGGACCGGATCCGAGAAGGAGGAGAACCAGAAGACCTAGAGGGAGAAGACCGCTTAGCTGGGGGGCGAAGCGGAGGCCTTGGCCCACTGCTTGTGGTGCTTCTCCCTCTTCCTTTCTTTCCTAGCCTCCCTCTCCTCTGAGCCTAAGGCGGGAAGTTGAGTCCCGGCCGGGGGGAGGGAAGCAGGAGTGGCAGCCGCTGTGGGAGCCACGGAAGGACCGGAGGTAGAAGCCGAATCCGGAGGCAGAAGACCCGCCAGAATCAGCTTAGACCTCCGGTCCTTAAGTGCCCTGGGGTTGAATGCTGCACAAATGGTACAACCAGAGGACAGGTGTTCAACCCCAAGGCACAATACACACAGAGTGTGGCCATCCGCTGGGGACAGCTTATGGCCGCACTCGGTGCACTTAGAGAACATCAACTTTGGGGCCTCAGACATACTGAGAAAGTAACCCACACACACAACACCCCAACACACACACACAACACTGACAGAACCACGAAGGTAGGGGAAGGAAAACTAATAAGGTAAACTAAGAGAGTTTAGACTATAAGGGGGTTAAACACACACACACACCAAAAATTAAAGAAAAAGATTTGAAAAAGTTAAATTTTTTTTCTCACGAAGAGACAAGAACACCAGGAGACTCAGGATCAAGCTGCTGAACGAAACCGCGGAAAACTAGATCTGAGGTCAGTCAGGGTTGGCAGGGGATTATGGGTAGGGGGAGGAGCTTGGAGCTCGGATCTAAAGCTGTTGAAAATTGTCGGATCCGATTCCCAAAGGTTGCTGCACAAATGAAGTTAACTACTTCAGATCTAAACCTTTTAATTATGGAAA
This sequence comes from Protopterus annectens, assembly GCF_019279795.1. Taxonomy (NCBI): domain Eukaryota; kingdom Metazoa; phylum Chordata; order Ceratodontiformes; family Protopteridae; genus Protopterus; species Protopterus annectens. The sequence goes on along the minus strand of NC_056743.1, from coordinate 1,707,822,477 downwards.
TGATCTAACTCTATACTTGTTTGACATAATCTGACTATAAATAGATGCCTTTATATCATTTTGTAAATGTTTACCTGAGGTATGGGGCCTGTAATCCCTACAGGATCTATGGATAGAAACTAAACTCATAATCTGTATTTGTTGTATCTTAAGCTAGCATATTTGAACAAGTCTGTAATAGAATTTCTGTATTTGTTATAGCTATATCTAGCATGTTTGAACAAGTCTGTAAATTTTTTCTCATAAATATTTTACTATATGTAACATTTTTCTAATGTATTCTATGTTGGAGCTTTTCTCCCTGGGCCTCCGCTGAAAATGGACATGTATCCAGTTGGACTATCCCGATCAACAAATGTAAAATAAAAAAATAATAACACTGCAGTTCAGTTTCCTAACACACCTTGATTAACTTACCTGGGATACTTAACTCTCTTTTTAACCACTATGTACCTTCCACATTAGGAAAGCCTTTTCCTCACCCAACTGATTACCAAGGGTATCTCATTTTGGTCAAAAAAGGTCAGCACCCCCCCCCCCCCTGCTGTTCCATCACCAGATCCATTTCAGAATAGTGTTCTTTTTGGCATGTACTTGTTGAAATAACTAATCCAAAGTGGAAAAAAATAGTGGTTCCTTATTACAAAACCATGGGTATGAGCTCCCTAACTTATCCAGCATGCCTAAATGTCCTGTTTCCTTCCTACAGACCCCTAAATGGCAAGCTATTCTTGGTCTACAAAGTAAATAATACTGGTATTAACACAATTACAAGATCAAGAGATCTGCATCTATATTATAACATAAAAAGGATTTGTTGGCATAATAAATATGTCTATCAAATAATTCCTCACCTGTAGAACAAAATCCCAGTTTCTGTAAAGCATGGCCCGATCTTCAAATATAACACACAAATGAATGGAAGATCATAAATTTACTGCAGGCTTAGCTCCTTGTCCCTTGTGGTCAGAGGAAGTTACTAGTTGGGTGTATCAGACAGATTTCAGTGGCATGGTTAAAAATGCTTAACTGGTCTATCATGTAGTAGCAACCTATGAAACTTTCTTTTCTTGACTGAGGCCGGCTGACCCATGCAGGCCTAGAAGCCAGTCTCTGGAAGATAGCTGTTGTGCAATACACCTACTCATAACTAGGGGACACATGAGATCAATCCTTGGGATCAGAGTGGTTGACCATTGGTTCAAACCAGTCATACCTGGAGAAAGAACAGTGCAGGATACTAGACTGGGAGCCAAGAGAACACATCCTGTTCTTTTCTTCCTCAACCAAAACAGAGGACTGAGTAATGATCAGGCTTCAACAGTGAGGGCAAACTTGCCACGTGTACAGGCCAAAGTCCAAATGGGCAGTAGACTTAGCTTGAGGAGGCTCAGGCCTTGATTTTCTCCAAGTTTTTTCCTTGTATCAGTGCTCCGACATATACCTATGGCTATGAGAAGAAAACTCCCATGCTGCCAATTGCTAACATTTCCCTAATCATAAAGTAAAACAGAAACATTTTCCACCTTTAGCACAGAACAGCCAGGATGAATTCCTGGTGCTTACAGCTGTTTTCTACTCTTCCCCATGAAAGGAAAAGGCAATGTTGGACAACTGTGCTGTTTAGCCATGTTCAGACAAGACTTTACAGATGATAGTAAGTACTGAAATATGTCAGTGGTACAAAAGAACTGATAAGCTCTGAAAATATGTGCTTCTTCAGCTGGTACACTGATGCATACCATGACATAGTCAGGACTCCCAGACATCCTAAAATGCAGGATTTTGTAATGCAAAACTGCTAAATTCTGGATGGTGAAAAAGATATACCTAAACAAGGAACCATCAAGAAAGATTCCAAATATTACTGGCATTTCTTATATACATGATCATTGCATTCTTTTCTCATGCTATGCGCAACTATCTTGGAAGGCTGGCATCTGGGCAGCCATCATGATTTTTCTTTGTATGGCCTAACTCATCCCCTAGTGGCTGATGTGTGCACTTAAACACATAATGGGCTGGTACGACTTCCTCGCTGGTTATGCATATTCAACCCAGATCTACTTCAGTTGATTAACAAATGAGACTGTCGAAACCCACATGGTTGAGACAACATAATCAACAATGCAATTCATCGATCAATGGGAGCAACATAAAAACAATGTTTCTGCAAGGAGGCAAGCCCCCCCCCTACATCCCTACACCCCCCTGCTAATTATACAAGCCAACGTCAAGATCACACTACAGTGGAGGAAAAAGGTACATTTCCCAATCCCCACTGTACCTCAATCTTAGTCACAATGGTTAACAAACTTGTCACTCATGGAGTCTCAACCACGTGGATTTCAACATCATTTGTCGACCAATTGAAATCAACCTGTTTCACCCATGCCCCTAGAAGACACTGACACAAACATGACTTGGCAGAATGAAGCATACTTCCTAGCCCATATACCACATGCCATACACCTCTGCTCCAGCAGGTACTACACTGCAGAGGGCCAGATTACCTCCATTCCCAAAGGACAGGTCAGCTAATGATGGTGTCTGTTACCTAGCCCAGTTACTCCAGCAAACAAGCCTCTAACTGATTTCTGGTTGCTTGAGTTATAGTCAGAGCTTTATCCCTCAATGTCATGAAGCAAGGATAATGAGATGTCCATTTGACTGCAATCCATTAAAAAATTAATGATGTACTAAACAAATCCTGACCATATCAAGTATGTGAGTTTATTGAGGTGGGTGTTTTCCAAATACAAGCCTTTTGTATGGGTGAGGAGGCCCAGAATATCTATTGAGTATCCAAGGAGCTCAAAGTCTTCCCTATGATGTAATGGAGTTCAAGAGCAAACATACACTTGTTTTGTGAGACTTTAGCTCTGCAAGAGATTAAAAAAAATATCTGACATACATCAGCTTTAATAAACATCACAATTTTTAGATTACATTCTTTTAATGACGATATAGCGTAGCTGAAATTTGCATTTGTATTTATTTACAGATTGGACTTCTTCCAACACTAATACATTCTGGGTAAGCAGCAAAAGTACAACTGTGTGGGTATACATACAGTAAGTGAAAATTACAGGCACTTGCCATAATGATACATTTGTGAATTGAACTCTAGCTGCAGGAACTACAAGGATTTATTCCAGTAGGCACATCCAATTTTTCCTAGGATTCAAATTCTACCCCCAGGCCCCATCACATTAAGTTATTCCACCACACTGCCCCTTGTCTCCAGTTTGGATCAAGTGAAATGCATGCTCTAAAGGGAAAAAATGCAGGCAACAGAGTTGGTTCCTGCAGACAAACCTCTACTCACTGATCTAAGCTTTCTGAACTTTCATGTCCTATACTGTAGCTCTCTGGCTGCAGAAATTACTATGAGAGAGCTTACACCTCTGTGTGGCTATCATTATGAAAACAACTATTACTGAGGCACCTTGGAAGATCTACATATAGAAAAGTACGTCAAACATAGAAATCTTACATAGGTAGAAACACTGATGTAGCTGCTCTGCAACAGCCTCAGTCTAGGGTAGAAGTTCTACAGAATACTGTACAAATACAGAAAACCCTTAAAGAATATGCCCTTGGACAGACTAACATATGCCACTGGTATTGTGGCAAAAGCTACATTATTTGAAATATAGCAAAATAAGACTAGAATAATTCATGTTGGACAGCATAGCTGTTCAATAATACAGGAAATCAAACTGGTTCGGTTACACAAGTAGCTATCCTAGGTTGGAAAAAATGAAAGCCATAAATATAATTTTCTCCTATCAACATGCTAAGAAGGTGACATAAAACAAACATTCTAATGTGACTCGGCAAATTGTGCCAGAAGGTAACTGTAAACACTGTAGTAAATCAAAACTGATAGGATGAGACCAAAAAAGCCCACTAGGGGCAAAATGCCTTAAAATGGCTTAAGGGATTGTCACACCTAAAAAGGTTAAGTTTTAAATAAGGGAATGCAGGAATATGGTATCCCACCCTTAAAGCAGGACAAATTGATAGTTAAATGAATACAAATGTTTTAAGTAATTTGTGAATAAACTGTCTATCAGGAAGCTAACTGAAGTACTGAAAGGGAGACACTGTTACACTGCAGTTAGAATCCTAATGGGATAACTACAAAAGGAAATAGGACAAAAGGGATATAAAAAACCCTTAAAAGGGAAAAAAAAAAGAACTGAAGCAGAAGCAATTAGACAACAGTATGCAAAATTAGAAGAAAAAGAAAGGAGCCCCGAGAAATATCACTTTTTTTTGTAATATTTGAAAAGAAGAGTCCTCCAACTGCAACTGTTAAGGAGGTGTTGGAGCTCTATTACACAACTCACCTAAGAAAATCCTACCATCCTTTGAAGGACACAAGGACTATGAGTAGGATGCCTGCTACAGTATATAAACTCAACTCGTGCTGGAATAACTGAGAAAGGTGAAAAAGATTTCTTTCCTACAGGGTTTACAAGATATAGATAGAAAGAAAGCTGTGCAGTCTGACATAATCCTCCCTAGCATAAGGAGTAGTGGAAAATGAAGAGGAGGAAAGGGCATGAATACAAAAAAAAAGTAAAAACTACTAGGACATCTAACACTGGTATAACAATCAAGACATGAAGTAGGAAAAGGTTAAGCTCATATGCTTTGCAATCCCAGGAACGAACACATACCTTTGTATCCCTGGAAAAGGGAGCAAGCAAATATTAACTGGAATTGGGGGGGGGTCATTCTTCAGAAGATAAGAACAGCAGTATGTTTTGGAGGAGATATAGTGTAAAAAGGATAAATAAATGACACTAGTGTTTAATGAGGATGTAGTAGCAAGGTCAGTGAAGGAAACTTATCAAAGTTGAGTCCAATGGCTGGTTCTACCTGTACCACTGTGGAATTCCTGCACTATCATGGGCATCCTATAAGTTTTTATGGGGAGAAACAGGAAAAGCAATGCCTATGAATCTGTGCACATTTAGCATACAAGTTAAGGGTCTTTATTCCAACATTAAGTTGAAAAACAAAAAGGGGAAGTCCTATCTGTTCTCTTTAAAGTCATACACCTACCTTTTAGATTATGTCTGGATGATGAATTACAGCCAAAATGGTCAATGACTATGAACAGACTCCCGATCCATGTAAAACAGAGTTCACCACTGACCCTATTCAGACAAAACCTTGAGAATTGGATGGGAAATCGTCAATTTATCCCTTGTCTGGCCCCCATGTCCCTTAAGGACAGAGACCATCAGTAAGAAAAGTCTTATCCTAACACCTCCCCACAGAAATCCTTAGCTACCTGCCTACTAACATGATCCCATGTATGATAGGTGCTTGGGACCCAAGTGGTTTGGGGCATGGGCTAGGTTTGTAAGGGGCCAGGTGGTCATTAGCCTAGTAAAAACCCATGAACCTCCTCAGTAAGATCAGAAACACTATTGCTATGGGACCAGATGAGATAGTAGCCTAAACTGGACAAAAATAGCCCAGTATTAACAGTTATATACACTCCTAAGGTAATAGAAATGTATATTTCTTTGGTATTTGAGGCAAGCCATTGTAGTCCCAATCCACAAGAAAAGCTTTATCTCGCATACCTAGGTGATTGCAGATTGGTTAACCTCACAAACATATTGAGCAAGGCCATGGAGGGAATCATGGACTAAGGAACATTCTCCATGACCTACTCCAATATAGTGTTGTCAAAGGTAGATATGTGCATAATTTCAAGTTTTCTTGACAGTTAACCACTGCCTTTCTGAAGTTCTATCTGTCCCTGCAGCCAGCTTACAATGATTTGACTAAAGCACTCAGCAGTACACCTGATACGAAAATGATACAAAGTCAGGGATCTAAAGGTACACAAAGCTGAAGTAACTTGGGTTCAGAACGTGTTACAGGATCATACAGAGCAGGAAGAAATAGCAGGAATCCATTCTAAGCCATTACCATGTTTAAATGGAGTCGACAGAGGTTATCCCATAAGCCATCACCTTGTTTAAGTGGAGTCTACAAAGGTTATCCCATGCAGGCAGTTCTTTTTGGTATCTTTTTCTCAGATGTCAAAGTGTTCTCCAGTTTTGGATCAACAGATGACTGTTACTCTAGGGACATTGTTCTGGCCACTACTGACATCTCCTCCCTTTAAATGGCACTTAACATTACACATGAAAGGTGTAGTATGAATTTGCCCCAAAATGACTTTGCCTTCAAAATTGATAAAATGCAGCATTCTTGTATTCAGAAACCACTCCCCAGTCAGCTGAATTTAACTGGTACTGATGGGCAACAGATAAGAGTTGACAAAATAAATTACCCTGAGATGTTGTAGATGGAAAGCATATGGAGTTGCCCACCTGATCCTTTATGGATTCAAGATCTGTGCAAAGGAGCTCACTCCCCACCTGTATACAGCTTTTATCGGACCAATTATAGAATACTGCATGACATTCTGCAACCTATTCAAATAAAGCAGTACAGTTGGAGAAGGTATAAAGTTTCCTAACAAACTGAAGGGTTTAAAAATTTGTCTTATACCCAAAAACTATAATTCTCTCTCTCTCTTACCTGTGTGATCCTAACTTTTTAGAGGAGACCCATGCCTAAATAACACTGGTGATCTAAACAAAAGAGGGCATTCAACTGCAATAAAACGTATTAGCAGCCATACCATCAAATGCTGCAACTTCTCAGACTTCCATCCCACAACTTTGTCTTTACAAAAGGAACTAGATGATTATGTTGGACACTTATAACTTCCAAATTGTATCTGTGATATCAAGCTCCTTGACTGCAAAACAAGCTTTGTATTTGTTCATCAAATCCATGAACATAAATCAGCGTGTCTGTGAAAGAAATGTCTCACACAGACACACCAACTTAAGTACTACAGTGCAGTTCAGTATAAACACAGGGAAGGCATACCATATTTTATATATATATATATATATATATATATATATATATATATATATATATATATATATATGGGTCTAGGACTATTCACTGAAAGCACATTTCACTGAAAGTCAAATGATTGTGCACATATCACTGAAAGCTCAATTCACTGAAACACATTTCACTGAAAGTTATATATGGCCTTTTCCCCACTGTAGTGCAAATCTGGAGTTAGTATATATAGGAAGGGGGGGCACTGCTCCTCACATAGTTTGGATATATATATATATATATTATGTTCAGAAAAGAGTAACTTATAGGAATTGCAAGTATCCATGTATATAGTTCAAATTATTTAAAATAGGTGGGGGGTAGTGCTCCCCACACCCCCTTACTATATATACCAACTCCAGGGTCACACTACAGTGGGGAAAAGGGCATATATAGCTTTCAGTGAATTGCGCACAGTCAAATGTGTTTCAGTGAATAGTCCTAGACCCATATATATATATATATAGTGTGTGTGTGCACTTTTACAGATATTCTCATATAAATACATCACTATGCAAAGATAGGTATGTACACAAAGAGAAAAAAAAAACTGACAGCATAAAGCTTGAAGGAAAAAAGTAATGCCAAGTATGAGCCCATTTTACAAAGTACACACAAGCATATGTAAAACATTTAAAGCACCGATTCATGCAATAGAGAGCAGACCTGTCATTGGTCTCATTGGTGATATTCTAAATTCTGTTGATTGTAGTACATTGGTGCTTCTGCATCCACATCTAGCATGGAAATTATCACTGACAAAGTTAAAATAGCTGTTTGCTCACATTATAGTTCTGTTGTCTGTGTTTGATGATATGGTTACAGACTGCATTGTAATACAACAATTTTATGTTTGAACTTGGATACTTGTACTCATAGTGCTATCTCACTTGTTTGATAAGAAACATAGCTACTATAGACTTTATCATAGAATTTATTTTATAACTAGCTGCAATATACAACTTGTTCATCAAATATTCCTGCTGAATACTGTTCACTGAACTTACTTCAGGTCCTATTAATTGATACTGTTCACTGACTTGATTCACATCCTAGTAACGCATAGTTTATAACTGCCTTCCTCACCTTAGCTCCTCTCCGTTTCTCAATCTAATTGATATTTATAACAAGTTTGTTCCTGAATACTCTTACTACTTTTATATATATATATATATATATATATATATATATATATATATACACACACACAGTTACCCTAGAAATACAATGGTCAAGACTGTTTTTCCCACTTGGGTGAAAATGGCTGCCTCTGAAAAAACCCTGTGTACAGCATGATTGTCTCTTAACCTTGCCTCAATTTAAGCAGTACCAAGCGTATGTCTACCCCCTCTACTCTTGCATTGCTTTTGCTATTTTTTTAACTTCTGCAATTGTGTAACGAGGGTAGTGGTGTGCACACTTACCGGCTCACATATAATTAGCCCTCCCATCTCCTTCCACTTTACCATCACTCATTATTTTCTGCATATTTGTAAGCTGTTACCACTATAAACTGTCTGCTGCCATATGAAGTCAAGAGAAATATTGTACCTGCAGCTCAGAAACCTTGTACCTGACAAAGTGCTTAGCTTATCATACTTAGATAACACCTCAAACTCTGGCACTGATAAAAGATAGTCTGCTTTTGGCTGCTCAGTATGTCATGGCTCAGCCTGCTCCACTCGCACTCAGTCTGCTTCCCTACCCTGCCCCCAAATCCCACTCACCCCCACAACACCTAAACCTATAGTCTATTTACTCCACCGTCTCACTGTACTCCATCCAATCAGAACATCTCTTCTTACCACCAAATTGTACAAACCCTCCCCTCTTTACCTTATAATACACTTCTACTTTCCTATCAACTTCCTTTCTCCATTAACTCCTCTCCCATCTAGGCTATCACCTATATTGCCCACATACTCTACTACACACACACACGCTCACTACCACTATGTCTACTTGCCTTACTACCATCACAGAAAATAACTATCTCACTATTTTTTATTCAATCTCCATACACCATTTCTACTTCTACAGCCAATTTACTACTTCTAATCTATCCATACCCTTCCCTCCTACTACACACAATATACTCTTCAATATCCATTACTCATTTCTTTTCCTTCAATTTCTCAGTTCTTCCAGTCCTAATTCTACCATGCTTCTCCTTAACCTCCTTGCATTTATGCTTTTTTCCCCATCTCCTCTTTCATCTTAGTACTAATTCCATCTGCACTCTTCCCTACTATAGGCACTGCCTCTTACTCCATTTTCACACATCACTACTTCCTACCCATCACTCCTCATTTATTTCACATGGACCACAGTCTCCAGTTTAAGCCTTACTTCTCTATCGCTGCCTGGAAAGATATTAGTGCCCACCACAGGGAGTTGCTCAACCAGCACAGGAAGGAAAATAAGAAAGGTGTCCAATGACTGCACTTCTCTGCACAGAGAGAAGACTCAGGTGAAACTGACGGCTTACTCCACAGTATTACATCTTATACTCCAACTGATGAACAGAAATGTCTTTTGAATAATGGCTTATCCTTTGTTTCTGCGACAGAATCTGAACTTATGAATGTCATCATGGATCTCAGGCTGCTTGCTCACCAGGTTATGTTGGGCTGCTTGTTCAATTGCAGTTCTTTTAGCCTAGGGGCCTCTGTTAATTATCCAAGAAAGGTTAGTACTTTTAACACCCCCTTTGAACTCAACATTGGAGGCTTTTTTGAAGGCATGTGAACATATTTACTCCTTCTTTAATGAACCAACTGTTCATAACTTTTATGTGTCATATTCTGACTATAGAGCTTTACAAGAATTAAGAAATCAAAGTAACATATGTATCCAGCCAACTAATAAAGGCAGAGGAGATGTTGTTATGGACAACAGTGCCTACATTTCTAGCATGAAAGAACTTTTCTCAGTCACTCTGACTTGATTGTAAAATTAATAAGACAAAGGTGCTCACTATTATTAACAGAGTGCATAATGATTTGTATGACCATCTGATGTGTGGACTTATTTTCTATGGCCTGCTAGTTTGCTGAACTTGTGATTCCAGTTATACATGGCCTGCCAAAAATTCACAAAGACTCTCTAAGACCTGCTATGCACCCCATAGTCTCTGGGTGTGGCTAGCTAACTGAGCCCCTTTCATCATATGTTGAGAGCAAACTTAAACCTATTTAACTCATGCACCAGCTGTCTTAAAAGATGCTGAGCATTTTCTTACTATGATGTATGACAGTATGGCAGGACTTCATGCATTTCATTATCTTCTTGTTACTTTAGATGTTCAAACGTTATTTACAGTCATACCTAATGGAGAAGGTGTTGACTTAAGATTGGTTTTGATACATCATAGTAATTAATCTCAGAACACTATTATTTGCTCTCTCTCTCTTGGAATTAATACTTGAGTTCAATGTGCTTATTTTTGAAGGTAGTAAAAGACAAATAAAAAAAGCATCCTTGTACTGAACTGGACGTGTTAGCTTGATTTAAAGCACACACTGGAATATTTTAGGGCTCACTGGCTCTCATTGTCTGCATACTGCTTGTGCAAAGATTTTCTTGGTTATTTTTGAAGGTGAATTCTACCTACAGAAACTTGGTGAAGCACTGTGGACACCCTGTGCCAACAACTACACTAATTTGGTTTTGGCACAGTGGGAAGAGGATACCATTTTCACTGGTGTATATATATATATATATTGCATATATAAAATATTAATGGTAGATTTGTTTTTGTTTATAGTATGGCATGGTCCTTGGAGAGACCTATATGATTTTTTATGTTATCTGGAGAGTAGTTCAAGCTTCCTGAAATTCACCTTGAATTACTCTTTGGAAAGGACTGACTTTCTGAAAATGGCACTGGAGACCTGAATACAATGCTATTCAGGAAACCTTGTTGGAAGAATGAGCTGCTACATTGTGGTAGCATGCATCCCAGGCATATCTTTGCCAACACAGTGAAGGGTCAGTCTATGCATGTTTTTAGTTTACACAATGATGATGAAATGTTTGAAACAGAACTTTGAAACCTTTTTAGTAACTTCGCTAACAGAGGTTATACCGCCAATAATTTGCATGAGCATGCAGATGTTATTAGAAAGGATAAGAAGGCTACAGCTGCCCCTTACTATTCATCTCAGAGGAGGAAACCTAGTATGCCTGCTAAAGCAGCTACCACCTCTGCCCCTAAACTTATTTTTAGATATTCTAACAAAGTTAGTTTATTGTGTGATGTTATAAGGAGGAATTGACACGTTCTCCTATCCGATGATAACGCGAAAGTTGTAGTGGGTTCCAAGCCTAGTTTTATCTTCAGGAATAATTTGTCCTTAAAAAGTCTTCTATGTTATGGGAGTCAGAAATGTAGACATAGCCCCACTTCTGATAGACTTAGGAACCTTTGGTTTATAACTTTATCAGAGAGCAGAAATAGCTTATTCATCCTGTAACTGGACATAAATTTGAACCACAGTTTTATGCAGACTGCAGAAGTTCAGCTGTGATATATAGCCCCACTTCTGATAGACTAGGAACCTTTTCATGTCAGAATTGAAAGGTTTGTAATTTTATCAGACAGCAGAAATAGTTTATTCAACCTGTAACCAGACATAAATTTGAACCATGGTTTTATGCAGACTACAGAAGTTCAGCTATGATTTACTCAGCATTATGTTAGGATTTCTCACATTTTTATGTTGGGAAAACCAGCAGAAAACTAAGAGAGCATATTTTGGAACATGATATACATAGAAAGTCTGATTCCAATGCTTTAGCGAAGCATGCTATTACTTTTGCAGGTCATAAGTTTTCTTTTTCGGTTTTACAAATTATCCATGAGAATGTTAGAGGTGGAGATTTTAATAACAGGATAGAGAAAGCTGAAACTAAATGGATTACTGCACTACAGGTGCACAGAACACCTGGATCTTAACATCACTTTCCCTTAAAAACCTATTCTTAAGGAGCATCAATTATTACACAGCTAATTATGTTTGGTACTCATCAATGGCAGTGTAGAATATGTTAATGCTTTTTTTTATATAAGGTACATTTTTAATGTGTTTTTATGGTCTGATGAAGCGGTAGTTCCACAAAATTGATTACTAGTAATAAAGAATTATATGTGAGCTTGTTTTTGGTGTGGTCCAGTTATTTTTCGACTCTAGTTAAACCTAAACTTTATCAAACACCACTTTACTTGTCCAACATCAGACAGACTTACTATACATCCAAAATTAAAGCATTTTTTCCTGTATTGTTAATAAATTTCTACTACTCTGTGGTGACATTCACTCTAACCCAAGTCCCAATTTCACACCATCCCCATCCCTAGCAAACTCCAGATTCACTCAATAAACTCAAATTTGTCTCAGTAGACATACCTAGCATTTGCAACAAAGTAAACAAACTACATGTTTGGATAACTCTACAACTCCTACATATTAGTAATTGCTGAAACTTGGCTCAAATCTCACAAAGATTCCAAAGTACTTCCCCCGGGATCAACATGATTAGAGCTGACCACCTCAAAAGAAAAGGAGGTGGTGTAGTCATACCATATCCAAACTCCATCTCCTTAAGTCCTAAAACCATCCTATACTTTCCTGTGACAAAGCAAACTAATCATCAGCTATCTTAACCTAAACAATTAAAAAAAAGCCTCTGCATTATTGCAATGTACTTACCATCTGGCAAAAATCTATCAGCTCTTGAAAATACCTTAGCCTGGGTGTCAAGTAATATTTCTATAGAAACCATAATACTATGGGACATCAATACTGACTGGGGGAAACGTAATTCCCAATTCCCTACAGACAGCATCAACCTCTCTGTTTTTCACAACTCATAACCCACTCAACTTACACCAACTCATCATAGCAAAGGGGATCAATTACTGATTGGATTCTAGTCTCCCACCCTAGTAACTAAATAGAATCTAAAATTCTACCAAACTCTATTAGTAATTTCCACCCTATCTGCACAACTACACCCATAGAAACAACATACTTACAAAACAGTATGCAACCTAACACACTTTAACCAGCAGACCTTTACAGATATACTAAATACTATTAATTGGTCTTTCCTTAAATACTTACCCCTTGATGAAGCAGTAGACAAATGCAAGTCTTCATTCCTAGACTCATTAAACAGATTAGCTCCTGCCAGAAAGAAAACAGCCAATAATAACTACTCTCCCTGTCTTTCTATAAATACCAGATCTCTCATGGGAAAAAGAGATAAGACCTGAATATGCTACTCAAAACAGAAAAAAACAACAATCTACAACACTTTAGAACACTGCGTAACATAGTAAAAACGTGAACCTAGTTACAAAAAATTTACGCAAAGCCTCAAGATCTGCATAAAACCACTCCAATGACTTTCTGGAAAGCATTCAAAAGAATTATACATCCAGAAAATAATTCTTCCCCTAACACCTCCAGTAACAGTACTTTTTCTGATATAGCATCCCAATTTAACACCTAATTCATCAATACCATAGCTTCCATTTCCAACAACTTCCTAACATCACCTTCTACTTTCTCTCATCCTCCTACTAGCTGCCCCTCCACTTTCTCCATGCAACCAGTACCCACTTCCTTTAAGTCCCTGCTAAGGGAACTCAAACCTTGCTCCTCCTCTGCTGATACTCTTCCTAATGAGTAACTAAGAATGGCAGCTGACACTATACATATTAACGGGACTTGTTAGGGAAGCCCATGTCCCCACCCTGTGAAAAAGTATTTTATCCTTCCTCTTCACAAAGGTGGGACCTCCACAGACATATCCAACTATAAACTTATTGCCATCCTTTTTCCTCTTTCCAAAATTCTTGAGAAATGCATCCATAATTTCTTTAATATCTACTTGACAATAATCTTTTTTCTCTTACACAACACGGATTCAGACCTGTGCACAGTCCTACCACTGCTATTCTATCCTTCACTGAGACACTAAATAAAGCTTGTGATGCAGGTAACACAGCCTTATCTCTATTTTTAGATCTATCAAAAGCTTTTGGCACTATCTCCCACTCCAAACTCCTGTCCCAGCAACCCCTACTTGGAATGACATAAACAACCTTACAATGGCTCACCAGTTACCTCTCCAACAGATATCAATCAGTCAGATGGAATTCCAGTTTTTCTTCCTATCTACCCAGTTAACACTGGGGTACCTCAAGCTTCAATTCTGGGTACAACTCCTCTTCAACATTATTATTAACCATCTTCATACCACCACTAAACAAGCAACACTTATTCAATATGCTGACGACTCTACTTTAATCTGCTCCTCTAACAACCATACCCATCTTCAAAACACAACTCAAAAGGCATTCAGTTCCACTGAGTTATGGCTAACAACCATCTCCTACTAAATCCCAATAAAACTAAACTCTTGCTATTCTTACCCAAACAACTTCTCCTTAATTAATCTAACTTTACAATTAATTCTCTTAATACTACATTCAACGTTGCTTCACATACTAAACTAGTAGGTATAACAATAGACAATAACCTTACATTTGACCTGCATATCCAATCAAAAACTAGGCATGCTGTATAGAGTTAAAAAATTCATCAACTCCACAAAAGTAACTCTTGCTTCAGCTTCTCTCTTACCATCCCTTCTATACACTTACCCTATCCTACATCTTCACTAAAAGCAAAACGTAGTCAATGCTACAACAAAGTAGCTAAATTTGCTCCCAGTCAGCCTCTCAATTCTCACTATGCTCTCAAAACCTTACACTGGCTTGAGCTACCCCACTTGTTGACATTTAATCAACTAATCTTAATGCACAAAATACTGTACAACTCCTCATTCTCACAAAAAACCTCAACATTACTTCAATGTTCTATTCCATCTCACAACTTATGTTCCTCTCATAAGCATCTACTATCTATTTGCAAACTTCAAAGATCTAATGGAGTTAGTCTGTACTCAAACTGTGTTGCAAACACCTGGAATAGTATGCCAGAATCCATCAGACTAATAACTCACTACTGCTCCTTCAAATCTCAGCTAAAAGAACATCTGTACAACAAATGGATCCACCAATGCTCCATGCCAACTTAGCACCCATTTCTAATTTTATATATTTAACTTACTGTTGACCTAACTTCCCATCTGGCTTTTTTTCTTATTTCTGAAGTTATATTATGGCAATTTCTCTAGACCCTTCCTACCACCCCCCTCATGCTTTCCCTTTCTCTTGCAAGGATTTGCATCAGTAAACCTCATCTATCAAGTATTCCTGCCTTTTTCTTTCTTACTCTACCCTGTCTCTTTCCAGAAATCTTGACTGTACAGTGGATATAAAAAGTGTACACAGCCCTGTTAAAATGCCAGGTTTTTGTGATATAAAAAAATGAGACCACAATAAATCATTTCAAAACTTTCCCACCTTTAATGTGACCTATAACCTGTACAATTCAATTGAAAAACAAATAAATCTGTTAGGAGGAAAAATATAAAAAATAAAGTACAATAAGCTGGTTGCATAAGTGTGCATACCCTTAAACTAATACTTTGTTGATGCACCTTTTGATTTAATTACAACATTCAGTCTTCTTCTTAACCTGCCATCAATTAAAGAGACTGATTAACCCCAAATAAAGTTCAGCTGTCCTAGTAGGATTTTCTTGACATTTACTTAGTTGCCTGCTACAGCAAAAGCCATGGTTCACAGAAAGCTTACAAAGCATCAAAGGGATCTCATTGTTGAAAGGTGTCAGTCAGGAGAAGGGTACAGAAAATTTTCCACAGCATTGGATATACCATGGAACAAAGTGAAGACCGTCATCAAAATGTGTAGAAACTTGGGACAACAGTGACATTGCAAAGAAATGGTCATCCCTACAAATCTGATGAAAAGACCAGTCAAAAACTGGTCAGGGAGGCTGCCAAGAGACCTACAGCAACACTGAAGCGCTGCAGGAATTTCTGGCAAGTACTGGTTGTGTACTAAATGTGACAATAATCCCATATTCTCCATATGTCTGGTCTATGGGGTAGGGTTGCATGACAGAAGCCTTTTCTTAAACAGAAAAACATCCAGGCTCTGCTATAATTTGCAAAACAGTATATCAAGTTTCCCAAAAGCATGTGGGAAAATGGGTTTTGGTCTGATGAGACAATGGTTGAACTTTTTGGCTACAATTCCAAAAGGTACATTTGGCGCAAAAACACTTCAATCCATCCAAAGAACACCATCCCCACAGTGAAGCATGGTGGTGGCAGTATCAAGCTTTGCAGTTATCTTCAGCTGGAACTGGGGCTTATTCAAGGTAGAGGGAATTATGAGGAGTTCCAAATACCAGTCACTTTTGGCCCAAAACCTTCATGCATCTGCTAGAAAGCTGAAGAGGAATTTCACCTATCACCACAACAATGACCCCAAGCATACATCCAAATCAACAAAAAAATGGCTTCATCAGAAGAAAATGAAAGTTTTGGAATGGCCCAGCTAGAGCCCAGACCTAAATCCAATAGAAAATCTATGGGGTGACTTGAAGAGGGCTGTGCACAAGAGATGCCCTCGCAATCTGACAGATTTGGAGTGCTTTTGCAAGGAAGGGTTGGCAAATATTGTGAAGTCAAGATATGTCATGCTGATAGACTCATACCAAAGAAGACTGAATGCTGTAATTAAATCAAAAGGTGCTTCAACAAAGTATTAGTTTAAGGGTGTGCACACTTATGCAACCAGTGTATTGTACATGTTTTATATTTTTTCCCTAACAGATTTGTTTTTTCAATTGAATTGTACAAGTTATAGGTCACATTAAAGGTAGGAAAAGTTTTAAAATTATTTACTGTGGTCTCTTTTTTTATATAAAAAACTGGCATTTTAACAGGGGTGTGTACATTTTTAAAATCCACTGTATGTACTGAAAAATGCTTCAGCATGCATGTATATAGCATGTTATAAATTTATTCTATTTCCACCCTGTATCCATATACTATACTTTTATTTGTACAGGCAATAGTCACTATAAGTAATATAAATTTGTAATCTAACTTTACTGTTTATATCTCATGTACACATATATTGCACTTTTTGTTGTGGTGAAACACTCTGTAATCAATGTAAATTTGTAATTTCGCTAATGTCCTTTTGGTGCTTTTTTCCCTAGGCCTCCGCTGAAAATGGGCACTTACCCAGTCGTATTTTCCTGGTAAACAAATGTCAAACAAGTAAGTAAATACATAGGTTAGCACATACTACAGTTTATAGGAACACATGATTTATGAGATTGCTGGTGATAAAGTACAGGCCTGCTAAAGAAATAAGGCCATACCCCCCCAAAAATTCATCTTTTATGTTCATTTCTCTAGTTCTTAAAAGAATACCTGTGCAGTAGCATTGTCTTAACGCCCTAATTGCAAATGCTTGACAAAAGTATAAACTGAGGCTTGATGAAGAAAAGAAATACAAATTATTCTCCAGGCATAAATACCACGAGGTGTGACAAATACAAAAAGGCAGAATCTGGAATAGGGAAGATATGAAAACTGCCTAAAAGGTACCTGTCACATTAGACATAGTTTAATGGTTCTAATTAGGTTTACAGCCACAACCATTTAGAAGCTTAGTCATATTACCCAGTACTGACGGGAGACTATGTCCATCAGAAAAGTTCTGTATCATATATTAGCTAGCTTCA
Organism: Protopterus annectens; assembly: GCF_019279795.1. Lineage (NCBI taxonomy): Eukaryota > Metazoa > Chordata > Ceratodontiformes > Protopteridae > Protopterus > Protopterus annectens. The sequence goes on along the minus strand of NC_056743.1, from coordinate 1,707,804,820 downwards.
GAACACCCTCTGTCACAAGAAAGCCACATCATCTATCTAAAGGAACTAGATTCACTCAGTATTAAACCCAATACCATTTTCCTAGGTGATCTAAGCTATCAAACTATAGCCTGGGAAACCTAAATCACCACTAGTGCACAAACACAGAGATTCCTGGTCTTTGGCAATACAAATGCCCTGGAGCAATTAGTCTCAGTACCCACTTTGGAGGAATATCTTGGATCTTGTCCTTAGTAATGTGGGAGCATCTTGCACTGTCCCTTGCATATCTTCAGCACTTGTTAGGTCTGACCATAAAGCAATCTCCTCTGGAATAAAACTGAAACCAGAGATCCCTTCCACCCAAGGTACCTTCAGAAATTTATTTCAGACAAATTACTTACTCTTAAATGATAAACTGGCAAGGTGCAAATCACTCCAAAAAACCTAGTGAACTCCAATGAATACACAAACACCACCACACTATATTACCAGGTAAGCAACTGCATTGATGCAGCTGTAACCTGTAATAAGTTCAGGCAAACCCCAGAAACAAAGCCACACAGTGGAACCATAACATTAACAAGTTTTATAATAAAAGGAAAATAATTTTTACCTAAAGTTAGAAGAGTAATTCCCAGAATGTTAGAGTCCCTGTCACTGAAACAAACTCAGAAGCTTAATAAAATCCATCAAAGCCAAATTTGACACCAAAATAGCTACCCAAGCCAAAGCAATCACAAGGCATTTTTAGTTATGTCTGTAATCTCAGAAATACAACACAGAACTCTGCTGAGCTGATTGTGAACAATGTAACTTACACTGAAGCTGAAGATACAGTGAACCTAACAGCTGATACATTTAGCTATAACTCTACCCCTCTGTCTGTCCCTTAAGATGTACCTCAAACTGGCTCACCTCCAGCTATCACACAAGACTAAGTCATAAAAGTGCTCTCAAAAGCTAAAATACGAATATCTCTGGATGCATCTTAAATAGTATGAATCATGATTAAGCCACACCCCTAACAGCACTGTTCAATCCCAGCCTCTAAACAGGTTTTGTGTAAAGCAAATGGAGAACAGCTACAGTCATTCCTCTGCATAAGGAAGGACTCTCCACAGAGCCATACGTCTGACTAGCCTCATATGCAAAGCCACAGAAAGACATGTCACAGAACTAATCAATCAGGATATAGGGAATCTCAAACACTGGATCCGTTTCAGTTTGGATTAGTCAAGAGCATGACATGCATACTCAGCGTGGTGGATTTTTCTGAAAAAATGCCACCACAGCAGTGGATGGAGGGAAAAGATTGGAGTAAATTACATACAAGAAAATGAAGATTTTGGGAACAATACATGCAGAAAATGTTTTGGAACGGAATGAGGTTTAAGCGAAGGCAGGAAATTAACAATTTTGCAGATGACTGCATACTAGGGGCAGTCATTGAATCCCCAAATGACTTAGCCATCCTACAGGAAGGTTTGTCCAAATAAGTATCTGGTACCAGAATCATGTACTGAAACTAAATACCAAAAAATGCATTACTATTTCCTTTGGGAACACATTTACCCTACAAAACTACCACAGTGACAAGTCCCTAAGAGTTGATAACTGTGAACATGTGCTTTGGGGGTGCAATCAGCTGGCAATCACCTGGCAGACTTTAAAATTTCCCTCCACAGTACTCTGTCAGGAATATTAGTCGAGCAAATGAGTGTAACTAAGGAAAAATATTTTTTTTTGAGCTGGGATACAGGATCTGTAATGCCTACATGTAAGTAAGGCCTTAAGTTTAATTCTGGTTGTTGTCAAAAAGCAATTACTAGAACATGGAAATCGAAATCTAAACCAACTATAATTGAAGTAGTGAATATTACAACACAGACATGAGAATAGGAAGTGGGATCTTTGGAAAGAGGAAGAAGCAAATTATATAGAAAGGGAAACTGTGGGAACAATACATGTTGTTTTGGAGGAGGAATGAGGTTTAAGAGAAGGAGGGAAGTGAATAATTTATGCAATATAAGGAGTATAGAATATATAAAAATATATATGATATACAATGTTTGCAAATGTGAACCTGTTAATATGGTTTGATTACATTATATAAGTCTGCCTGCGTCACAAGTGATAATTCAATAAAGGTGTTTAAAAAAAATGATGGCTCAAAGAGTTGACCCAGTTGTTCAGGATTTGGGAGCTTGCATGGACAGTGACCTAACTTTTGACCAACTTGTGTCTACTGTTGTAAGTCCCTCTATACTGCACAGGTTATAAACAATAGCACTGTGTCTAGATCAAGGGCCGTCATTATCTCCCTTTACCCAGGCCTCAGTAGGCGACTCACTGAAATATAATTCCCCATTTGCCATGTATCTGGCCAGACACACGCAACAACTGAGATACTTTACTAAAAGGAAACAAGGCCTAAACAACATGTCCTATATGGACAGACTCAAAGCCCTGTCACTATACTCAAGACCATATTGATTGCTAAGAGGCAACCTGTGCTTAGAAGCCAGCCTCCGATCCAATATTGATGGATTTACTGCACATCAGCAAGTCAAGCGGTATGAGATATACTCAGCCTGTGAATCTAAACCTCTTCTGCAACATCAACAGAAAGGTCTGGAGAGACAGGTATATCTCACAGAGGTTACTGCTGCTGCGCTGGGATGGACTCCTCATCCACATAAAACAAAGTTCATCCTTGTTCATATTTAAGCGAACTTGGATCTATGGAGGGGGGAAAAATATCACAGGAGTGCCCCCTGTACTACTAATGGACAGAAGCAGCTCCTAAATGCTTTATCCCATGTATTGGAACCCTCAAATTATCCATGAAAGATCCCAGTTATATATAGTTAGTGACCATAAAGAAGGGGTCAGATACAGCCCTGGGGACATGACTGATGCCATTTTTCCTATCTACATCAAATACTACCAAACCTTAATGTTATGAGCTCTGTAAGACCATGGGACGGGTAAAGCCAATCTCTAAATGGAAAGGTTTAATCCAGCAGAAAAACGAAAACTGAATAGGTTCAAAATGTCCTGCAGGGCAGCTAGCCTAGTCCTTACCTATAAACCTATAAGAAAACTTTTCCTACATACTACAGGTGATAGCTTATGATCACCCATCCAGTCATCCAGACAGGCTTAAAAGGTTACAAAGAGAAATGCTCTGCTTGATATGCCAAGCACCAGAGGCAGAAAGTGATAAAGTCCTGACTATGGCTCAAGCAACCTGTTTTCAGATAGCAGCTTGGGCTCTTGACAAAACTGGCAGGGCAGATGGGCAGGCCTATCCTTGGGGGGGGGGGGTGAAGCTAGCCACACATCCATACACACACTAACAGTAGCCCTGGAAAAAGGTGTTTCAATGCAGAAGGGAGATGGGGGTAGGCTTGGGGGGAGGAGTACTTAGCTAGACATGTAAGAGAAACCTATTCCAGAACAAAGGAACCTGTATTGCTGTTTGGTCTTGTTAATGTAGTACAACTAAGAGGCACAGTCTGCTTTCTCACAGATTCTGTTTAGGTGAAGGAATTCAAAGAAAAAAGGATAATTTAAAGCAAAGACAGCTAAGCAGAGATAACCCTCTCAGCAGCCTACAAACGTGAGTGGAAGGACATGGCTTTCAGTCCATCAGGGACCTGAGATTTTTCTGAAAATGATTTTTTGAGCACTTTTTGACCCCCTTCATTATCCTATGGCATTTCTACCCAGTGCCTAATGCCCATGCTGGGTTTGCCAGCTTCTCCATCCTCTTGGATTTACTCCGATAAAGCTGTGAACAGTCAGGGAACCTAAGCGTGTCCTGGGGGTCTTGGTCATTACAATCCGAATTTTATTTATTTATTTTTTTTAACACTTAGGCCTACCTTGTCATTCCTCCACTCCCATTGTGTTTTTTGTGGTTGCGTCCAACAGGCATGCATGCAGTGGGGACATATGGTGTATTATCCTTCCTTTATGGCAGCTCAACTTTCCCCTCCTTGGACAATGCCCATTCAGAGCAATATCCCCAGATTCCACAAGGGAGCACAGCAATAAAACACCACCGTAACCAACTATCCCTCTCCCCACTATTTTGTTAGCTGCCTGGGCCACTATTTGAACCTGGTTCGGCTGGGATGTAGTGAGGGCTTGATCCCTCTACCCTGCCAGAGCTGCTTCTGATGAGGAAATGATGAGGTTTGTTTAGTTGGTTTAGGGGCTTAAAGCATATGCAGAAGGGTACTACATTCAATGATGGGCTTAATATGGAAGGAATAAAGCGGGACTATCCATAACTTCTCTTGACCTTAAAGGGATACCATAAAGAAAGATGTCCAAGGCGGAATGATTAATCTCTGTCATCATCAGAAAATCAAAGTCCCTGGGTCAGATTTAAGTAGAATGCCACCTATACAGTATATGGTGGGATGATGCTATGTTAGATTTACCACAGTTAACAATGCTGCCTTTCATGGCATTGAGGGTTAGCCCACAATAAACAAGTCAATCATTTGTTTGATCTAGCCTTGATGTAGAACTTGAGTAAAAGAACAAGATTCTGTAACATCATCATCATCAAACTTGGGAAACCATACAAGAAGGGGTCAGGGCACAGCTCTGGGGACATGACTGTGGCATTTTTTTCTGTCTAGAGCAAAAATCCCCAAACGTTTATGGTATGAGTTCTATAAAACAGCTATTTAGCTTGTCTGGCAGACTACTTATAGCTTAATGTTCAGTTGGAAGAGTTTGCCAGTAATCCCAGCATGGGGTACAGTGGTATTATGGACTATATGTCCTTACATCCATGGCCTCTACTTGGGGGACCAAAGGCTCAAAAATAGGGACAGATTTTAATTACTGCTTGTATAAACTTAGAAAGCTTCTAGAAAAAACAAGTTTTGCATTAGTATGCATTTTTGAAGCATATGAAGTCTGAAACTCAAATGACTGTTATTTAGTGATGTCAGTCCTGAAAGATTACCCAAAAAAAACACAAGTTTTATGAAGAACCGACCAAGAATATAAGGTAAAAGTCTGGACAGTTGAGAGATATGATGGTATGTAAGGAAAACTGACAGAGGTAATAAAAATACAGAGAAGTTCCCTGGATTAGTTTGGCAGACATCATTACTGGTTAAGGTCTGAAATGTTGGACATGGCTGCAATGTGTGATAGTCTTGCAAATGCTATTCAGTTCAAAATGTGCCCTACATTTTAGTCTGGTTGACATTAACATAAGCAGACCTTTCATTAAAAATGAAGGACAGATTCTACTTATTCAGAAGCAAGTTATGACTAGTGGCTAATGCCAGGAACTGTTATCTGGCAATGAAATGCTTCAGCACTGTGATCCAGTTAGGTGACCATCTAATTACCAGGAGAAACTAACAGAAGTAGCAGGATCACTACTAACAGTGTTGCTTGGTCTAAAACCATAAGTGAAAGGGTTTTCGTCCAATGAGGCAGATGTCAAGCTCAAACTCCAGACTGAGGGTAACCCTCAAAGTTTAACCCAACAACCTGGATCTGCATATGTGAAAGGATACTGAAGAGAGCAGCTCCACCTTCGACCAGCCAATGTAATACAGATTTGGAGCTAACTTGTCTGTGTGTCTTCTATTAGGAGGAACAGACACCAAGATTGTCAGGGATGCCAGCCCATCTACCTGCTTCACAGTATGAGGACTGAGAACCAAGGTCATCAGTAATGCATGCAGCTGCACTTGCCTCCAAGTTCTCTCTCCAGGAAAATGTGATTGCTTGTCCAGCATAATGGGGATCATCAGTGATGCAGGCCATCTGTACCTACCTCCTTCCATATGCAGGCATTTGGGTTCAGGCACCTAGGCAGCAAGACATTTCCCTGTGGCACATTTGACTGGGAACACATGGATGAAGTGACATTCAGCTGCAGAGAAATATGGCTGTTTACAAATTCCCTGTGGGAAAAGAGAAGCCCACACTGCCATGCTCACATCTTTAATAACCAAATGCATGGAGGAAGAAGAAGTAATGAGAGTCGTGCTCAGTGTACAGTACATGCTTATGTAACTAAGTGTAATACAGCATGGAGGAAATCCTGCAGGCTACTGCAGTCACATTTATGTTTCAGTATGCATTTTAGGTAATGTTCCCTAGACACTGTGAAGGGAGCAGTGGTCCACATACACCAATTATAATGACACTGCCCATTGTGCACTGCATTTTTACTGCCACTGACATGCCCTCTGGCCAGCCTGCTGCTGATGCCTTCCATATTGCCTGCTGGCTCATGTTCCCTTGGGGACCATGGATATTGTTTTCCTCCTGTGTATTTGGTTAGTGAAGTTGTGGGTATGGCAACATATTTTTCTCTTTGCCCATGGAATTTGCAAACAGCCATATTTCTCTGCAGCTGAATGTCACTTCAGCCATGTCCCCAGTCAAATGTACCACAGGGAAATGTCTCGCTACCTAGGTGCCTGAACCCCAGGCATTTGTGTCTGCTTCCCACTATGAAAATTATGTAACTAAGGTCATTACTGATGCAAGCACCTGAACCTGCTCTCCACAAAAACTGACTATTCATTTGACACATCAGTGATTCAGGTGATGGCACCTGCCTTCTGGGACACTAGCTAAGAGATGTCCTTGTAGAGAAACAGATGTTTGGCTCGGTCTCCTGAAAAAAGTCTTGATCAGCTATTCATGTGCCTGGACTCATCATCTAACTACAGAACAGAAAACATCCCAGCTTTGATTAACACTATAAAGTAACCAAGTAAGCTCAACCAACATTCCAATCAGCAATAAAAAAAATATGGATCTGTAATTCAGAGTTAGTTAACTCTGCAAAACCCAAGTTCTAAACAGCAATACAAATTTACTAAAATGGACAGGATAACTACAGACTTCAAACAGATAGCAACAGTGGATGCAAGGAAGCAGTATTAAATTACTTAACATGTAGAAGAAGGGGGTGGTATGACTTCCTATTGCCAGAACAGCAGCAGAAATGCAGTATAAACTACATTACAAATTGGAATAGTGCATCAGGATGGCCAAAAAGCAAGTAGGGGTGACAACAAAAAGACTACATAGAAAACACTAAGCAGTAAGAAAGTAGTTGCATCACTGCTCTACTACAACAAAACTTGAAATAACTAACACCATTGGCTTTAAAACCATAAGAACTCATAATAAAATTAATGAAAGGCTGCACAGTTAATAGCAGTGTTAAGTACAGAGGCCTGTAATGGTTGGTCTGAAGGTAAAATGGCAACTGAAACTGACTGCATAAAGGAAAAAATTCTAAGGAAACCAAAATTGACCAAATAATATTAAGTCAAATAGGGAAGTATGGAGGAAAAAGAAAACTAGTTTATCAATTTAGAAAATGAAGGAAATATCTTAGTGTGCCTGGTGCTACCTAAAGGAGAAAACTACTTATGGTAGCTGACTGTCAAAATCACTGCTTACTTGCTCTGCTACGGAAAAGAGAGAAATTAAAGCTCAATATGAATAAAATGGAAAGGAGGACATCTGAGTCTGTCAAAGATAAAAACTGAAATTCTGTGTCAAGTTTCTAATAATGGCATATTCCAAGACATGTGCCATTACAAGTTAGAAACTTGACAGAATACCACATGCCAAGGCATCCAAAAACAAGTAAAAGAATAACACGGGAATAACCAATTTTTCAGAAGAATATAAAAATAGTTGCAGGAGTAAAATGAGTGTGTGAACAAAACTAGAATAAAGAAAATGTATCTTGCCTATAATACATATTTAAACTTTCATGGGGGGGGACGGGCAAGGGAATATTTCTATTTCCTATTAAGGGAATGCTATACTGATTCCTATACAAGGTTGACCTTAGAAACCGTGAAGCCCAGTATGTGCTGCTCCATGACCATGACCTAGCACCACTAAACTCAAAGATGAGAAGCAAAAAACAAATAGTCTTATACTTTTAAAAATGGTGGCAAACCATTTGCAACAACTTGTACCACACACTGCAAGGGTATCATGGTTCATTTCCTTACTGGCATTCAGAAATGCCAGTACAGAAACAAATGTACAGCACTACCAACCAATTTGTATTTGCCAATCATGCCCCTTAACACCTCATGCCTATCCCCTTCCATACTACCTTAGCTACACTTCTGTTTGGTTGTCCCAGAACCACAACCATACCTCTTACCTTTGTCAAGATTTTTTGACAAAGACAAAAATAATGAGGGAACAAATGTCCAAAATTAGAGATTTGTTTTAATTACTCTTCTAATTCATTTAAAAAGTTAACAGAATAACAGGTTTTTCATCAACACGCATTATCTGAACAATAAGTATGAAGCTCTAAAGAGCCTGGCATTACTGACGGTAAATTTAACTCCCTGTAGTCTTTAAGGTTTTATTTTCCTTGCACCTGAAGCTATCCGGGGTTACAGTGAGTAAATTCCGATGTGGGAATGTATCGTACTTCTCATGTATTTTCTGAAAATTTTGAAATCTAACATTGAAATGTCTTTCATTATTTAGTGACTTCAGTCCTCAATGATCTGCCAGAAAACCAAATATTTTCTAAGAAACAGACCAAAAATAAGAGGCAAAATTCTCTGCAAAATTATGGACAGTTGAGAGGTATGGTATGTAGTACATTTCTTAATACAATACTGATACTTTAGCAAATATGGATATTGCATACATGGTCACATCTGAAGCACTAAAGCACTCAGTGTGTGGTAGACCAACTGTAACCAGGTACTTTTTACATCTGTAACAAGCAGCTTGCTACATTTTACATAGCAAAGTCCTTTTTTTTGTCTTCTACATTTTTTAACTACAGTTCTGGCAAGTATGGGGCTTACTGTACCAAATTGGTCCAATCAGTCTAAAGCTGGTCCTGCTGAGAAAGCAGCAGAGAGATGCAATTGTGACAGTATTACATGCATTGTACTGAACTGTAGCAGTTAGGTGGAAGCTCAGCAATTTACTAGTCAATATCATCATCATCTATGGTCATAAACTATGGGTGATGACTGAAAGAATGACATCATGAACACAAGCAACAGAAATGAGGTACCTTTGTTTTGTTGCTGTGCTACAAAGTGGGGACTTCAACAACCTGGGAGGATCTTGGAGTAAACCAGTGTGGTCTAGGAATCTTGCCTTCCACAGTAGGTACATTATATTCAACCTACTAGGACAACCTAGAACACACTGGAAAGACTTTTTCTCTGCTGACTTGAGAAAGCCTTGGTATCCCCCAAAAGGAGCTATAGATTGTTACTGTAGACGGGACACAAGTTGTAGTACCGATGAAGAATCTAGGCTAGTACTTGCCAATCTGTTTGCCACCGTGAAATGGACATCCAAATAATAAAAGTTTATTTTCCTACAACTTTTCCAGCATCTGTATTGCTGCAATCTAGCTATGGTGCATTAATCACCACAGGAAGTATTATTCATTTATGCAACATGCCTAAGGTCAAACTCACATGCATCACATCTCTTTGCAACAAGCAGCACTTTAAAAGTTAGCAGCAATACAGCTATGCAAGGATGTCTGGAACATCTGCCTTGTGCTTAGGTAAGAAACTGATTTACTTACTCAACGTTTCGTTTTTTTTTTTTTTTTTCCAACTGTTCTTGAGTTGTATTTGTAAGATACTGGAGTAAAGGATGCAGTTCTGGCTTAGTAACTGAGCACAGTCTGACAGCAACAGGCTAAGGGGGGGGGGGGTCACAATAAAATACATATGGCATAGACTTGTAATGTTGTCAGCTTGGAATACGGAATGAAACAAGGTTATTGGAAGGCCATCTGAACAAGAAGTCAAGAATGGAACAGCTTTTTTTCCCTACAGTTTTCTTAGTTTTAAATGTTTAATGTTTTCAGTAGTCCCATTTCAAAGTGATTACAGTTTCTGTGGCCTTTGTTTGTCTTTGGTATTTGGTCAGTAAACAAACTGCAAAACAAGAGGCAAACAGCACAGGCATTTTACTAAACTGCCTGTACAGCCAACTGAACCCCATGGTTTCCTGCACTTCACTTTGTACATGCTCTTCTCAAATAGCTTGTCTGATATGAATGTGTGCAGCAGGTGGTCTAGATCTTTCAACTTAAAAGCTGGGGTATCATTCTGATTATTACAGATGGACCTGTTCAATATCAGCTCACAGAATAAAGACCCCACTCAACAGCTGAACATACCTGCTTGCTAAAATTATGCTGAATAGCTGAACCCTAAATCAAAAGGGTCTCTTCAAAATTGAAAAATGTCATGCCCCCTTGCTTTTTGATATGCCACAACACCATGATGTTATGTTGCTGTAAATAAACTGGAAAAACACTGTCCAGGAAAGCTAACAGAGGTCTGGAAACTGCTTTCATTTCCTTCAGACTTTGATGTGAAGAAACCTTTTCTGACAGTATAAGTTAAAGGCTGATGAAATTACTTACAACTGACGTATTAAGAATAAAGCTCTGACAGTTTATCTTATGTACAAAGCAACTAAGGGGCTTCACTGACAAAGTAATTGACGCAGAAAAGTTTTTTGCCATGCTTATCCAACACCTTGAATTCTTACCAAAGGGATTATCTTTAAATGAAGAGAAAAAAAACCTAGAAAGAGAAGAAAAGAGAGTCCAGGATTAAGCTTAATGACTACTATATAAATCCTGTTAGACTGTCTAGTATTTTTTTGGGAAATGGGTGAGTATTTAGATGACATCCTTAGAAGTCAAGAAAAAGTGAAGGAGGGATAGTTCATCATAAAGATAAGCAAATAATACTATTTAAGATTCAGCTTTTGCATTATTTTTGATGAAGGTCCTCTATAAGCCAGATAAAAATGAGTTCACATATGCTTACAGTTACAGATAACCTTATGTTCTCTCTGGGAAGCCCAAAGATTATGAAAACACATGTCTTAATTATAATCTTTTTTTTTTTTTTCGCCTCAATTACATTTACTGGCAATGGTAAATGTGCCCTAGTTTCTATTCTAAACAGACAGAAGTCACATTTCATGACCGATGTACCTTGTTAAGCAACTTACAAGCAATAAGTACCAGGGTTAAGCTGGAAGATGCACGTAAATCTGCAGAGGTGAAATTCAGAATTCTCCTCTAGACTGTACTCAAAAGTGAAAAGATTTAGGAAATTATAAAATGGCACATTTTTGTCTCAATGAAGTTCCTGTATTTGTATTATTATTTACTGTAGTTTCCATTATCAGTGTTGCTTTAATTTTTACCAGCTGTAGCAGCAGAATAGAAGAGTTGTGTTTTGATGATTACAAGACTGGCCTTCATAATTGCCTGTACTGGCAGCCATTAAAGTCAAGCACCTTTTCCCAAACTTAAGTAGGACTTAACATTTTTTGACTTACCAGAAGCTGGCACTTTTATGGAACATGCCTCTGGTTCCTTTCTCTTTTCTCATCATTTCAGAAGATGTTTTGAGTTTTAATGGTTCTTTTTGGACCATTTTTCCTAAATTTGTAAGGCTCTCGGTTAAGTAGGAAGACAGGGTGTTTAAAAAAAAAATTTCAACACAGCAGGATTAATCTGTGGTTAGGCTCAACACAAAATAAGCAACAAGTTGGGTAATCTTTGTGGAGAGTCTGTCCACCATAAGCACAAAATCATCAAAAAGTGGACATAGCATAGTTACCTGCATGACTACTACACCACAAAATATTGTTTGACTCACATCTGTTTGATCAGCAGTGTCTCATGTAAAGAGAACTGAAAAGCCTGCATGGTGGTGCTATTTTGCAAGAAGCTGCCTACAACTACATCAGTACCTTTGTTGACATACGTCTGAAATTATTCTTTGCAGGTATGGAGGCATATGGGTGGAAAAACAGATGGACAAACACAGCTCAGCTGAAAGTAAACTGAAAAGTAATGTTTGACTATTACAATGACACTCCTAGAAGTAAGATTAATTCACTCTTCAAGTGCCATGGTACCAAGCTGTGCAACGTCTATTAAAGTTGCTGTAAAAATTAAACAGCTATGCTGCTAGTATGGCATATCTTTTTCAGGCATCAGATTTCCTTGAAGGATGGTACTGTCTGTGTGGTATACAATTCAGAAAGTGATTCAGATACTCAGACTAAGCCCTTTTCACTTGTGAAGTAGCTCATGCAAGCACCAAAACAAACCACACACAACTGTTGACATCAGTAACAAAAGAAACAAAAAAAAAACACACACAGTACTATTGCTGGCTATGGTCACACACCATTTACAGTTACTAGTATCATCAAATGAAGCAACATGTGCATGCTGTGCTGCCAGGTGCCAAAAAGTAAAACTGACTGCAGACACCTGAGCTACAGGTCTAAAGATGCTTTAAAGGTCAGAAATATTTAACAAAAATGACATGAATAACAAACAATAAAAAATAAAATACAAAAAAGTGAACATTATAATGCTTTTTTTCTGTACAACCATTTTAAATGCATGTGCCAACTCGTTTAAATGAAAAACTTTCCTTCAAAGTTCACAGGTACAAGGTTCCTTCTTGGTCAACTGTAAATGCTGCAGGACAAGGCACTGGCACCAAACTATCCCAATTTTATTTTACATTTTTACAATTATTAAGCACTGTAATAACAGAAAATAGTGCTGCCCCAAAATGAAACAGCACTGAAGGAGTCTAAAGTAATGTGCAGTTTTATCACTGTAAGGCATATTACACTATATTAAAATCGGCAATTATCTTCAAAGTCAATGCCAAGATGTTTCTTTTCATGGAAAATTAATGACTTGAGGCAGTTTTAAGAAAGAACTCTCATCAAGCCAAAACTCCAGTGTGTGATTTCCACAATCAAATTTGGCAAACTACACCGAAACGTTTAACTGGACTGGAAAATTTAAAAAGTTCCAAGATGGCTGCTACCACCACGTTTCAAACAACTATCACTGCTGGACGATATACAAAAGATATTCGCACATGACAAAGTAACCGTTTTCTTTGGAAGGACTGAAGCAGCACTGTACAAAACGCTTCAAGAGTTAATACTTGTCAAGAAACAGGGATTTTAAAAATCCTACACTCTTCCATTAGCAGCAGTTCTGTTGTTCAGATGTCTACAAGGGACAATCTTTTCATCATTCCCTTTAGTAATGAATGGTTCTCTCAAAAAGGTAAAAGATCTGCACGTTCTGCTCCAAGTTTGTACTGTCCATAATTACATTCAGATTTACTTGGCTCAAATTTAGCATAGCAGCCAGAGAAACAACTGTAATTTGACAAAATTAACCAAGTTTTTGGTAGCTCTGCTACCACTGACGCAGCCTGTGCATGTTCAGATACATGGTCCTCACTCTGTTAGCCAATAAGAATAAGGTACGAATGGAAACCGAGTAGTGCTGGATGTCCTAACATACACTGACCACAGGAGGAGCACAGACAGGCTGAAACCTGTTATACAAGGACTTCAGTAGTGGAATGAGGTTCTGAAACTTAGGCCGACAGAAAGCTTCATTCTCCCAACAACTTTTCATCAATGTATAAATCTGCAGAGAAAGAAGATAAGAAACATGAGTTGTTACTTCCTTCATTCAGAATGATAAACTACAAACACATTGTTTCACACTGTACTTACAAGGAAAAAATTGTTTAAAGTACATGTTAGTTTCAACAGACCCTACTTGATATTTAAGGCTGTAGGTCAGACAGGTCTGACTGCTCTGAAGAATACAAATGAGTGATACAAGGGAATGATCCTGCAAACATGGAATGGATCTCAAACCCAACTTCTGAACAGATGCTTTAAAATTAACAGTTAAGAAATGTTACATTCATACCCATAATAACAAGGTAAAAAAGAAGGTATTAAGACGTAACACATATTGCAGCAATAAACCCTACAGAAGAAAAAAGATGCAAAACAATGTTTTCAAGCTTCAAAACACGGCAAAGTAAGGGATGACCAGCAGAGGTATACCTAGCTGTTCTGGAGCTCAGTGCTGTACCTTGATCTGGTGCCACCCATCAATGAAGAGCCCCCCCCCGCAAAAAAGGTCCATTAGCCAGGCTCCTTATAGATCCGTTCTTATCCATTTACACTTGTGCTCCAGAGTTGAGATGCAAAACTCTTATGTTGACACAATTCTAATAAACAGTTGCTACAGTTTATGTCACAGAGTGTTAAAGTGTTTCATTTATGACTGCAAATGCAAAACTGGCATTGATTTCTGAATGCTAATATTATGTTTAAGACCAATCAGCATCTGCTGGTCGAGACCCATATAAATTTACACCCAGGGCAATGGCCCTCTTTGTCCCACACTCACTACACCTCTGATGTCAAGGCACACTATGGAATTTAATCAACTGACTTTCAAAGAAGGTAGGAGAATGGCTCTGAATCAAGACAGGTGGCAACAAATGACATGATACCCTGACCACATGAAAAATGGAAAAAGGGGGTTGATGGTGGGTTACTGGTGATTTTAAAGATCAGTAACCCTTTTTCCTATTGTAACTTAACCTATGGAACTCATCAGCTGGGGAAATTCACTTAACCACTTAGGCACCTCTGGCTTGTCCTGGGCAGATTTACAGACTTGTAGAAAAATAGTGGAACTGTAGAAATATATAAACTCCAGATCACTAAAGGCTGCTCAACCAAACAAAAATATTTAGAAAAGAAGCAGAGCTCAGATATGATGAAGGCTCCATGAGTTAAAAGTGCTTATCCCTGTTTCTATATCTGTGCTGTTTTTATGCAGTTTTATTAGTTAATACATGTTTCTCCATGGTAGCCTAGCTCTGTTTGTTTTCTAAAAGGTTTATACATTTTTGAATATCCTTAGGAGCATTTAGCTAAAAATAAGAAGCCATATAATCCCTGTCTCTGTAACATAAAGGGATGAAACTCTGACACTACAACTGAGATACCTTGGTGGACTGGCTTCTAGATGAGCCAGGAAAAGGAAGATGGCACTGAGTGGCCAAAATCAGCTTGTCTACCTTGGAAGGAGGGCGGTGGTCTAGGTCACTGCAATACCAGTATCTATGGGATAGAAATATGCATGGCATGTAGCAGAGAGGCTAGGATGTGTGTATCTGGCACTCATGAGACATGTGCAAAGACATGCTTCCCACAGAAAAAAATTGCTACAATCTCTCACATTTATAAGAATGCAAATTAGCTGCTTGGGGAGGAGCTAGGATTAAATAAGAAAAAAAAAAAAAAAAAAAACGATTACTACCTGCACAATGGCCTCCCATGGTTGACTGTCATTCCACAGGGGGTGAAAGGTTTAAATAAGAGTAGGAGAGGTTACAAAGCAACTGGGGATAAATGCTAACAATAAAAAAAATATATAGTGATGAAAACTTGTGGTCAACTTACATGGGACTGAAGGGACACTCTTAGGCAATTTTTAGCCCCTTCTATGGGCTTCTGTCAGGGACAAGGAGCCATGCATGAGCCATGCATGAAATCACTCTTGGCTGTGATTCAAGATTCAGGTATTCAAGCAGCCTTTGATGTGTCTTAGCTTGACTTGTACATTGTAACTCTGTCATTTTGCTTTATGGATGTAAACAGGTTGCAGTATGTGGTACTGAAGAGTTTGACGAATTGTGTTTTACATGATGATTAGACTTAAAAAAAAAAAAAAACAGAAATATCTATTGGTATTATGGAAGAAGCAGCTTCGCCCATGGCAGGTTACATCCTTGAGGACGTCAAACAGTCAGAGTAAAGGGGGAGACCAGGAATGACACCACTTTTTTCCCCCTTAAATTACCTCTTCAGACTCTCAAACATGGAGAAAGCAGCTGATTCTTATCCAAAGTACAGAGAGACAGCTTCCAAGCACTGCCTATTTTGTTGCTATATGATAAAAAATGATATACTTACTATAATGCTAGATCTGTAGAAATGGGCTGTTCCTATGTAACTCCTAAAACTAGGGTCAAATTATTAGGAGTGTTTCACAATCTAAACTTTCCCAGGCTACTAAGCACTTTGCCCTATAGAACAATGCACCATACTGCACTCTCTCCAAATTTGAGGGTGTGTATCTGTGCACATATATACATATATAACTATATCTACCTAGCTACACACACATTCTCAGTAACCAAATGCGCACATCATCTGAACTCATATAGTTGGCAAAATCCAGATAACTTCTCAAATCATAAAAAAATCCATTAAAACAAAACAAAAAACACTTGTTTTGCATGGGCAAGGCATTCTGTACCCAGGGTACAGGGTTTGATTCCTTCTACCTCCACTTTGCTAGCTCTTTGTGACAACAGACGGCGCAGAGGTAGAGTTGTCGTCTCACAGCAAGAGGTAGTCAGGTTCGATTCTCGGCTGTAGTGTCTTCTATGTGGAGTCTGCATGTCCTCCCTGCGTTCATGTGGATATTCACTGGGTACTCCGGTTTCTTTCCACTTAACAAAGACATGCATATGGAGAATTTCTCCCTGGGCCTCAGCTGAAAATTGGCTTCTTTCTACGTTGGACTTTCCCGGTAAACAAATGTTAAATAAAAACAAAATGTGAGGAAAGGAGTCACAAACCAACAATATGGGTGAAAGACTGGTCAGCATATCCCAAAAAACAGATAATTAAAGGTAGCTACTTCAAAGAATCTTGGTTTCATTTCTCCAGAAAGGTTCATGAGCATGAAGATAACTCAATAACTGTTCAAGTTCATATATATATATATATATATATATATATATATATATATATATATATATAGTCTCCAGAAATATAAAGTCCAGCAAAATATCCTAAATTAACCCACAAACACACTGCAAACTTGTTCTCTCAAAACATCTCCTTTAGTTGGCTCCCCTATGTTATTCTGACAAAGTAAACATGATTAGGTAGCACTACATGGTTGCTAACACTGTTAATCTGCACACAAATGAAACAATATCTAATATGCCAAAAAGAAACATTTTTTTTCATAGGTATCATGAACATACACCCTAATAATGTACATAGTATTTGTTAACAACAAAATAAAATAGCTTAACCTTGCGCCAGTTTTTAAGAATACTTAAAATGGTTGAAGAAATAGTTACTCTTATCTCACCCTACAGTGTGGACTACAAATTTTTCAAACTCCTGCTCAGCACAACCAGTCAATCAAGTTGCTTATGAAAACATAGTATGCATAAAACAAAACACAAACAATGATGAGTCAGTCCTTACCTCCACTGGGCAGTCCTTTGGGCGTGGCAAACGATGCCCTCTCTCTAGCAATTCAATAAGTCTCACCACAGTCATTTGACCCTGAGTTGAGCCAATCATTTCAATAAATTTCTGTAACACAAGTAAGAGAAAAACAAAACATTAGCAAAAAAAAAGGCCTAAGCCACAGTCAAACGCCTATTGCAAAATCATCAAACACAAAATTCACCATATTAAATGCTTTTGACAAAGCTGGCATGTACTACATCTCATGTCTGTGTTTTCATGTAGCTTAACTAATGTCTTGCTTTTCACAAAAGCACTGCTAATGGCCCTTTACTGCAGAAACAGCCTGCAGCACTTTGTCAATCACCCTTCTTTTCATTCGAAGTCAGAATATTTCCTTTGGTATAAAACAATCCTGGGACTACAGTCTAGAAAGATGAACACTATTAGAAATTAACTGTCTTGTTAATGTTTGACTGCCAGTTAGTGTAGAGGATTAAGGCTTTGAGCTGTTACCAAGCTGTTTCCTTAGTCCAGGGTATAGGGTTTGATTCTTTCTAACTCCATTTTCCTAATGCATGACTACAAGCAAGCCATTTACCCAGACATTGCTTCCAGGTCACCCCTAAAAAGGGACACTTGAGTTTAGTGGGCTTACTCAGTTAACAAACAAGGAAAATACAGTTCTGCTTTCTGTGTGGAATCTGTGTGTCCTCCTTCACCTGGGTTTTCTCTGGGTGCTCCAGGTTCTTCCCACATTCCAGAGACATGCTGCAAGAAGACTGGACACTCTAAATTGGCCATAGGTGTGAGTGCATTTGCTTGTGGTATGGAAGAACAACTGTGACAAGGCTAGCCACCATGAACGCTGGCTCCAGATGATGACCACTGCTCATGTCACACCTCAACCCCGTGTGCAAAAAATGGAAAAAGGGTGGTTATGGATGGATGGATGGGTGGGTGGGTGGACACAGAAGAATTTACCTTCATCACTATCTATCAAATACATAATGAAGCGCTTATACAAGTACCTATTAATGAGTGACTACAACAGGGGCCAAAAATAAAAAAAATATATAACTTTTTTTTTTTAGAAAAGCAGGCTACCCCAGTGTTTTGGGAGATAAAGGAGCTAACCAGTAGAAGATACTGAATGGTTAAAGATGGCTTACCCACCCTGTTGAGCTTGGTGAGAGGAGAGGATTGCATCAACTGCTACATGACTGTTACCTGCCAGAGACCTGGTTGAGCAGCAGCAAAATATTGCTGATGGGATGTACATCTGCCTAACAAGCAGTGCAATGCCACTGTACTACGGATTTAAGAAAATAACACCCACCCACCTAGACGACTGCCCACTGTTGGCTGGCTTTCAGCAACCCAACTAGAAAATCCACAGCTGGATCTACATCAGTGACATACAGAGATAAATTCCTAACCACAGCCCAGGTGGCACAAGTTTGTACAGTAGCTCATCACTTGGAGAAGTTAGGGAAGATAGGCACACCCACAGTTGGGGGGGCTTCAGCTGGATAGTGCTGAGTCTTCATGACGTGGAAGGCCAATGCCTGGCCCAAGCCAGTGACACATAAGGGTAAGAAAGCATGCATGTACAAGAGGGCACAGGCAGTTCTTCCAGTGATGCAAGTGCTAACGTCCCCACCAGGGTTGGGTTAGGGTGTGCTTTTATTTTAGGCAAGAACACAAAGCACTCTTTTGGTTACTTGGATTATGGCCCTTCTCAGATAGGGTAGTCCTTGACCGATGAGCAGCTTGATGGTCATCAGACACAGTGGTAAAAACAATACAAAAAATGCACAGCGTAGAAGGATGGAGCACTGAAGGAAGCAACCTAATTAATCAACTTGCAAGGCAAGGTGACATAAAAAGATTAAAAAAAAAAAAAAAAAAAAAAACGTAATTTTTTTTTATTTGCAAACAGCGTGTGGAACCATGTTCAGTGTATGGCCTGACATCCTTTTAGTCACTGCAATTTTCCTTATTATGCTGCACAAAAATCAGTATACTAGATCAGGAGAAAGCATCTTAATGTTGTAGGCGTCAGCCTATTTATATAGCTTGAGAGCAACGACAGTACACTAGGACATCTGCATGGCAGACAAAATGTTGAGCAACTGACACTAAAACAAATCTAAGCCCAAATCTTGTTTTAACATGCAACAAAAAGCACATTTTAATCAGACAATTGGGAAAACCCTTCTTCTTACCTCTGTCCCCTAAAACCCTACAACTAAGCAAATGGGAGGCTAATACACTGTTTGAGGAGACGGCAACTATATTTTGTAATGACTCCACCCAAAACCCTCAAGTCATGCCCATCCAGTAAATGTCATGGTGCATCTAAAAAAAAACACTTTTTTTCAGACTCTCATCACCCACCAACTAAAAGGAAGACCAAAACACAATGCAAGAAACAAGAAGTCCAGTATGTTTATAGGTACTGCCAAATTTCTTAGCAAGTAATTGCTACTCTTCACATAACAGTTCTCACCATTCTGCACATTTGAATCTAAACCTGTCAAAAAATAATGCTTCTTTTTAAAAGTATTTAACTGCCTTAATTATCTGCACAGTCAATTTTCTTTTTTTTCCATAATAAATCTTTATTGTTATATTATTTTCAAACACAAATAAGAACAAAAATAACATATATTCACAAATCAATCATTAACTAATATCACTAATAACCACACTCTATATACAATATTTACAAGAATGCTTCCATGTAATACAGTTAAATATAAAAAAGCATAAGAATAAATGCAAGTAATAGACAGTTGATTACTAAATTCTCTCCACACACATAAATAATTCTTAATATTTCCAAGTTGAAAATACTATGCTAGTATAATATTAAAAATCTGTTCCCAAATTTTTGGATTATTAACATTTTTATTTTGTGGGTTTAATAGTAATTTATGAGCCAATATATGTTTTGTCGCTAGAACTCTAAAGTTCTGCCATGAAGTTTTAGATGGGTCTAACCAATTTGAAGCTATATAAAGCTTCATTAATAGAAAAATATTAATATATATAATAATTTGTGATTTAGGGATCTCTCTCGGGGGGGGGAATATGCAGAATCATAAATTTCCATGATAACGTTGTACTCTGGTAACCCACCTTTTGAAGTTGGATCTTAAGAGAATTCCAAAGTTTGAAAATACATTTACAACTCCAGAACATATGAAGAAGATCAGCTGGTTGATTCTTACAGTATGGACAAGTTGGTGAATTTTTGAGATTAAATTTATGTAGGGTAAGACGTGTATAGTATGCATTGTTCCAAACCATCAACTGGGTATATATTAGTTTTTGAAGAGAAGTAGATTTGATGGTCAAGTCAATTGCTTTTAACATATTACTTCTATCTGTCAGTAATATTTTCTCTTCCCAGTAGTTTGATAACAAAATGTTATCGTGAAATTGAAATTCTTTAATTAATTGATTTGCTGTCGTGATATATTTAAGATCCTGTTGGAGAGCTTGCCACAACAAAGAGCATCTATTAGTAGCCTCTTCTTCCAGTTTAAAACTTTTAAAATAGCTTATAGTGAGTTCTCTAATTTGCCTCAGAATAACCAGATAATTTTTAGGTAAGTTAAGTTCTTGTCTTAGTTGGTTGGCCGAACTGTCAAGATGTTTATATATATCAATCAAAGTTAGATTAACTATCAATGGAAACTTGTTGAGATCAATTAGTTGATTATTCAATTTTAAATTAGGATTCTTATGAAAGGGTTGAAAAACCATCATATGTTGAACCAAATCTAATAAATGAAATAAATTATGTAACGAGAGTATGTTCGTTTTGATGTGTTCAATAATCCCATAGAATTTCAATGTATCCTTACCTAAAAAAAGTATCGCTTTAGGATTGATATTTAACTTTAGAATATATTTATAATTCAGAACTACCCAAGGTGGTGTCCACTTAGTATTATTTATATCATAATTGGCAATTCTTAAAATTCTATTAGAATTTACAATTAAATAATACATTTCAAAATTAGGTA
Organism: Protopterus annectens; assembly: GCF_019279795.1. Classification (NCBI taxonomy): domain Eukaryota; kingdom Metazoa; phylum Chordata; order Ceratodontiformes; family Protopteridae; genus Protopterus; species Protopterus annectens. The sequence continues at coordinate 1,707,783,623 of NC_056743.1, read as the reverse complement.
ATTCCAGTCCTCCTCTATTTTTTGGGGTCATTAATTTATCATAAGATATCCTGGTTTTCTTTGGTTCTCAAATGAATTTAGCCAATTCTTTATGAATCCGTTTAAAAAACGACTTCGAAAGTAATAAATTGGCTGACCTAAAAATATACAGTAATTGTGGTAATATGTTCATTTTGATAATTGAAACTTTTGCTAATATTGGCAGTCGTAAATTTTTCCATCTCCCAAAACCAGAAATTATTTGTTCCCAGATTGCTTTAATATTATTATTATAAAAGTCTTTATTATCAGTAGAGAACTCAATACCTAGATATTTAATATTTTCTTTAAATGATACCTGTCCCACTAAGGGCAATAACGAAAAGGGTTTAGGTGTCTTTAAAGGGAAGATATTGTTTTTTTTCAAGTTAATTTTATAATTAGAAACTTTTGAGAACTCATTAACAGCCTTCAATAATTTTTCAGTATCTGATAATGGAGATGCACAATAAATGGTAAGATCATCAGCAAAAGCTGCCATTAATATTTTAGTTCCATAAATTATTGGGACATTATGATAAACATTTTGTTTAATATATAAAAACAATGGTTCAAGATAGATATTAAATAATAAAGGGGACAAAGGGCAACCCTGGCGTGTTCCAGTCTTAATCTGTTGCAGAGTCAATTTTCTATATTGTTTACTTTTTTAACATCTTTATTACACCACACTTTTTCACAGTAATATATATGCACAGACATTAACAGAAAACAAACCATACTGACATTTTCATTATTTTTATGTCGTATACATTTTTTTAACAATTATAAAAACAAAAATCTGTGGAATCCCTTGAAGTCTCAGAAAACCCAGTATGTAACCTATACTGGGTTAAAAACAAACAAAGAATAAACTTCACAGTGTGGAGGGAGTGAAGTTCACTCCTTAAAATATGTTATGCACCAGTTCCCTAATAAAAATTGAACTGTAAAATATGTATAAAAAAATAAAATAGAAAATAGTAGGTAGTCCACAACTGAGTTAAAAATGGAATATTCTTTATTGAAACACACAAACAAGCAAAAATCCTAGTTGTGCATAATGAAAAGCATTAAAGACATTCATTATTTACATATAATCAGGTTATTTGGAGCAATGTCAGTTACAGTGGGTGGTTCTTTTAAGAAGCAATAAACTTATTCCCTTAACTAAGTCCCTCTTAACACCATTGTATAAACTGACTGAGACTGTGCTACCTTAGAACTGAAACTAAAAAGCTAGAGACAAATTAAAATATATAAGAACAGCTTATTAGGGCTAACTTACTAATCCTATTCACTACTTAACCAACTCGCTAACAAAAAGATCTACCACTAGACATCTATCAGAATAAACATTAACTTATAAACTGAAACACTTTTAACAAAGATCGCTTTCATACCAAATAAATACTTCAAGTTTTTGTGTATAAACATAACCTATAATAATGAATATGTGCATAAACCTACAAGTGAACACCTAAGTAGGCAGAAAACTATAGCTATAATTGCTAAGGTGGAAATTCAGTGAAAATTTATAAAAATAAAGCATTAAGGCCCTGGGGATCTGTTCAAGTGCGGGTGGGAGGTTGGCATAATGGTTAAGGTGTTTACCTTACAGACACAAGGTACAGGGTTTGATTCTCATGTTGGGTAATTGGCTAGACTCAAAATGGTCCACAAGGGTAGTTAGCCTAGTACTAAACTATGAACCTATCTAAGAAAGCACTTAGTTTGAAAGAGTAAATGTATCAGAAAACAGCACCAATGTCAGTTATTTTCACTGTAAAATATTTACAATGCTTGATATTTATTAACATGTACAATATCAGTGTATAATGTCAGCATTAATCAGTCCCATGTCAGACTTTTAACTGTCTTTTAAACAGTGGGGCAGTTTTCTGAGTTACAGTATGCTTTTTATGGAGCAATAATAATTAAGCCCCAGTTTTCTAAGAGTTCAATTCCAGCTGCCACAGTAGTTCACGTTTTTCTAAAAGATTAGAGATGTCTCCTTCCAGTTCCAAAATGTCCACACCATCAATAATTTGAAATTTAAATCCAGTGTCTCTTATGTGAAGCTGCAGGTGCCAAGCCAGTGCATTATTCTTGCGCTTAGCTCTAATTTTGGAAAGATGGCCAGAAATGCTTCTTTTAAGTCTGTTGAGCATTTTCCCCACATAAAATGCTTCACTGTCATTGCAGTTTGCCCTGCACGCCACCTACATTGAGTTACAGTCACCTCCTGGGAGGTTTTAATCAGTTTATTTAAATAATGGCAAAAAAACATGTCTCCCTTCTGTATGTGCTGTCAAAAAACACAGCTGGCTCCACACATATTGGTGCATGCACCCTATGGTATGGGCCTACCTTCAACCCAACTCCCGATGTTTCTGGCTTTCCTATACACAAAAGGAGTTTCTCCAAGGATGTCCATTGGATATGAGCTTTCAGTAATTATGGCCCAGTTCTCTTTAATAATATTAATGATGTTGTGACAGTCAACAGTAGAAGTCAAGACACAACTGTCTTTAGAGTTGTTGTCCATAGGTTTCTTTAAAACCCTCCTACAAGGACTGTTAAGTGCTGGTGTATTAATACCTTTTAGTTCAATTATAGGTTCCAGAATGTTCCTTAAAATATTGCTTTCATATCCCCTCATCACAAAAAAAAAAAAAACTAAATAATTTTCAAGATCATTTAGGTTCTTAAGGAAGGTTTCCATTTTCGTGGTGATCCTGGTCAACCTGTAGCCCTGGGACTTAACATTATATTTTGTCTTGGTGGGATGGAGACTCTTATTATGTAGTAGGAGGCTTACTCTGGCAGGTTTATTGTAAAGATTTGTGTCCATTTTACCTTGGTCCAGGTCTTTAGCAATTTGCATATTTAAGAAGACTGCCGAGGTGAAGCTGTGGAAAGAGGTGAAATGCAGGAAGCAGGTGGCTTGATTCAGATAATTGGCAAAATCTTCTAATTTAACATTGTCTCCTTTCCACACAATAAAGAAGTTATCAATAAAGTGCAGATACACTGTGATATGTTGCATGTATTCTCTGTTGTTAAAAACATAATCCTCCTCCCAATTGCATAACACTATGTTGGCTGGGCTAGAGGCGAACGCGGTAATGTTGGTATGTCGAATTTAACATTATCGACATTACTTGGACATCTGGAGATGTAGTACCAATGTTTTGCAGGGGGGCAAGACCACCTGCGTCCGCACAACCCCTGCTAACTATATATTCTAACTCTGAGATTGCATTACAGTGAGGAAAAGGGTACTTTTCCTAATCCCCATTGTAGTGCAATCCAGTTGTAAAATGAGATGCTCAAAACTCCAAATGCAAGCTACAGGTTGACATTTTGGAGGCAACAGGAATTCCACTTGCAATTTTAAACTTTTACACATTTACCCTCAACCGTATGGACGAAAGTAAGGTGAGTTTCAAACATTTGATTGCAAACTCTTTCCCATATCTCTCTCTCTTTTATTTCTTCCCTGATGAATCATTTCCACTACCTTTTTCTTAAATTCTTTTTCACAGTTAAATAGGAAAGCGCCAATGTCTCATCTTTACTTCAATATTCTGCACCGTTCTCAGTTTTTATTGGTTCAGGATCTGAAACAGTTAACTGAATGTATGCCAAAAGTTTTAATTAAATTCGAAATATGATTTCTATCCTGTCTAGCCCAGTTACTTGACCTTGGCGAATAATAAGTAAGTAAATTCTGTCAGAGAAAAACAAATGCATTTCTCTACTACTGAATTTAAATCTTCCATACTAAATATTTCTTGTACATTTCTTCAGAAATCTACCCTCCCTCAAAAGTTCCCTTCTAGGTCCCCATGACACATCCCCACTCTTGCAACCCAAGTTCCAGTCCCTACCCACAAATAATATGCCCTGCTGAAAGCTATTTCTCCTCACTCAAATTTTCTTAAAAGCCGTAACAGCAGTTTTTGATGGAATACAAATATATACCAGTGTAATCTTCCACCCCTGTCAATAACCTCCATCACAAATGTACTATTATCTTTATTTTCCTCTTCTAGAATACTGCTATCTGATTTTGTTTTAGGACATACTGTTGCTTTAAACTTTTTAAGTCTGTTTCAGGATATGATGTCATCCTTACAGGGTTTAAAACAAACTGGGCTGTTTTAAAATTTGTATCTGATGAAGTCTCTGCAATTTTGGAATATTGAGACGAAAGTGCTTATTGTTGGTTTTAAGAAGTGGTCTGCCTCCTCTACACTCATCATTACATTTATACAGATTGTCACATGCTTATGAAAATGCCAAATCTAATCTAGATAACTGAAACAAACAAATTTATTTAGCTACGTCATTGATAATAATAAAAAAGGGATATATGCCGCGGCTGATAATAATAAAAAACAATGCCTGCCTTGGTTATTTTGCTGTTGCAACAATTTCATTTCTCACATCCTTCCAGATTTTTTAAATCTGAGAACAAAACTATTTTGAAGCTTCTTTGGCAAACAGTTAAATTAGGGTTACTATAAATAAACATTTGGACTCAAAGAAAAAAAGATCTTAAACTACCAAAACTTACACTTTATAATGTTTCAAAGATGGTCAAATACTTATTTCTAGCCATTTTAGTTCAAATAGATAACATGTTATGAATAACAATGATTAGACAATTATTATACAATGGTCATCAACATTCAAAAACCAGCATGCCCGTTGTAAAACTGAGCCTATAACAATAGAAAAAAGTCTGGACAACTGGACTTTCATCTATTACTATATGCTATGGAGTATTCCAGATTTCTTGATTTTTTTTTTTTTTAAATAAAGTTTGGGATCCAGACACTTCAGAGGTACGAGACAAACTGGACAGAATAAAAGAAAATCAGGTACATTATACAAAACTAAAGAAATGTACCTGATTATCCTTGTATTTCTGCCCCATCTCTCTCGTACCTCTGAACTGTCTGGATTTCAAACTTTATCCTTTTGCTTCCTTTCCAAAGCACTGATGTCCTGCATAAGCATTGGAACAGAAGTCCCATACGCACGTGCAGCACATCAAGAAAGCCCCAGGATACTGAAAAAAAGTGCAACAGCACCATGTCACCATTATACAAAGACATTACTTAACAAAAGTAATTTTTTGTCTTAAATAACGTCAAAATGGCAATGTATAATACCAATAACCAACTCCTGGGAGTGATATATTGCAGATTTACATACTGTTGGCTTTATTTAATCACTTGGGCTTCACCCTTGTGATTAAACCACACCAACCATGGGTAAATCTTCAATATACCACACCCAGTCACTGGTTATTGCTATAATACGTAATATGGGAATTTCCTACAAATCTATCCATTTTCTAAAGAATCCACTGCTTTATTCCTCAAAACTCACTTCTTTTTTGAAATGTATTAATTTAGATACTCAAAATTTAATTAAGGAACTGGGTCAAATTATAAGTAATGCAGCCCACTGGAGGCAATCAGAATATATTGTAACAATAACCGAGTGGGTGTGGTACATTGAAGATTTACCCACGGCTGGTGTGATTAAACAAAGGCAACCATGGGTACATCTTCAATATACCACACCAAGGAGTCAGTTATTACTATTATACAATCACAGTAACATCATTTAAGAAAAAAAAATACTTATTTTCTTAAATAATGTTTTTGTATAATGGCACTGTAGTATTCTTCCACATTGCTTCCGTATTCTACTGCTTTGTTCATGCACTGCACATGCATATGGGATTTACATTCTCACGCTTACACAGTACATCAGTGTTTTGGAAAACAATTTTGTTTATTTTATTTATTTTACATTTGTGGAGCGGGATAGTCCGACTGGATGTATGTCCATTTTCAGCGGAGGCCCGGGAAGAAAAGCTCCAAAATAATAATACACATTGAACATTTAGTAAATGCTAGTTTCAAGCAGATTCAAACAGATTACAGTCATAAGCAATACCAGCATTTAGCACATATAGTAATAACTTATTATAAAACACTTTATAAAAAAAGAAGTTATGTTCTTACCATAGCGTTCCATGTTTGTTGTCCTTTATCTCACCTTCCTTCTTTCTGGTTGGGTTCAGAGCCGATCTCGGCTCAGACTCGGCCACTTCTAAAGGTCGAAGAGTCCTTACTGGCTCGAGGCTAATCTCTTATCCCAGCATGCATAGCGGTAGCTACCAAGATCTCGTTTGTGAGAACTAACCACTAGATAGGAAAATTATGAATTACCCAATAAAAGAGGTAACTAAGCAATAAAGGCTCCTTGTACCGACAACAACAGAAAAAACATGGTGACAAGGAGAATACCAAAGGCTGAAAAGCAAAGGAAACTCAGCCAGATCAGCCAAAATGAAAATTCCTCTCAATCATCCAGGATGGGGGAAGGAGGGAGGGACGCAAGAAGGAAGGTGAGATAAAGGACAACAAACATGGAACGTTATGGTAAGAATATAACTTCTTTATGTTATGTTGTCCATCTCACCTTCCTTCTTTCTGGTTGGGACAGCGTCCCTAGCACCTAAATCCTGGGTGGCTCACTGGAAAAGAGACTTCAGAGCCATGGAACCAAAGGATGCCCTGTTCCGAGAGGTCATGTCCACTTTGTAATGAGTAATGAAGGTATGGGGAGTAGCCCATGTTGCTGCCGCACAAATAGTACCTAAAAGAAGCTTAGCTTGAAAGGCTATGGAGATAGCCAAGGACCGAGTGGAATGCCCCCTCACTTTTCCTGGGATTGACACATTCTGAGACTCAAACATAAGTAATAGTACTGGATAGCCATTTTGAAAGAGTCACTTTGGAAATTGATGAGCCTTGCTTGCTCTGAGAAAAGGAAACAAACAGCTGATCTGATTTTCTAATGTCCTTGGTCCTTTGAAGATAAAATCTTAACTGTCTGTGGACATCCAATTGATGCAATTTGTACTCTGCCTTGTTGCCATAATTTGGAAAGAAAACAGGAAGTTCAATTGATTGATTCAAATTATAGTCTGAGCAGACTTTTGGTAAAAAGGAAGGATTACTTCTAAGAGATACTCTATCACTGTGAAAGATCATATAAGGCGGGCGGGATGGAAAGTGCCTGTAACTTGGAGACCCGCCTAGCTGATGTAACCGCAATCAGGAAGAGGGTCTTCCATGATAAGAACTTCGGAGGACAAGAAGCGGCTGGTTCAAAGGGAGGAAGGATCAGAGCAGCTAGTACTAAGTTTAAATCCCAAGGATGGAGAGATTTCTCGGATAGGAGGCCTTAATAGTGTAGCACCTTTCAAAAAGGCCTTGCATAACTTATGGGACATAACATTAGAACCTAGGAGGCCCACATGAAAATTAGAAATAGCAGCCAGCTGAACATGAATTGTAGCAGCCGCTGCTCCTTTTTCGAAGGTTTCTGCCAGGAAGTCCAAAATTTTTGCAATTGGAGCTGTAAAGGGATCAATATCATTTTATCGGCCCAGAAGGAGAACCTCTTCCATTTACTAGTGTAAAGCTTCCTAGTAGCTGGTTTATGGGAAGATACTAAAATATGTTGAACCATAGGTGAGATATCAGGGAGCCTGGCTAGGATCGGAAGTGAAGAAACCAAGCTGTCAGCTTGAGAGTTTGAATGGAAGGATGAAGAGCTCCTGACTGATGTGTCAGGAGGTCCGGAACCAGGTCCAGAATCCAAGGCTCCTCCCTCAGGTAATTTAAAAGGAACGGGAAACATATCTGACAAGGCCAGTATGGAGCAATGAGGAATCAGCTTGCAACTCAGCAACTTTGCTTTCTGAAGATCTGTTGGAATTAAAGGAAAGGGGGGAAAAGCGTGGACCAGTGCATCTCTGGGTGACTGTCCCGGAGGGGGAACTAGGGCAAAACAGATGCTGCATTTGTTGTTTAGGTGAGAGGCAGAGAGATCTCAGCATGGTTGGCCCCATCTGCGGAAGATCATATCCGCCACATCTTGTTTCAGAGACCACTCGTGGGGCATGAGAAATGCCCTCCTGGGCTTGTCCGCTATCACACAGGACTTCCCCAGAATGTGCGTTGCAACCAGAAAATGCAGAGAGCAGATCGCTCATTGCCATACTCGAAGGGCCTCCCGACATAAGGGGTAAGATTTGGTTCCAACCTGTTCATTGATGTACCACACTACTGACATGTTGTCCATCTGGATTGCTATACATCCCAAAGGGAGAGAGTCGCGAAGTGCTTGCAACACCATTAACACCGCTCTCATCTCCAGGACATTGATGTGCAAATGGTATTCATGAGATTGCCAAGTTCCTTGGACTGTCTGTCCCAGATAATGCCCCCCACCCTATCTGGGAAGCGTCCATGGTCACTGTGGCTACCGAATGAGGGGCTACAAAGGGTCTGCCTAGAGTGACTAGGGGAGAGTGGAGCCACCACTGTAAATCTTTCTTGCAAGCATCTGTGATTAAGATCATGTGTGACACTGGCAAGTCCTGATATGACCACTGAGTGAAGAGGAGCCACTGCAGAATCCTCATGTGATATAGGGCTAACAGAACTACAGTAATGGCAGCCGCCATTAAACCCAAGACCTTCAGGACAAATCGAGCCTGAACCTTTGATTTTGACAAAAGGGGAGAAACCTGACCTTGAATGGCAAGCACGCTTTCTTGTGGGAGCTTGTCTATCATGTCTCTTGTGTTTAGCTGAGCGCCTATGAAAGTAATACACTGAAAGGGCAACAAGGCAGATATTTCGTAACTTACTGTGATTCCTAGGCATGCACAAGTGTGAATCGTGTGGTTCCTGGCCCTTAGGAGATGATGCTCGGTGGTGGCAGTGAGGAGCCAGTCGTCTAGATAAGGAAACAATAGGAATCCCAAACGTTTCAGGCGAGCCGTGACTACTGCCATGCATTTGGTGAACACCCTGGGGGCTGTGGTGAGTCCAAAGGGCAGAGCTCTGAACTGATAATGACTGGCTCCCAGCCAGAAGCGTAAATGTCTCCTGGACCGCCTGTCCATTTCTATATGGTAGTATGTTTCCTGGAGATCGATAGAGCACATCCAATCATCCTGATCCAGAAAGGGTAGAACGGACTGCAGTGTCACCATGTGGAACTTGGTCTTCTTTACTGACCTGTTTAACTTGCTGAGATCCAAGATACATCTCCAGTCCCCTGTCTTCTTTGGAACTAAAATGAACCTTGAGTAAGTTCCGGATTCTATACGGTCTGCGTGGACTTCCTGAATGGCTCTTTTTTGCAGCAAAGTATTTACTTCTATGGCTGCTTGATATCGAAGATTGGGTGGAACATCTGGGATTGATGATTTTTTGATTTCTTGGCGGTACGTGGGAGAAGGAAATTTTGTAACCCCTGGATATTATGCCCCGTACCCATTTGTCTTCTGTTATATCTTGCCAGGCTCTTGGGTACAGTGAAATTCTGCCCCTGACTGCCTCCAGATGGTGAGCAGCCGGTAAGGGTCTGGCAGAGAACATATCTCTGTTGCAGACCCCCCCTGCCGCTAGGTCGGCATCTCCTGTTATTATTTCCCCCTCTGCCTCTACGGGAATTATCTCCACGAGCATCTGGCAAAGCTCCCTGGGATTTAAGGAACCACATTTTGCCACTCTTTTGGCCTTTGGAATAAGGCTGGGATGGAGTGGAAAAGCAGACTCCCACAGCAGAGGGAGTTTTGCTATCTCATCACTCCTGGTAAGAGTCTCTCGAACTTGCGGCCCAAACAAGGCCTTGCCATCAAAGGGGGCGTTCATAAAGGAGGACTTGAAAGGCTCTGCAAATTGACAAAGGTGCATCCAGCTGCAGCCCTACTCACTCCATTTGCTGCATAATAAATCAAGCACATGGAGGAGTTGACAATGTAGGTTAGGATCGCTAGCTGGTTAGCTGACTTGGAAGCCGCTCCCTCAGCTGAACAATCCTGGAGGGTATCTCCCAGCTCTTTAAGATCATCCCTCTGAAGCCTTGTAAAATGCGTCAAATAGTTCAACAACCAAAGAGTAAAGGCCGCTGTAGAGAAAACACGGTTCCCATACCTATACATGGCTCTAGACTCCTTGTTTGGTGGATGGATAGAAGAGGAAGTCTTCGCAAGTTCTTTCTTGGTGGCTGCTGTCATCACCATAGCATCAACTGGCACTCCTTTGGAGAAAAAGGTCTTGTCATCTGGTGCAGTCATGAATTTGTTTGGCCTTCTCGGAACGGGCTCCATGGTCTCTGAAGCATTCCATGCCTTTCGACTTACTACAGACAAAAGTGGGTTGAAAGGCGGAGACACCCAGGAGGTGGAAGGTCGGGAACCAAATGCGCCCAGGTACATGGACATGTCCTCAGAAGGGGCAAGGGACTTCTAGTTTCCCCTCTGCCTAAGGATCTCCAGAATGTCTGAGAATGAGACATCTTCAGAGGGGGCTGTGGGGACCCTTCAGAGTCATCCAAGTCCATGTTAGAGGTGACAGACTCAGGGGAGTCCACGTTTCCTCCTGGGAACCTCCTCTGAGGCATGCTAAGGAGAGGTCTCAGAAGAAGAAGGTCGCCCTGTGGGGCGTCCTGGGGCATCAGTTCCCTACGCTTGGGACGGAGAGAAGGATCCAAGGCAGATACAGGTATCGATGGGGAAGGAGCCAATGGAGCCGAGGGTGGTGCAGTCTCGGTGGACAGCACACTCCTCATCACCTCGAAGGTGCCGCAATCCGGAATGGAGGGAGGCTCCGGCTCTGAGGAGCCTGGAGACCTCATCCGCACCGAAGGTGATGGCTCCGAGGCAGATTTGGGAGCTGAACTCACCTGCACCAAAGCACTGAGAGTGAGAGCAGGGTCACACAAGGGTCCGATGCCACTTCCCCCCTCGGAGCCGACGAGGGAGTCTCGACGCCCAAACTCCTCAACGGAGCGGACTGTCGAGGAGCTCGGAGCGAACGTCGGAACTGATGCAGCAAGGGTCGTCAGAACCGACGGTTCCACCACTACTACTTCCATGCACTCTGGCTCCGAACTGGACGCAGTCGGAGGAGGAACCGAGACAGAGGCTGGACCGGACAATGGAGCCACTTCCTTCTGGGCTGGCCCCAACAATTGAGCAAATAGCCTCTTCACCACTCTCTCCACATCATCATCCAATAAACTCCTGGATGATCGAGAGGAGTGGGTCGAGGACCAGTGGCTACCTGCTACTGACTGTAAAAGTGGTGACTGAGACACAGATCTCACCGGGTTTAAAGAAGGAGATTTCAACCTCTTTTAAGTCCGGGATGGCTCTGAAGCCACAGATGGAGCCGCTGGAGAAAAGGAGTTCTCAGGGCCAACAGTCTGACTTTGCCGTTGTCAGCACCAAAAGTGGAGCCGATGACGATGCTTGTCTATCATCAGATTTTTTGGAAGGCTGAGTATCTGATGCAACCTCAACCTGAGGTTTTAACAATCTTCACAAAATCAGTTTGTTGCGCCTCTCCTGCAAAACCCGCGCACTGAAGGCATGGCAAACAGAACAAGAGTCCTGTAGGTGAACAGCGCCTAAACAATAAACACAACTTGTGTGGCCATCTGTAAGGGACATTTTTTGGCAACATGAGTCACATTTTTTAAATCCTGACTGCTTTGTAGGTTTTTTAGACATCATCAAAAACAAAGAGTGAAGCACAATAAAAGTATAGAGATTTTTTTTTTTTTTATAGAAAGAAAGAGGGAATAAAGAGAAGGGGGGGGGTAGCCTCTAAGTTAAATGGCTACTGCTCCCAAAGGGAGAAAACCTCTAACTAAAACGACTTCTCCGAGAAAAAGGGAACAAGACAACAACCTTGAAGAAAAAAACAGGCCACCAACACACAGAAAAAGGCCTGAGAGGAAACGATGGCCTATCAACAGCAAACAACTGTAACGAGTACAGGGGATAAGTCAGGTAAACTCTAACTAGTGATGAAAATTAGCCTAAATAAACAATTTTTACAGAAAAAATTAACTGCTTAGCCTGAGCCAGCAGAAGACAATCTCGACGCTGCAAGCAGCAAACAAGATCTGGGTAGCTACCGCTATGCATGCTGGGATAAGGGGTTAGCCTCGAGCCAGTAAGGACTCTTCAAGCTTTAGAAGTCGCAGAGTCAGAGCCGAGATTGGCTTCGAACCCAACCAGAAAGAAGGAAGGCGAGACAGACAACATAACATCATAACATTATTTTCAAAGTTATATATACATACCATTACATTCACATTTAAGATACATTGAGCAGCAGTTAAACAATTGACTCTTCCTGAAATGGTGTGGAAAAAAAAGTTAGAAGTAGTTGAAGGTAAGGCACATAAATAATAGAGAGGTCACTAGATGGGGTTAGTGCAAGGACATAGCCAATGAGTTTTGAAGTATTTCTTGAGTTTGTTTTTGAATCGAGTTAGTGAGGGTTCTAGGGTCAAGTCAGTTGGGAGTCTGTTCCATGTTTTTCCAAAAGAGCTGGCAAACAGACAGTCCCCAGCTGAGTAGCTGGATCTGTATATTTGAACTAGGAATCTAGTGGATGATCGCAGTGGGCAGGTGCTGGTGTAGGGGTTGATATTTTTTAGTGCAGGTGTATTTTCTGGTTGGTAAAGGACTTTATGTGCCACTATTAGCTGGCAGAACTGCAGTAGGCTGGGCAGTTCAAGCCATCCTAGGTGATTTAGGTTGTGACAGTGGTGTGTCCGGTAGGCTGTGCCAGTAGCAAATCTGGCTATGTGGTTATAGCAGGATGACAGTTTATTAAAATCTGTTTTGTTTAAGTTGGAGAATAGAGGTGAGGCACAGAGAAGAGTTGACAGTAGATGGGAACAGGCAATTGCAGTTCTAGCAAGTGGGGCAAGGAAAGGTTTGATTCTGTAAAGAGAGCCAAGTTTTTATTAATGGTTTTGACAGTTTGATTGATATACGCATCAAACTTCAGGTTATCAACTATGACACCGAGTAGTTTAGTTTGGGCTTCTGGGGAGATGATAGTGCCATTGTTAGCAGTTATGTTGAAGGATGGCAGGGGGGTCCAGCATGTGGGGGAGAAGAGGAGCAGCTTAGTTTTGTTGGGTTTTAGGATTAGATGCTGATTGGAGAGCCATTTTTCCACTGTATTAGAGGTATTTTAGGTTAATGTGAATAAAGTAGCTGGTGAGGTGTCAGAACAAATCAAGGTGGAGTCATCCACATACTGAATGCAGGTAGCATCTGGGATGACTGAATGAAGGTCGTTGATAAAGATGGAGAAAAAAAGGGGTCCTAGTATCGAGCCCTGTGGAACTCCTAATGTGATGGGTAGGTGAGATGATAGCTTGCCCTGCCACAGGACTGCCTATTGCCTGCCCTTCAAGTAGGACTGAAACCAATGGAGTGCATGGTCGTTTAAGGAGAAGGCCTTCAATGTATTTATTTATAAACATTTTGTGATCAACCATGTCAAAAGCTTTGGATAGATCTAGAAAGAGTGCTGAGGATAGTTTGTTATTATTGTGGTTGTGGTTAATGACATTAGAGAAAGAGAGGAGGGCAGAAGTAGTACTGTGGTGTGGCTTAAAGCCATGCTGAAAGTTGGACAACAGCTTGTTCTGTGTGAGGTAGTGCATGAGCTGTATATGTGTACATACTTCTCCATAATTTTAGCTATAGATGACAGAATAGCTATGGGTCTAAAGTTTGACAGTTCAGTGGAACTGCCTCCTTTATGGAGAGGTATGACATGGGAGATTTTCCATATAGTGGGTACAGTAGCTTCAGACATAGCTCTGTTGATCAAGATTGAGATGAGGTATGCTACGGTGTCAGCAGCCTTTTGGAGATAGTCTGCTGGGATGAGTTTGGCAGCCAGGGTGGTGGGTCTTCGTTTAAGTACAGCATGAATACGTTGAGTAGGAACAGGTTGGAAGGTAAAGTATGTTTGGGTACTGGGTGTGACTGAATTAGAATTAGAGCCATTGAGACAGAGTTGGCTGGCTAGAGACTGGATAGTCTCTGTGAAGAAGCTGTTGAAGTTATTAGCAATGTCTACTGGGGAATTTTGTTGGGAAACTGAGGGGGGTGGATTGGCGGTTTGGCCTGGGTGGAGTAGTTTTTGTTTATTCCTGCCCAGAACTTTTGAGGCTTGTTTTGGTGTTTCTGCAGTAGATGGTAGTAGTGGTTCTTTTTGTCTAAAGCAACAGAGAAAGGAAGATGTCTGTTGCATTTTCTTTTTTGGGAAAATAAAAACTGCGAAATCTGGCCAGTTTAGAGGTACGAGACAGACAGGGCAAAATACAAGGAAAATCAGGTATGTTTCTTTAATTTTGCATAATGCACCTGATTTTCCTTGTATTTTGTCTGCCCTCCATACATACCTCTCGACTTCTTAGCTCAAGAAAACTGCAAAACCTTAGCATATATTACTAGAATTTTTTCCTATTGGTATATGCTCGATTTACAGTGGGCATGTAGTTGGGCTGAACAATTTTTTCCTATTGGTATATGCTCGATTTACAGTGGGCATGTAGTTGGGCTGAACAATCAGCATGCATGCTTTTGAATGTTAACCTCTGTATAATAAATACATCTCTAAATATTACAGCCTTTCTGATTACCTTTATCTGTGCTACTTGGTAGAAAATGGTTCAATAATTCCAAAATATGCTATGAGGGTTAGATGGAACTTTAAACAGAATCAATTTCTTGCAGTTCAATTTAATTAAAATAGATGTAACTACATACTCTAGCTTAGATATTATCAAAAGAAATGGGAACTTGTCTCTTATTGGTTAAGTTACTCTAAAATTAAATAATGTCTATCCTTCATGAAGAATTAGATTCTAAATTTAACATGTTACTCAGAACTACATGCTTCATGATACTGATCCACATATCTTAATGAGATCAGTATCAAATTGGACCGGTCCCTTATTTAGGATAATGCATGCAAGTATTTATTGTACTCCAAATTTACAATATTAGAAAAAACACACATACAGACACAAACATAGGAGACAGCTGCTCTTTATTTTAAGAGGAATACATACAATGTATTTAAATGTGTTTTAGTGTTTTCAGCACTATACAGTATTGGCTGGCTGCTTTAATCATATAGCACAGAGGAGGTTTTTGTATATGAATTTGTCATTTTTTTTCACCTCAGTTGTGAAGTCTTACTGAACATAAAACAGCTTGACTGAGCTCAGAAAAAAATCATCTCCCTTGTCAGACCAATCTGCCAACCCACCACCTCCGACGGTGCATCCTGCAGGGAATACTTAGTTAGCCAACTAGGGTTGCCACCTTTTCAAATGCCCAAAGTGGGACATTTTTGGTACAAACATCAGATTTTGCAGGGCAAGACATACCCACTGCCAGTACAAAGGACATAACTTCACTTTCTGGCCTACATAAAAGCTTTTTCTTGTAGTATTTTACTTGCTTATTCTGTTTCTTATCACATTTACATGTTTCAGATACAGAATAACTGTTTTATGCCACTATTACATAAAATATTGGAAATCTGTTTGCCCTAAAATCTCAGGACATTTGCCATTTTTTTTCGATTTCTTTGCAGGACACAACTGCCAAAAGAGGGACTGTCCCTCGCAAAGTGGGACAGGTGGTAACCCTACCACCAACTCACTGCACTCCCAGAAAATATGCCCCCAATTACCTTCTTCTTCCCCTTCACACCTCCAACATTTACTATCTGAGACAAAAATTCTCTGGAGTCTAAGGCCTTGCTGTGTCTAATAATGGTGGCTGCCAGAAAAGCAATTACTAGAAAATGGAAATCGAAATCTAAACCAGCTATACTGGAAGTAGTAACTATAGTAAAAGCGATAAAACAACTGGAATTGAGATCTTTAGAAAAAGGAGCAAACTACATAGGAAAAAATGGGACTGTGGGAACAATACATACACGGGAGGAACGAGGCATAAAAGGCAGCAGGACCTAAATGTAATGTAATGTTTGAGTGAGAAAGATTGGGTACGTTATAAGTGATGTATAATGTTTGCATTTGGGAATGTGTCATTATGGTTTGTGACGTAAAATGCTTGTGACTAGGATTGTGTTGGTGTGGATTGTTTTCATTTATATAAATGTATGATTGTCTATGTAGTAAGTGATGGTTTAATAAAGATCTTTCTTGATTAAAAAAAGCAGGAATTGAATAATTTATATTATATTGCTTAGGTTATATGATATATATCAGTATATGTGAAGTATAATGTTTATGATAATATAGTTTGATTACGTTTACGTGAATGTAAATTTGCCTATATCACAAGTGATAATTCAATAAATGTGTTTGGAAAAAAAAAAGCTTAAAAAATAGCTTGACTGAGGTATTATAAAAAGTATAGTTGTGTACCTACCATAAATGTAGATGTTCGAGTGTATTCACTGTTGCAGTCATTACAATTGGGTTATCCTGCTGGCAGGCTACCCGCAGTCGGCTCGAGTACCAAAGTCTAGGTCCGGCGTCGGTTGCTGTCGCCTCCTCCCTGACATCAGTGCACCAGGGGTATAAAAGATGCAGCCGACGTCATTATCTTCAGTTTTTCTTGCCCCAGATGTCAGGTGCCCCTAAAATGGTAGGCTAAATTATGCCAATAAGCATGCATATACAAAAATCAACTTTTCCTTCATCTACAAGCAAATACACCACATAAGTTGTATAGAATAGAGAAGTACAGACAAGTCCCAGCAAGGTAAAAAGGGGGATGGAGGGTAACCTGGACTGCAACAGTGAATACACTCAAACATCTACATTTATGGTAGGTACACAACTGTACTATGTTCATCGTGTTTCACTGTTGCAGTCATTACAATTGGGTTGAATCCAAAAGCTAAGGTTGGGAGGCTGGTTCTAAATAGGATTAGGAGAGGCTATCAGACCCTGCAGAACCGCAGTGGCAAAGCCTGACCTGGACTTAGAGTAGAGAGGTAAGTGATAGTGCTTTGTAAAAGTATGCACTGAACTCCAAGTTGCAGCCTCTAAGATGTCTTTGGATGGTACTCCTCTGAGGAAGGCTACTGAAGTGGCTGCTGCTCTGGTTGAATGTGGCCTAATGCCCTTAGGCACTGGTTTGCCATGCTGTGAATAGCAGAAACAAATGCAGTGGCCTATCCATTTGGAAATGGTCTGTTTTAAGTAGGCTTTCCTTGTGATCCTGCAGCATATGCTACTAGAAGTTGTTCCGTCTTTCTGAAAACTTTGGTTCTGTCCAAGTAGAAGTGTAGCTGCCTGTGAATGTCCAAAGAATGCAGAAGTCTCTCACCCTTATTCTGTGGGTTTGGATACAAAGTAGGCAAATGAATTGTTCGGTTAAGGGCCACACTGGACACTACCTTAGACATAAATGTAGGGTTTGTCCTTGGAGAAACCCTGTCAGGATGGAAAATGATAAAAGGTTCCACAGCCATGAGTGCCTGTAACTCTGAGACTCATCTAGCGGAGGTAATTGCTAGGAGCAGAGCTGTTTTCCAGGATAAGAATTTTATATCAGCTACAGAGGCTGGCTCAAACGGAGGCAGTGTGAGTTTTTCCAAGACATAGTTGAGGTCCCATGCAGGTATTGGTGCTCTCTTTGGAGGTCTTATGTTTTGGCTCCTCTGAGGTACTGCCTTAGTAATGGATGAGAAAAAACAGGTGGTTCTGTACTGTAATGAGCTGAAATGGCAGAGGCATGAATTTTAATTGATGAAAAGGAAAGGCCTTTATCCAGCATCTCAGTTAAGTATTGCAAAATCCGAGGAATATTTGGAACAGTCGTGTCAATACCTTGTGCCTGGTTCCAAGCACAGAATCTCTTCCATTTTTCTGCATAAGATTTTCTGGTGCTAGGCCTCCGGGCATCCAAAATAACATCCATCACTGCTTTAGGGAGGGTGTGTCTTGAATGGCTACATTATTCCCCATGCTGCCAGGTTTAAGATCCGGAGTTGGCTGTGCAGTATCAAACTGTCTTGTTGGGTCAATAGGTGAGGAATTTGAGGTAATGACCAAGCTGGGCATTGAGACAAGCTCTTTAGGATTGGGTACCAGTGCTGGCGGGGCCAGTCTGGGGCAATCAGAATCATTTTTGGCTTCTCTTGTCTGACCTTGAGGAGTACCTTGGGGAGGAGAGGCAGAGGAGGAAAGGCATATACTGCTAGGTTTTTCCAGCTGAAAGATAGAGCATCCACTTTCCTTGCTTGCTTGTGATAAGTCCTTGTGCAGAATCTCTGTAGTTGGCAGTTGTGAGGGGAGGCAAATAGGTCTATGTCCGGGCACCCCCAGTTCCTTGTTATCATGCTGAAGACTTGCGGATCCAATTTCCACTCGTGGGGATCCATTATGTTTCTGCTGAGTTCGTCTGCCAGAGTATTTATCCTTCCTGGCATGAATTGTGCTTGCAGATGTACTTGGTAAGTCAGTGTGGTGTCCCACAAGTTCATGGCTAGTCTGCAGAGGGGGTAGGAATGCGTGCCCCCCTGCTTGTTTATGTACCACATGACTGTAGTATTGTCCGTCTTTATCAGTAGTTGTCCTGGATGAAGTATATCCTTGAAGGCTGTCAGGGCATTCTGAACAGCTAGCATCTCTTTTTGATTGATATGTAGATGCATTTGACTTGTGGACCATGTGCCCTGAATACATCTTCCTTCCATATGGGCCCCCCAGGCATAATCTGATGCATCTGTTGTCAATGTCTGCCTGGCTGTGGGTAAGGTGAATGGCTGTCCCGTGTTGAGGTGACAGGCTTTTGCCCACCATCAAAACTCCTGTTGCAGGCAGGAAATGAGAGTAATTATTGTTACCAGGCTGTGGCAATGTTGAGTCCAAACACTTTTTAGATACCACTGAAGTTTCCTCATATGCAGTCTTGCATATGGAATTAGTAGTATGCAGGATGCCATGAAGCCCAAAGCCTGCAGAATTTTTCTTGCAGATAACTGGGTCTTTGTTGCCAACATTTTGAAATAAGTAGTCAGTTGTCTGCATTTGTCTGGCGAGAGATAAGCCATCTGGGCAGTTGTATTTAAGCTTGCATCCAGGAATATTATCTCTTGAGAGGGTATGAGTTTTGATTTCTTTTCGTTTACTGTGTACCCTAGACCTGTTAGCAATCTTTTTACAAACGCCAGATGCTGTAGTAGGATGTCCTTGTTCTTTGCTTAAATAAGGCAGTTGTCCAAGTAAGGATATATTTGTATTCCTCTTTGTTTGCAAAATGCAATTACTGGTGCCAGGCATTTTGTGAAGACCTTGGGCGCAGTAGATAAGCCAAAGAGCAGTGCAGAGAATTGGTAGTGCATTGAGCCAGCTAAAAATATGAGGTATCTTCTGCATGATAGTCTGATTGGGATATGCAGGTATGCCTCTTTTAGGTCTAAAGTCACAAGCCAAGCTTTCCTGCCCAGCTGCTGCAGAGTTACCCTTTTGAATTCTGGAATATCCAGGTATGTGTTTAGGATAGACCGGTCCAGTATTGGTCTCCAGGCTTTGTCCTTTCTGGGTACCAAGAATAGCCTTGAGTAAAATCCTTGTCCCTGCTCTTGCTGTGGTACTTGCTGAATGGCTCTCATGTCCATGAGAGATAAAACTTGTTTTTGTGCCTCTGCCCATTGATTGCGTGGCAGGTCTGGCATACTGTTTGGCCTTGGCAGGGTGTGAAAGTGGAACCTGTAGCCTTGAGATATGATATTTAAGACCCATTTGTCCTGGGTGATCATGTGCCAATTTTGTGAAAAAAGTGCTAGTTTTCCCCCCAAAGGAACTGCCAGAAGATAAGTGCTTGGTGCTGGCAGGGGGAAGTCATTGAGACTGTTTCCTGTATGGCTGTGATCTTTCCTCTCCACTTTTGGGGGTAGAAGCACCCCATTGTTTAGGCCTGTATGAGCCTTGGAGCTGTGATCTGCCTCTGGGGCGTCTGTATCTGCCTCTTTGTGGCCTGTCTGACACTGGAAAGGACCAATTCTTTGTAGGCCAGTTCCTGCTAAATCTGGGAGGCTGTACCTGTAAGAAATCCTTCACTGTTTGCATAGATTTAGCTTTGTCCTCCACTTTCTTCAAAACCTCTTCTGCTTTAACACCAAACACGGTATCATGTTGTAATGGAGCATCTAATAGTTTTGCTTTAACATGATCGGGCAGATTCTGTTCTTTTAACCAAGCATGCCTCCTAATGACAGAACCTGTAATTGCAGCCCTGCAGGAGGCCTCTAGAGAATCAAAACCACATTGCAAAGTATGCTTTCCCACTTGTTCAGCTGCATGCAATAAATCCTGCATTCCTTTGTTTTCTGCACATTCTGAATTTGCCAACATTTTCTGTTTAAGCAGTGACATAAGATATTGCTGATATTTAAGCATATGAAACTGACAATTTAAAGCTCTTACAGCCAAGGTAGTAGAAGTGTAAATATTTTTCCCCCATCTGTCCAGGGCCCTTGAATCCCTATCAGAGGGGATAGGGTTTTTTGCAGTGGAAGCCTTGACCCCCTTGGGACCCTGAGAAATAGTTTCTGAGTCAGCAGCAGGGCTTTTGTAAAGAAATGTATGTGAATAAGGAACCCTGTAGTATCTGTCTGGCTTAACAGGAGCTAGTGGTAAAGAGTCAGCAGACTGGACTCTGAAAATACATCATCTACAATGTCTAAAACAGGAGGAATAGCAAGGGGCCTGTGCTGAGGTAATAAAAGGAAGTCTCTGAGCCTTTTCTTGGATTCTGAGTAATCTTGGCTCTCCCACTGGAAATGCTCCCTCATAGTGTGCAGAGTCTCCCCAAAAGAATAATCCTCAGGAGGAGAGGCTGAAGGGATAGATTCTTCAGCATCAGAATCCTCATAGGGAGGAAGGGAATATTCCTGTTCAGAAGAGGAATCAGAGGAAATGGAAACCTGATCTGAAGATTCACATTCTATCTCTTGCCTAGGCCTCTTATCAGGAGGGGGATGGGAACCCCTGATCAAAGTAATTAGGTCTTCAGCCATTTTAAAGATCTGTTTTTTAGGCATGGAGGCCTGTACAGGAGAATGCTGTACTTGTTTCTTTGTCTTTAGAGCTGCTTTAGTCTTTGCCTTTGAAACTGAAGTTGGTTTTACATATAACTGTGTAGGTCTGAAAACACCCTCAGAAGCCGATGCCTGCTCAGCGGCTCCGAACCCATCTGAGGGAATAGTTTCCGAGTGTTCAATACCTTGAGTTTCCAGTGGCCTAGTTGGCTCCACGTGGGAGTTGGAAGCGGCCTGTGGCTCTGAGGTAGCGGAAGTCAAGGGCTACGAAAGCGCCTCACTGAGAACCGGCAACAGGCCTAGCCGAAGCCTCGTCGTCGCTTTTGGACCTCAGACGCCTGTCCTTTTCTTTGCGCTTTTTATAAACTCTGGTAGTCAGCTGTTCCGACGGCATTATATAATTGAATCTTCTGCCAAAGTGATGAAATGCAAAATCGTACTGAAGCTTAACAGTGCGTTGATTAAATCTAGCACAAAACCGACAACTAGGAACGTTGTGGTCAGGGCCTAGGCAAGGAATACAGTAAGAATGAAAATCCTTATGAGGTATTTGCTTCCCACAAGGAATACAATTATTAACTTTTTCTGACATCGGTCTGGAGCAAGAAAAAAGTTTCCCCAACGAGGTACTTAGCTTTAATGAAGACTTCGGATCTGAAATTCGAATTTGAAAATCTCAGGAGTCGGCCGACCGGCACTTGCGAACTGCTTTTGCTTCGGTAACCGCACAGCAAGAAAGACTGAAGAATATGGCGTTGGCTGCATCTTTTATACCCCTGGCGCACTGACGTCAGGGAGGAGGTGACAGCAACCAACGCCGGACCTAGACTTTGGAACTCGGGCTGACTGCGGGTAGCCTGCCAGCAGGATAACCCAATTGTAATGACTGCAACAGTGAAACACGATCAACATTAAACAAGTGCTGTCTCCTATGCTGGTATTTTTTTAAATGCTAACCAGTAATAAAAGTTTTTTTTTTTGGTTTATTAATTTATGATATTGCATGATTGTATGTATGGATAAACTGTCTTCAACAGATTGCTCTATGTGTGGGAAAATTCTATTGCTGTCCTAAAATATATCTTTCTTGTTTTGTAATTCTATTCAGTGTGTGAGGAATATGTATGTTAGATGATCCAATTCAGTATTATTCATCAAAAATATCTACAGGAAAAAATACCTGTTATACAATATATCAGCCTGGTCACATTATACTTTACTAAGAGCTGGTTGAGAACAGAACTCAACTTAAGATTATAGCATTCATCAATAATTCCCTAGCAGCGTTGAAATACTCAGAAATTCTTAGCAGACTAAGAAAGTCCCTAACAACTGGAAGAATCTTAATACTGTGCATTGTAAGAATTTATCCCAGGTTAAAACTCTGTATGCTTATGATCAACCACTTCTCTAGCTCTGATACTGTTGTCTCTTCTGCTATTTGTTAACATACAGCCTTGTCTTGATTGTGCACTGGAATAAGTATGCGCTTGCAAACTGCTCCTCCCCCATGAAAGGAGCAGTATGCACTTGCAAACTGCTCCTTTCATGGGGGAGGGGGGGGGCTGAGTAATCCAAATTACTAAGACACTGACACTAATTATTGTAAGATCCTCTGGACAATACATATATTATAAAGTGATTTTGCTTTATTACAATACTACTGTGATACCCGCGGTAGTGGTGCTGCGGTAGCGTTGTCGCCTCACAGCAAGACGTTGTCTCGTTCGATTCTCAGCTAGAGCGTCTTCTGTGTGGAGGCATGCGTGAATGGGCGTGCCTTCGTTGAAGGTTGTACGTCAGGGCTGGTAACTCGGCACGTAAAAATCCACTACCAAACATTAGCGGACCGGAGTTCCACTGTGGCGACCCCAAACCGGGATAAGCCGAAAGAAGACAATACTACTGTGATAGTCTGCAGTGATTGTTCTGCACATTTTTGAGCAGTATGTTCATAGGTAGGTACTAGGCTACTGGCCCTAGGGCCTATATAAGCCTAGCCAAAGGTACCCTGGCTTTCGCCACCCAAGAAAATTATTTTCCTGTACTATTGTCGAGCAGAGCTAGAGAAGTGATCCCCGGGGTGAATTTCCTATCTCCCATCCAATCATCAAGATTTTTCTTGAACAGTGCTAATGAGGAGCTTTGTTTGATATAGATAGGTAGTTTGTTCCAGAGTATGGGAAGTCTCTGGGACAGGAATCTATCCCTCCAGCATGTTCTGTTTATTGGGGATGCCGAGGTTTAAGTCCCTAGAGCATGTAGCTCATAGGGATTGGGATTTCTTTAACTGGAGCATGTCTAAAAGCTCTGGGTTTGACATAGCTTTGTGTGTTAGGCAGAGATCGCCTCTGAGTAGGCGATATGCAATGGAGTAAAGCTGCAATTTTTTGAGACGGTCTGCATAGGGCATCTCTTTGAGGCCGGTAATCCTCTTTGTGAGGTATTTCTGTGGCCTTTTCAGTTGTTGTAGATGTCTTGTGAGGTACATACCAAAAGGGGCATTGTACTCTATAATGGGTCTAATGAGTGACGAGTAGAGGGGAACAATGACCTCTTTTTTCCTGGATGAGAAACCTTTTGTGATGAGGTGTGCCACATAGAAGGATTTACTGACTACTGTGGCGATGTGATTATCAAAGGAGAGACTACTGTCCACCTGTGTCCCAAGGTCTCTTATTACACTTTCGGTGTTAAGCAGACTACCACCTACGTGGTAGTTCATGGGTACTGAGTTTTTACCAAAAGGAATGACAATGCACTTTTTGGCATTGAGCTTGAGGCCATGGCTTTGACACCAGGCATCTGTTTCAGCAAGGCCCTTTTGTAGGATGTCCACATCTTTTGGAGTTTTGATTATGGCTCCTAGTTTGCAGTCATCTGCAAACTTCGTTAGCCAAAGACCTTCTGTGTTGGCCTGTACTTCAGAGAAGTAGATACCAAACAGGAGAGGACCTAGGACTGAACCCTGTGGTACTCCACTTGTCACTGGTCTGAAGCTGGATTTGGAGTCTGCTACTTTCACAGTGTGGGTTCTGTCAGTGAGCCAGTTGGCAACCCATCTTGTGACATAGGGATTTATACCTAGTTTAGTGAGTTTATCTATAATTCCAGAGTGGGGGAGGGTGTCAAAAGCCTTGGTGAGATCTAGATAGGCTGTGTGAACCACCTTACCCTCATCTACGGCTTTGGTGACTGCTTCAAAGAAGATTATCAGGTTTAGGAGACATGATCTGCTTTTTACAAACCCGAACTGGATGGGGTCCTGAGTTTGGAGATTACCAATGTCATTGTTTATAAGTTCCATGATGATATGCTCCATAGCCTTGCAGACCAGGCTCGTTAGGCTAATGGGGCGGTAGTTTCTGGGGTCTGTGGTGGCTCCCCTTTTGTGGAGTGGGATAACTGTCACTGTGCGCCATTCAGTGGGCACATAGCCTAAGGTGAGGCAATAATTGAACATGGTACTTAGGTGAGGTGCCAGTTCGTTCTGTAGTTCATGTAGAACACAGCCTGGGATGTCGTCAGGTCCCATGGATGCTGTGTTCTTGGCTTTGGATAGTGTGTTCTTTACCTGTGCAGCCGTGATTACAGGAACTTTGCATTCTTCTGGTATAGAGATGAGCCCTTTAGGGGATGACAGAGGGGTAAAGTTAGCACTGAACCTATCTGCCAGGATGTTGGCAATATCTGTTGGTTCTGTATATTTAGTGCTATTGTGCTGTAACTCAGAGCAGATCTGAGTGTTGCCATTGAGATTCTTGACATAGCTATAGAATGCTTTGTGGTTGTCTTTAGAGTCAGTGGCAATTTTGTTTTCATAACTAGCATTGGAGGATTTTATGAGGGATCTCAGCTTCTTAATGAAGCTGACCAGGGATTTTCTCCAATCATGGGATTTTACTCTTTTTTGCAACAGTTTCTTTCTTCTGTTGTAGAGTTTGTTTATGGCAGGGGACCACCAGATTGGCTTCCTTTTTTTGGAGGATAGCATCTTGGTTCTGTTAGGGATTGCACGATCCATGCACTCATGTAAGTGCTTATAAAGTGCATTTGTGTAGGATTCAGCAGTCATACCTCTATTGTCCGTCAGCATGGGTGTCGTGAAGTTTGCCACTTCTGTCTTAGGAAGTGTGAAGTTGGCTTTGGAGAAATTTTTTACTGTGGTTTCCCTAATGGGGGGTGGGGGAGGGATGTGGATGTCTAGGGTGATTAGCTTATGGTCGGATCTGACCAACGAGGAATTGACATCTGGTGTGGAGCACCGGTTGCCCATGTTGGTAATAACCAGGTCTAGGATATTGCTGCCCCTGGTGGGAGTGTGGATAAGTTGATCCATGGCATTGGAATTTATGAATTCAAGAAAACGTTGAGCACAAGAGTTGGTACATGAGTAGTTTTCCCAGTTAATGATAGGGTAGTTGAAATCGCCCATTATTAGGGTGTTAGGTTGTACCCTAATATTTTCCAATGTATTAAGAAATGAGGAGTGGGAATCCTGGGGCATGGTGGGGGATCTATAGCAAGCTACAATTTGGATTGCGGTCTTGCCCAGAGTTAGTTGCACTTGGATAATCTCGGATGCATTATGCTGAGCAACTAGCTTGGAGGTGTGGATATCCTTAATGAATATGGGCACGCCTCCGCCTTTAGTGTTTCGGTCCAGGTTAGGTGGCCGAAAGATGTAATTTTTCTATGGTATTTACAGTGTATATCATTCAAATGTACATTTCTAATCTATAGACTAAAACAGTAAAAACTGAGGGGATTTTTAAAAAAGCTAAACTAGTCATGCACTCCATTTTACATGGACTAGCACAAGAGGTCATCTTAAGACTAGCAATTTACAAAGTTTAAGTACTGACTTAACCTGTCAAAGCAGAAAAGTTATCAAAATAACAACAATGCTGTAAAAACGAGTGAGAACTTTTTCAGTACAGATACACACCATTTCCATACCCCTTAACTGTCCAGATTTTCAGCTCATATTTCTTGGTCTGTTCCTCATAAAATTTGAGGTTTTACGGCAAATCACTGATGAACTGAAGACTGAAGTCACTAAATAATGACATACATTTGAGTTTCAGACTTCAAATCCTTCAGAAAATGTATGTTAAAATAAACCTTGTTATTCTAGCAACTTTTTAAGTTTATAACAGCAATATTTAAAAATATGCCCCTATTTTTGGTCCCCCATTTTATTGGGTTTCCCCCAGATTTCTTGCACTAAGAGGTTGAGAGATGTCCTTTCCAGCTGAACATGTTGTGATATGAACAAATCCAAAATACTGGTGATGGCATTAGGAACGAAACAATAACCAAGCTTTATTTTCACCACTTTCGTCTTACTTCTTCAGAACTAAACACCAGGACTGAATGAAGTTATTAATATCAAATGTTTTTTGAAATATAGGAAATTGTATGTAAATAAATAATGTTTTTATAGGTTTAAGATTTTAAATTTTACTGTGGCACTTTAAATGGAAACTGGTTAATGGTGTGATGTAATGAAGTGTTAATGAGTATGTATATACAAGTATGGAGGTTTTTAAGTGCTGTTTTTTCTTCTGAAGAAGTCGTAAGAAAGAGGTGAAAATAAAGTATATGCTAAAGAAGTTTGGTTATTGTTTTGTTCCACATGCCATCACCAGTATTTTGGTTTTGTTTGTAGTTATTATACAGGCTGAAGTGTTCCTGTTTGTTGTGATATTTGAACAAAGCTGGTAGAGGTAAGTGCCCAGAATAACCTTGAGTTTTACAGCTGCAAATATGTGAACACTGTGGTTCCCAGAGACCATGATTTTTCTGTCTGCTGCAAGCAGCATATATACTTTGTGCAAAAAATTAAAAGTCAGATCTCAAGAAATGACAATATGGAGCAAAACCATGGCATGGTTTGAAGATAAGTTTTACTCTCCATCTGTAGACATCTCTGCTGACTGAGGGAGAAATAGATAACAGATATTTTAATCATTAAGAAACAGCTCGAGTTAAACAGCTTTGAACCAGAAGAACAGTACAAATAATAAAAACACAACTCTACTGAATTAATCAATTAAGAGTCAGAACAGGCAAATGACAATGACAATATAAACTGCACAGATATTAATACAGTCTAGATAAACTCATACTGCAGCTTGACCCAGTTTCATGTACTGCAGTGTTAAATACTACTCACACTTGATTATGCAATTAAACTGCCATGCAAAAATTCTAGGTTTAAAGCCAGTCAATAACTGAAATATTTATGTGATATGCTACAGTCTGCAAGCTAGTTTTTCAGATGCAATGCTTAGCAAATTTATTTTAGTAACAACACTTTCTCTAACCTCATTTACAGTCTGGTCATGACAGTCTTATCTGACAATATTCAAATTATGCAGCAATTTTCAACTTGCTACAACCTGGAAGTTCTGAAGTTAACACTGCAAGTTTGAGAAATCACTAAGTTCATATTTTTTCCTGAATGACATACCCTTGAACTATACTACTCATGACTTCTCTTTAGAAACAGTATGTTACCCCATAAATAAGATGAGGTATCAATTGACCATCCTTGCACTACAAGAAACATTCACCTGTAGTCACTATGTAAATAACAAAGAGATGAGGTGCCTGAATGACACTAGAAACTGGTGGCATAGTTAATGCCACCAACAAATGTTTAGTAGTTGAGACTGAGTCTTTCAAAAGCATGGTATACACCCTCCCCTTATGACGTATTAGCTGACTGGCTAGCAGTTTAGCTCAGATGATTAAGGCTATGACTTTCTAACAAAACTTCTTCATCGGGCAATCCTTAGCTTGACTCTCTTAGCCTGTGTCTGTGAACTGTGCAACACAGAACAAGTCACTTAAACTAGGCATTTTCAGGATGTCATTTAAAAAAAAGTTGACCTGGTTATTGATGTAATTAATGCAATAAAATGCTCTTAAAATCCTACTGTTCAAGGGCATTACAGTCTTTCACACAGATATTAAAAAAAAAAAAAAAACAGTTGCCATTTACTTCTATGACTTAGTTGTAGATACCTGCCCTGTCCCCCCACCAAAAAAAAAAGTACAATCTAAAACATGAAATGAAAAACAATTCTTACTGCTGGGGGACTCTGGTGGACATCACAGCAAGTTACGAGCTCATACAATGTAACTCCAAAGGACCATACGTCTGAAGAAAATGAAAACTTTCCTTCCTTAAGGCAATCAACAGCATACCTGTTAAATAAACATCAGTGAGAGTTAGTAACCTACATCAGACTACACAAAAAAAAACTCAAAATAAACAAAATCCCAGTTCAATCACAGTAGCATATATGAAGGAAGCTGGTAAAAAACGAATAAATGAATAAAGATACACAAAATAGCACAAGTCAGGAATGAAAGATACATGCACTAAGTGATGATGTCCACATTAAAGAAAAAAATAAAATGAAAGAGCTTCTATTTAGTCTGCAAACAAGAAATTAAAAGTCACCTGTGCCAACTAACATAAGCACAGTAAATACTCTAAACTTTCTCTGTACCATATTTTTATTTGTTTCATTAGAAAGTTTATAAAACAAAAGCAGACTGATGCAACATGCAGATGACATACTCCAGCCCATTAGCATAAGAGTGATGAGAAAAAACCCTGATTAAAACCTGGGTGACCTTTGCTGGACTAGTGGCATAGACACTGGAAGGGCTAAGCAGAGGAGGATTGGTTTGAGCTGCTGAAGTAGAGGCAGACAGGCCTGTCACAATTACAACACCTACTGGCTGGTGGACAATTACTCATAGAAGTGATAGTGCATGCTCCCACTGTTGAAGGCAGTTCCACTAAGGAAGATCTGTGGGAATACTCACTCCTCTCCCCAACAGACAGCCAGTGCAAGTCTGCAAGCATCCTACTGTGTTTTGTGTGTGTGTGTGTGTGTTGGGGGGGGGGGTTAAGGTGGGATGCTGCAGGGACCTCCATTGATCCACCACTTGGACTGCTAACACTTAACTCTTTCCTTCGAGGGAGGAAAGAAATGAGCTGATAATACTCCATGCCAGGAGCAAACGGGTTGTAAGTCTCTTGCCCGTGGAAGAAATAAAAAAATTCCACAGAGTGTGTAAAAAATTCACTAACACAGCCAATGTCACATCAGAAGCGCACCATACAAAACAAGTTAAGTTGCAGGCAGTTACCTTTTTGATCTGAAGTTGTTTTAGTCATCTAGGTTCAACCTGTAGGTTACTGGATTGGAGACTGGGCAATTCCAAAATACTTTAGCTCCCTGAGCTCTGCATCTTCGACCCATCATGCCTAGCACTAACAGACTAACCCCAGACCTTGTCTGCTGCCTTCCAGGACAGCAGGCTGATCCTGAGCTCCACTGGGGTTGTACTGTTTTTTTTTGTGATTTAGACTGGAGGTTTTCCCTGTTTTTCTTCTACCCTTTTTATAACATACACTAGCTGATATTTAGTGTGGACTGTTTTGTTGTGTTTAGGTAGTGTGATGGCTAGGATAAGCAAGAATGTATGATTTTAATGTCAGCAAATCTTTCCCACCTTGTGGTGTGTGGAGTGTTGCTTATTGTAGTTGTGACAGTTTCACTGTTTTAGTTAGGGTGTGTTTTTCTATTATTAAGGATATGAAGAAAGGGTTTACAAAGTGTGTGGTGCGTAGCCGTAAAATTCCCTCTCAAGACTCCCATGACTGGTGCATCTACTCTCTCATGCCCACACACCTGGAGGCTTAGTGTGTCATTTGTGATAGCTTTGGATCTAGGGCCGTTAATGAATGGAGGGTCAGGTTTGTCCTGAAAGGTCTTTGGCCAGCCAGAAAATTACGTTCCCTTTTCTCCAGCCAGCAAACACGAGGAGGGTGATCAGGGTCGGAAGAGTGGAACTAAGGACCACAGATCCTCTGGGGAGACTGTAAATGAGTTGCTCCCTCTTCATCTAGCCAGCCAGATCTGAACATTTCAAGGTCTTCATCCCCTCTGACCTTTATGGCGCCGCCTTCGGATCTGACACTTGAGAAACATTCTCCCATGGTTCTGACTGCTAGGAAGGCTCGTTCCGTGAAGATTATAGAGTCCCTAGTTCTTTTATTTGTTCAGGGGGGCCCCCTTGGGCAGAGTTAAGTCTCCTTTCAGCCCCTCTACTAACCGAGAGTTCTCTTTGGAGTCCTCTCCATCTCTGCCCTGGACCTGAGCTTCTCCGGTTTGGGCCTACTCCTCAGAGCCTTCTGCAAGCAGGCAGGCTTCCACTCCCCCCTCGGTAACCTCCACATCCTGGTCCATCCGACTTCGAGAGTTTAAGACTTGCTGAGTTTGAGCAGCTAATGAGGTCCTTTCTGCAAGTCCAGATGCAGTTAGGTCTAATCTGTTCAGCCTCAGGTCCCAAACCGAGGCTTCCACTTCATCAAATTTGCTTCCTCCCTTGGGCGAGACTGCTCTGGGGTTCCAGGAGCTGGTTCCCTTACCACAGGTGAGGTCAGATGCAATGCCTTGGTCAATTTTGGCTCCCACCCCTGCCTTGGTCTTCTCAACTCCAGATCTGTCTGAACAGAGTGGACTTCACAACTGACCCTTTGGGGTTGAGATTGCTGGGTCAGGTTCAGTGCTTCAAGTCTCGGAGTTGTCACTCCCTCTCAGCACTTTGGCTCTTGACAGCTCGGCTCTGGTCTTGGCATTGGGAATGACTCTGGAGTCTAGCTTATCCTTGAAGTCTTCTGATGTCAGAGGTGCTAGCTCTGGGAGGCCAGTTTCAGCCTCTGCCTTCAAAGTGCTAGAGAAGCTGTTCTCCCATCTGGAGATGAAGTGGTCTGCACCAACAAGCATCCCTCTCCCCCACTGTCATCTGTGCTTGTGGACTCGCATCAGCCTATTCTAGGACAGCCCACTCCAGCTAGCCTACAGACCTTCTGGCCTCTTCTGCTCCCCCACTTCCCCATATTCCCTGGATGGCAAGGTTTTGGCAAGAGGTGGTGCAAGAGGAAGCACCTAGACACCCCAGAGGAATCCCTTACTGAGGATAGTGACCTCGACGAGGCAGTGGTGTCACAAAAATCCCCCTTTGAGGACACCTCTTTTGGTTCCCTTATGGAGCTGCATTGCCATTGTGGGTATTGGACAGCCAAAGCCCCATCTCCAGATGACTCGGTGTTTCTGGAGGATTTTGGGGTAGGACCATCCACATCCTGGGTGGCTCCCACTGTAGATGCACTCAATTATTTGGTGTCCTGAAGGGAGTTCGTTACAGTGGAATCAATCCCCAAGAAGCCTGATAAAATCTTGGCCCACTGCAAGGGTAATCGACATTGCAGTAAGGGTCCAACCACTGATGCTAAGCAGCCATCAAAAATGATATCTCAGAATAGAGTTCATTGGTCCACCCTCCTAACAGGGAATCTAAGGCATTGAACTGGTTGGGGAAGTGCTCCTATGCATCAGCCACGTTTCCGCTGAGAGCTTTCAATTACATTGCCCACTTAATGAGACCTCAAAGAGACACTGTGACTGAGGTGTCAAAAGTGGTTAAGACACAACAGACTCCAGAGTTTCAAGAAAATGTAGAGACTCAGTTGCCCATGTTGCAGTCTACCGCTAATGTGTCCATGTGTATGCCTTCTAATGCAGCCAATGGCACGTTCTGGGCTATGGGCACCAGCACTGCCATGCATTGCCATGTTTGGAAGGACTGTGCAACTCTGAGGATTGCTTCAAGGTGTCTTTTGTAAATGATCCTACAATGGCTCATCACTCTGAGTCTAAACTTAAAAACACCTTCACTAGGAGCGAGCAGGATGGAAAGACACAGTTTGCCATCACAGTGCATTTTGCCAACCCCCCACCCCCTGAAACAGATCTTCTCAAGAAATCAGAGGCAGGGGGGTTGCCTCTTCTTTAGAAAAGCACAGCTGTCTTTTCAACATGGTCCTGTGGAAGCCTCCCCCATACAGAACATAACCAGAATGTACGCTACCTGCTTAGCAGAGGTGGTCCACAGAATCAGTTCTTCCACACAGCTTTCTCCAGGAGGCCCTTCCAGTGCCCCTGAAGGGTTGCCCAACTGTCTGGCTTTGGAGGCAGTCAGGTGTCATTTGCCTATACACCTGGAAGCTCAGGAGGCCATCACCTCAGACACATGGGTGTTAAGAATTGTATCCAGAGGCCACACGATTCCATTTTTATTTTCACAAAAGAGAATACCAAACACCTGCTGGGTGTATCACCCCATCACAGAAGGGAAGCAGCTTTCAAAATTCAAAAGCTGTTAAAAAACTGAGTCATCCAGGAGGTTATAAAAGACCAATGCAGATCTGGGGGTCTTATTACAGATTCTTTTTGGCTCCAAAGAAGAACAAGGACCTCCCACCAATCTTGGGTTTGAGCAAAATAAATTGCTCTGTGAAAAAGACCCAAGTTCCAGAAGGTCATGGTGCAGACCATTCTGTCTCTTTTCAAGAAGGGCAACTGGATGTGCTTGATCGACCTCAAGTATGCCTACCATCATATAAAGATAGCATGGTGGTCCAGCAGGTTTCTGTGCTTCTAGCCGGGAATCAGGCATTACCAATTCAGAGTGCAGGCTGTTCACCAAGTGCATGGCAGTCATGGTAGCCTGGCTCAGGCTGCAGGAGTTCCAGGTCTTCCTATACCTGAACAACTGGCATTTCACAGCCTCCACAAGGGCATCACTAGTCAGGGCCAGGGACTCCTTACTCCAACTTTGACATTCTGGGAATCACTGTAAACCATCATAAATCCAATCTTTAACCAGTGCAGACATTTGATTTCGTATGCTGTCAGTTGAACATGGTCTCTCAAATTGTACCTCCTTACTGTCTTACAGAAAACCTCTGGCATCTACCATTCTCAGACGTTTAGGTCACATGACCATGACAATCTGTTTAGTTTCCCTGGCAAGGTAACGCGCAAGGAGTCTGCAGTGGACACTGGCGACACAACAGTCTTTAATTGACTCATCCTATGGATTTTCCTATAATATTGACAAAGATCTGTCTGTATTTTTCCATAATATTGACACAAATCCGCCAGCGTCAAATCAAGTTGTGGTTGGAGTTTCCCCCTGGTGCTGGCCAAGAGACCTTTTTTATTCCTCCCTCGTAGTGTACAGACTCCCTTCCTGGTAGGCGGGCATTTAGAAAGGAGATCATCCATGGGACCTAGTCGATGACAGAGGCCAATCTTCACATATCTTGAAGACGATGGCAATCCTCCTCATGTTGCAGGCCTTTAAGGATTTTCACCCAAAGGGTGTGATCTCAGCATAGACAGACAACATGTCTGTTTTCTGGTATCTGAACAAACAGGGAGGAGCCCAATCATACCCCCATCTTTTTTTTTTTTTTAATAACATCTTTATTGAACTATCACCTGTGACACAGGCAAAAGTACAGTTGTGTACACTTACCATAAATGTAGATGTTTGAGTGTATTCACTGTTGCAGTCATCACACATGGGTTATCCTGCCAGGGGTAGTCCTCAGTCAGCCTGAATACCACAGGCTTAGTATTTCTGCGTCGGTTGCTGTCGCTCCAGATCTGACGTCAGGTCGTCAGTGGTACAAAATCAAGCAGCCAACGCCATTATATCAGTTTTTCTTGCCCCAAATAGGGAACTAGGTTATGGTGGAAGAACACCACTAGTAGAAAGTAAATACCAAAAATCCCTGTAAGGAGTGAGGAAGAGAGAGAAAGAGTGACAAGGGGGATGGAGGGTAGGAAACCAGGACTGCAACAGTGAATACACTCGAACATCTACATTTATGGTAAGTGTACACAACTGTACTATGTTCTTCATGTTTCACTGTTGCAGTCATCACACTTGGGTTGATTCCCAAGGTTGAAGAAAAGGGTGGAGGCAGTCAAGAAGACTTGGGGCTGGCTAGGATGCCCTGCAAGACTGTGGTTGCAACACCTGCCCTGGATTTGGAGAAGATAGGCAAGTGGTAATGCTTGGTGAAGGTATGAACAGAACTCTGTTGCAGCCTCCAGGATGTCCCTGGTAGGGACCCCTCTGAGAAAAGCTGCAGAGGTGGAAGTTGCCCTGGTAGAATGCGTTCTGACCCCCTTAGGGGGTGGTTTCCCATGGTATTTGTAGCAGAAATGGATACAGTGTGCTATCCATTTGGAGATTGTTTAGATATGGCCTTGCCCTCTGCCCCTGCTGCAAAGCTAACTAGCAATTGGTCAATTTTCCTAAAAGATTTAGGAATCAAAATGAAAAATTTGTAAATGTTTGGTTAATGGACATGGTCTTGAAAAATAATTTTTTATACTTTAATGGTGAATTTTTCCAGCAGATTCAAGGGGTAGCGGCTTGTGCCCCAACCTATGCCAAATGTTATGCTGGTTTTGTGGTCATTTTAAGTGTCTTTAATAAAATTGTTGGAATCAACTCGTTTGAGTCTCCGCTCCGTGTTTCAGCACTTTTCCTTGGAATTACAAGTTATATTTGGTGCAGTTCCACTATTTTTTTCATTTATTGGTGTTTTTTAGTGGAACGGAGATGGAGAAACAAACAGTTCCTGACCTAAGAGGGCAGGACGAGTTAGGTCAATCCCATAAGCTGATTGGGCAGCTTACAGAACTGATTGACTTACTAACTCCGCTCAGCCACTCGGTGGGGATTTACGGCAATTTAGCTAATCAACGTTCCCCAGGAACCGAAGGGTTTGCAGGACAGAAAGACTGTGGTAACACTAAGCAAAGGGAGCTTATTGGTGGTTCGATGGACGCCAGTGACCTAGTCGAAGTTAATGGGGGAACTTTTAATGCTGCATCCACACCAAGTATTTTCAAAACAATGGAAAGAGGAATTGAGTCTAAAAAATGTTCAAACATTGAACCAGGCCAGAAGTCACCTTTGGACATGCCAACTGTTTCAGGTACTGTGAAAAATGTTATTGTTAAAGAAACAAAGGACTGGCTACGGACTAAATATATTTTCAAATTAGATGGTAATGGTACTAAGCAACCAGTCATCAACGATTCATACCGTATAAAATTGGACAAACTAGCTAAATTGATGTATAAATACAGGACATTGAACATAGAAAATGAATATTTAAAAGAATGTATATCTAGGGAAATAGTCCCTAAGGGACTACGAGTTTGGAAGTTCTCTAACAATGTGGTTATTGGTTCTATTTTTCACAAGGAACTTACTTGAGGTTTTTAATAAGTGTGGACTAGATGTGTTGAGACTTATCATTAGAGAAAATGTAAGATGCCAAGAATTAATACAGAATGATATAGAAGAATTAGACCAGTGCATTAAAGACGATTTAATTTTTACTATTCAAGAAGAGAAAATTAAGTATTTTAATATTAGAAAAGACATTGACAATAAATGTGAGGATTTGGTGAACAGAAAATTGAAGAAATTAGAAAGAGATATTAAGGAATATGATAGTAACACTAGTTATCCCAAACCCTCACATGGACATTATAAACAAATTAATGAAAATAAGCAGAGTTGTGAAACAGCTAACCCAGAGAATGGTGGAAGTGAAGGTTATTACCAGGAAGAAGGAGACCAAGATTATGATCAAGCCTTTCCGCCTCTGCGGAGATTAGAAAGGCTAATGAATAAACAGGGTCCCCAACAGCCAAATTTTCAATGGGGGGGGGAAGGGGGAGATTTTAAGAGATACCCACCTCACCACAAGGTACAGTAATGAGATCGTAGTTGATGGAATTAAGAATACATATAACAACTTTTCCATTTACAACTTTAGTAACATGGATATAGAGAAAGAGCACTTTGAATTATTTTCAAAGGGTTTGAAATTTATCCCATATAAAAAGGGAGATGTAACTAAAACCTTACTTGCTGTTAAAATGTTCCTAAGGAAAGTCACCTTAAGTATCATGTTCCCTATGGATAAAATCAACAAAAACTTGGAATTAAAACGTAAAACTACCTATAACCTGCCTTTACACCCCCAGTTAAAAAACTTGGAAAAAGTTATGGAGAAAGAGGTGAGGAAAGAACAAGTTAATATTAAATATAAGGTTAATATGAGTAAAAAAGAAAAAGAATGTTTGTATGAAATGAAGAAAAACCTTAACATCAGGCTGATGAAACCAGATAAAGGGGGTGGGGTAGTAATAATGGATAATATTCAATACGAAAGCAAGATGAACATGATACTGTGGGATGACTTGAGATACTCTAGTGTTTCAAAAAATGAGGTTAATGTAGCCTATAATAAAATTGACACAGGACTATGGGACATGTTACAAGACGAACTTATACATTACAACACATACATGTATTTAAAAATGGATAAACAAAGAATTCCTTCAATATTTGGTATCCCAAAAACACATAAATGTGAAAGTGACCCACCTTTAAGACCCATTGTATCTGCAGAAGGATCAAAAACTCATTCGTTAGCCAAATATGTAGATATAAAATTTAAAAGTTTATGGGTAGGAAGAAATTTTACATTAAAGGATTCCTGGGATCTCCTGAAAGAAATTTCCAATGATTTATACCATGACAACTTATTATTCATAACTACAGACATCACAGATTTATTTTCCTCCATACCCTATAATAATGGAATGGAAATGTTTGAGGAAATAGTCTATGAAGACCAGGGATTAACGCAAAATGAAAAACTAGTAAATGTTTGGTTAATGGACATGGTCTTAAAAAATAATTTTTCATACTTTAATGGTAAATTTTTCCAGCAGATTCAAGGGGTAGCCATGGGAGCGGCTTGTGCCCCAACCTATGCCAAATGTTATGCTGGTTTTGTGGTCGTTTTAAGTGGCTTTAATAAAATTGTTGGAATCAACTCGTATGAGTCTCCACTCCGTGTTTCAGCACTTTTCCTTGGAACTAAAAGATTTAGTCCTATATCTGTTGTCTGGTATCTGAACAAACAGGGAGGAGCCCAATCATACCCCCATCTTTTTTTTTTGTTTTTAATAACATCTTTATTGAACTATCACCTGTGACACAGGCAAAGGTACAGTTGTGTACACTTACCATAAATGTAGATGTTTGAGTGTATTCACTGTTGCAGTCATCACTCATGGGTTATCCTGCCAGGGGTAGCCCTCAGTTATCCCAAATACCACAGGCTTAGTATTTTTGCGTCGGTTGCTGTCGCTCCAGGACTGATGTCAGGTCGTCAGTGGTATAAAATCAAGCAGCCAACGCCATTATATCAGTTTTTCTTGCCCCAAATGTCAAGATCCCCCAAATAGGGAACTAGGCTATGGTGGAAGAACACCACTAGTAGAAAGTAAATACCAAAAATCCCTGTAAGGTGTGAGGAAGAGAGAGAAAGAGAGACAAGGGGGATGGAGGGTGGGAAACCAGGACTGCAACAGTGAATACACTCGAACATCTACATTTATGGTAAGTGTACACAACTGTACTATGTTCTTCGTGTTTCACTGTTGCAGTCATCACACTTGGGTTGATTCCCAAAGTTGAAGAAAAGGGTGGAGGCAGTCAAGAAGACTTAGGGGTGGCTAGGATGCCCTGCAAGACTGCGGTTGCAATGCCTGCCCTGGATATGGAGAAGATAGGCAAGTGGTAATGCTTGGTGAAGGTATGAACAGAACTCTGTGTTGCAGCCTCCATGATGTCCCCGGTAGGGACCTCTCTGAGAAAAGCTGCAGAGGTGGAGGTTGCCCTGGTGGAATGCGTTCTGACCCCCTTAGGGGGTGGTTTCCCGTGGTATTTGTATCAGAAATGGATACAGTGTGCTATCCATTTGGAGATTGTTTGGATATAGCCTTGCCCTCTGCCCCTGCTGCAAAGCTGACAAGCAATTGGTCAATTTTCTTAAAAGATTTAGTCCTATCCAGGTAGAATCTCAGTTGTCTGTGCACATCTAGAGAATGCAGAATCCTTTCCTCCTTGTTTTGATGGTTAGGGAAAATGGTGGGCAAATGAACAGATTGGTTGAGAGCCACACTGGACACCACTTTAGGCATGAAAGTTGAGTTAGTCCTGAGGAAGACCCTGTCAGCATGAAAAATGATGAAGGGCTCTACAGACATGAGTGCTTGTAGCTCTGAAACTCTTCTAGCTGAAGTGATGGTCAGGAGCAAGGCTGTTTTCCAAGAGAGGAATTTTAACTCTGCTGAAGCTGCAGACTCAAAGGTGGCTAGTGTGAACTTTTCCAACACAAAGGTAAGGTCTCAAGCTGGGGTAAGAGTTCTTCTGGGTGGCCTTAAATTGTTAGCTCCTCTTAGGAACTGTTTGATGAGAGGGTGAGAAAAGAGAGGTGGCACTGTGGGGTAAGGAGTAGAGATGGCAGAGGCATGAATTTTAATAGAAGAGAAGGATAGGCCCCTGTGAAGTACGTCTGCTAGGTAATCCAGGATGAGAGGTAGGGAGGGCTGTGGTCTTTCAGCTCCTTTAGCCTGGATCCAGGTGCAATACCTTTTCCACTTGTCAGCATAGGATTTTCTAGTGTTGGGGCATCTGGCCTTACATACAACATTCAGGACTTCATGCTTAGGCTGGCAACTGGAGGAGAGGTCAGGGAATAAGCCAGGTTGCCAGATTCAGGGTCTGCAATTGTGGATGCATGAATTCTCCATTCTGCTGGGTCAAGAGGTTGGGATCTGAGGTAGGTACCATGGAGGCAGGGGTGACCGACTGTGCAGCAGTGGGTACCAGTGCTGGCGTGGCCAGTCTGGGACAATCAAGATTGCTCTTGGTTTTTCCTCCCTTGTAAGTAGAGATAGAGGGGGAAATGCATAGATCGAGAGGTTTACCCATTGGAGGGATAGGGCATCCACTTTCCAGGCCTTGCTGTGAGGTTCCCTAGTGCAGAATTTGCTGAGCTGGTGAATGAAGTGGGAGGCAATGAGGTCCACCTTCGGGGTGCCCCATTTCTGGGTTACTAGGTTGAAGGTGCTGTGGTCTAGCTGCCACTCGTGTGGGTCTAGGAGGTTTCTGCTTAAGTTGTCTGCCAGAGAGTTTTGGGAGCCTGGCAGGAATTGTGCTAGCAGGTGAATTTGCAAGGCTGAAGCCGTGTGCCAAAAGGTCATGGCTAGGCTGCAGAGGGGATAGGAGTGAGTTCCTCCCTGCTTGTTGATGTACCACATCACTGTGGTGTTGTCTGTTTTGATCAGTAGAGGTCTGAAAGCTGTCACAGCGTGTTGAACAGCTAGCATCTATTTTTGGTTGATGTGCAGACGTATTTGATTTGGGCTCCAATGGCCCTGAATGCACCTGCCGTCCAGGTGTGCACCCCAGGCATAATCTGATGGGTCTGTGGTTAGGTCTGGGCAGTGCTGAGTTGTGAAAAGAGAAGGACCTTGTTGTGGTTGCATGCTGCTGCCCACCAAAGAAAATCTTTCCTTAGACAAGGTATCATAGGTCTGATAGTTTCCAGGTCCTGAGAGTGTTGACATCAAAGGCTTTTTAAGTACCACTGAAGTTTCCCCATATGCAGTCTGGCATATGGAATGAGTAGAATGCAGGATGCTATGAACCCTAGAGCTTTCAGGATTTTCCTTGGGGATAACTGGGTTCTGGTGGCTAATTGAGAAAAGTAGCCTGTCAGACAGGCTTGTTTTTCTGGAGTAAGGAATGTCACCTGGGATGCTGTGTCCAGGCTTGCGCCCAGAAATACAATTTTTGAGTGGGGACTAGTTTGGATTTCTTTTCGTTTATAGTATACCCCCAGGGAGGTCAGTAGGTCCTTTACAAAGGTCAGTGTAACAGCTTTTCCTGACTGTCTGCCTGAATCAGGCAGTCGTCTAAGTAGGGGTAAATTTGAATATTCCTTTGTCTGCAAAAAGGAATGGTTGGAGCCAGGCATTTTGTGAAAACTCTGGGAGCAGTGGATAAGCCAAAGGGAAAGTGCAGAGAACTGAAAGTGCATAGATCCTGCCCTGAAACACAGACATTTCCTGCAAGAATCCATCCCTGATTGGGATGTGTAGATAGGCCTCTTTTAGGTCTAGGGTGGCTAACCAAGCATCCTTGGATAGCATAGGAAGAAGTTGCTGGAGGATGAGCATTTTGAATTTTGGTATCACCAGGAAGGTCTTTAGAATTGATAGATCGAGGATTGGGCACCAGGTGCCCTCTTTTCTAGGTACCAGGAAAAGCCTGGAATAGAAACCTTGGCCTATCTGGTCTGCAGGAACAGGCTGTATTGCCCTCATGGAGAGCAGGGAATGGACTTGGTTTTGTGCCTCTTTCTCACTGGTTTGGAGGAAGATCTGGGAACTCTTTTGAGGTTGGCAGAGTGTGGAAATAAAATTTGTATCCCTGGGACACTATGTTGAGGACCCATCGGTTGCTGGTGATGGGAAGCCCAGTTTTTCACATGGGCAGAGGTAAGGGGTGGAGTTGTAAAGTCACTGTGAGTTCTTTCCATACGGGGATGGCTTAGCACTCCCTGTTTTTGAAGTGGAGGAACTCCATTGCTAAGATCTCTGCATTCCCTGGGACTGCTGTCTCAGGGTCTACTTCCCCTCGGTCTTGTCTGAGCTGGCCTTGAGGGGGCCAGAAAGGACCAATGCGTGGATGGGTAATGCCTACTGAACCTCGGATGCTGGACCTGCAAGAAGTCTAACTGTCTGCATAGATTTAGCTTTTTCTTCCATCTTTTTTAAGACCTCTTCTGCCTTGGTGCCAAGCAAATTGTCTTTGTTCAATGGTGCGTCCAATAGTTTTGATTTGACATGGTCTGGCAAGGTCTGTTCCTTAAGCCAAGCATGCCATCTAAGTACAGAACCTGTGACTGCTGTCCTACCGGATGCTTCTAGGGCGTCAAAGCCATATTGCAAGATGTGTTTAGTAACTTGGCTTGCAGAATGCATAAGCTCCTGTAATTCTTTATTTTCTGCACAAGCCGGAACGGTAGATATTTTTTCTTGAAGGAGTTTCATTGTATGTTGCTAGTATTTCAGCATGTGGAACTGACAATTTAGTGCTCTAATGGCAAGAGTTGCAGAGGTGTATACTTTTTTACTCCCATCTGTCTAAAGCTCAAGAATCCCTGTCCGAGGGGGTGGGATTCTTAGCTGTGGTTTATTTTACTCCTTTGGGTCTTTAGGAGATGACCTGTGGGTCAGCAGTAGGGTTTTTGAAAATAAATTTGTACGAGTCAGGGACTCTGTAATACTTGTCAGGTTTCCTAGGAGCAGGTGGGAGGGTGTCACGAGTTAAATTGGATTCCATAAAGACATCATCCACAACATCCAGGACAGGAGGAATGGCTAAAGGTCTGTGCTGTGGTAAATCTAAGAATTCCCAAGTCTCTTTTTGGACTGAAGATAATCCTGACATTCCCACTGGAAATGCTCCCTTAAAGTATGTAGGGTTTCACCAAATGAAAAATCCTCTGGACGAGAGGCAGAAGGAATGGATTCCTCTGCATCTGAATCCTCATAAGCAGACAAGGGTTGCATGTCTTCATATTCAGAAACCTCAGAGTCATCGAACTCCTGGGTCAGATAAAACTGCTGGGACACGTCTCTTTTTCTTTTGGAAGGGGTAGGCTGGCTTCCCCTAATAAGCTAGATAAGGTCTTCCGACATTTTAAGCATTTGAGATTCAGGCATGGAAGCAGGTGCTTAAGCTTGGGTCGTCGTTTTTTTAGGTGTAGTTTGTACCCTAGGCCTTAGAAACTCTGTAGTTTTAGAAAGAACTGAAGACGCTAAAGAAGTCGTCGGTTTGTGTCGAACATCGGTAGTCCGAAGAACTTCTTCGGAAGCCAGTGCCTGCTCAGCAACTCTTGACCCATCCAAGGTAGAGACATCTGCAGGATCCTTAGTCAAAGAAGAGTCTCGCGGTATACTGGACTCTGAACGGGTCTCGGTAGCGGCCTGCGAATCCAAATTAGTGGGCATCAGGGCTTGCGAAAGCACCTCACTGAGGACCGGCGAACTGACGACTAGCTTAATGGAAGCATTGTCGGTAGTTTTGGACCTGTGCAGTCTGTCTCTGTCTTTAGCCTTACGTTTTTTCGAAAGATCGGTAGTTGGACGGCTTAGCAAAGCCATTTCTGAATATGGAGATCTAGAGCGAAAATATTTAGCTACAATAAGGGCCTGATGATGTATAGTTCTGGCGCTGAACAAAGCACAAAACCAACAGCGAGGAACATCGTGGTCTGGGCCTAAACCAGTGATGCAGTAAGAATAGAAATCTCGGTGTGGTATTTGCTTTCCACAGGCGAGACAATTGTTAACTTTTTCTGACATTGGTTAGAGCAAGATAAAAGGTTCCCCAACAGGGTACTTAGCTTTAGAAGACTTCAACTTCAATTCAGAAATGAAAACTCAGGCAGCGGCCGAC
The DNA here is from genome assembly GCF_019279795.1 of Protopterus annectens. Taxonomy (NCBI): domain Eukaryota; kingdom Metazoa; phylum Chordata; order Ceratodontiformes; family Protopteridae; genus Protopterus; species Protopterus annectens. Next base: position 1,707,741,351 of record NC_056743.1, on the reverse strand, counting down.
CAGCACTCATACGCACTGTTTCTGCTTCGGGCTCCTCTGCAAGAAAGACTGATGTAATGGCATCAGCTGCCTGATTTTATACCACTGATGACCTGACATCAGTCCTAGAGCGACAGCAACCGATGCAGAAATACTAAGCCTCAAGTATTCAGGCCGACTGAGGGCTACCCCTGGCAGAATAATCCAAGTGTGATGACTGCAACAGTGAAACATGAAGAACATCTTACATTTATATGAAACTAATCAAACCATATTACCAAGTTCACATTTACAAATGTTATACAACACATATATTGTTGTATATCATACAGTCAAAAAATATTACATAAACTGTTTAATTCCTGCCTTCTCTTAAACCTAATTCCTTCTCCAAAACATTTTTCTGTATGCACTGTTCCCATAATTTTCATCTTTTTCTATGTAATTTACTCCTACTTTTTTCTAAAGATCCCACTTCCCGTTCTTTAATTTCTTGTTACAATATTCATTACTTCAAGTACTGATAGATGGTTTAGATTCTGATTTCCATTTTCTAGTAACTGCTTTTTTGGTAGCCATTAAAATTAAATTTAGCAAGGCCTTATTATGTCAAGGCAGTTCAGATCCTGTGTCCCAGCTCAAAAAAATAAATAATTTCCCTAGTTACACTCATTTGCTCATCCAGAACTCCTGACAGAGTAGTCTGTAGAGAATTTTTAAAAGGTCTGCCAGCTCATTACACTGAAGAGAACATATGCTCCCATGTACTTCCTTCTTCTCCATTACAACTCCAACATTTGTTATCTACCTGAGGAAATATTCTTTGGAGTCTGCTTGGGGTATAAAAGTATCTATGCAAACACTTCCAGGCAAAAACTCTAAATCTTCCTGATTTTTATTGCATTTGATCATATTCTCTTTGTTGGGAGGCCATGAGTGTCTGGCAATTAATGATTTCTGGTAGCAGTGCACATCCTGGTAAAGTAAAAAAACAGTGGACAGTCTGAGCAGGAACATTCTTCTTCCTCACGAGTGGTTCCTAAATCGAAGGGTTGCTGCTCGACTTTTTCAGTGCTGGGACACTCCACATTGCAATCTGATTGCCACCCTATCCAACTTCAAGTGCACCAGTTACTATGCCTTAGTTCCCTCATAGAGACAGTCACCCAAGGATGCTCTTCCATATGTTTGGCTCATGGATCACCAGTATGCATATCCTTTGACTCTGTTAATAATAAAGTTTCTCTATAAGACTGTCTACTTCAGAGCAACTGTAATCCTCACTGCTCCCTTCTGGCCCCAACAGTTCTGGTTCTCCTTCCTATGGTGTATTCTGCAGTACCCTCTTCTCCTTGGTTCCAGATCCCATTACAGATCTGAATTCTCATCTGTCTGGCTTGGACATGCCTGAACTTTGGACATTCAACCACATGGTTCCTCCAATTCCCTTGATGGCCAAGCTTTCAGACACAGTGGTCCATATTTTGTCCTCCTCTCAGAAGCTATCTACTCGGAGATTTTACATTAGCAAGTGGAGATGCTTTGTCTTTTGGGTTTATTCTTAGGGTCTAGACCCCTTTTCATCATCGTTAGAGGCTAGCATTGACTTTCATGTTAACTCATTTCATTCAGGATCTAGTTATACCACTATTAAGATATAATTTGTAGAGATTTATAATATGACAATAATACACCAATAGCGGGGATTTAAAGGTTACAAAGGCTTTTCTCAATGTAGCTTTTTTATTGTGGCCTCCTGTCTAGGGCTTTCTTCCTCCATGGGAGCTGCCTTTTATGGTTCAAGTTCTTGCTGGATCTCCTTCTGAACTATCAGCAATGGTTTCCTTAAAAGAGTTGTCTTGGAAGACTCTGTTCTTGGTGGCTGTTACTTTGGCCAGGTGTGTTTCAGAACTGCAGGATTTACACTCGGTACCTTCATATATTGTCTTTCATAAAAACAGGTTGTCTGTCAGAATGGCTCATGTTTTTTGCCTAAGGTGGCTACACAGAACAATTTAAACCAGCCCATTCACTTACCAGTGTTTTTCTCTGAGTTTTCAAGTAAAGGAGAATATCTGCCTCATTGTTCTGATGTTCATAAGCAATTGAGATTTTATATGGATAGGACCAAGTCCTTCAGAAAGTCCAAACAGATATTTGACTCTTTCTGTAAAGCCCAGTTGGGAAAGCCAGTACCTAAGTCGATTATATCCAAGTGGTTCTCTGACTGCATTTCATTTGTATACAATCTGAAAGGGAAGGGTTTGCCTTGGAAACTGAAGGGTCATTCTGCTAGAGCTATGGTTACCTCTACAGCCTTCTTCTCAAGATTAGCTGCGGATAACATTTGTGCTGCTGCCACATAAGTGGATCTTCATACCTTTGTGTCCCACTATAAGTTGGATAGTCAGTCAAAGTCTAGAACCTCTTCTGGTTCCAATAAATTGTGGAATGTACTTTCCTCTGGCTCCCCTTGAGTGTAGCATGGCTGGAGACACTGTTCCATTGGTTGAACCCAAAGGGAAAAGACAACATCAGATATGAAAATTAAGTACTTAGCATAATAACAGATCTGTGTTGTCTCTTTCTGTTCAGTTCAACCATCTCGTCCAGATGCCCCCCCTCATATTACGTTCTTTCAATCCTTTGTTCGACAAAGTCATGGAAGCTGCTGTTTTCTTCCTTTTGTTTGGCAGTCCTTGCTGTCAGGTTGTTGGGTTCAACAGTGGAATGGTTTTGGAGAGGAGCAAACTTGATCTGAGGCTGGTCTGTCAGTGCTACGCATTACAGGCAGAGGAGGCAGAGATCAGGGAGCTTGTCTCTTTTGGAAATGGCTGATCTCAGATCAGAGTCAGATCAGATAACCCACAAGTTGAACTGGATGGAAAGAGATAACACAGACCTGTCATTATAGCAACTACATAACTTTCATGTACATGGCCTTGGTGCCCATCCTGGACTATGTACAGAGGGGACACCTGCTAACTGTAGAATACAGATGACAAGACTACTGTCATGTCAGGAGACTTAACACATAGAGAAAATGTGACCTAAACTCTGTAACTCTACACTGCAAACTGAATTCTCTGGAAACTCTATGTACCAGATGACATGCTAAACACTGCAGCTAGCTTACTAGCATTTAAAGGTAATGTAGCATATCCACCATCCCTCATTTTCCTATATGTATCCATCTTCTTGCAACAGGACTGTCTGTGACACTTATGGTTACTCATTCTTTTTAAGTCTTCAGTTTAGACAAATGCTTTGTACAAATGCCTATGATTTCCTCTATGCAACTAAATGTCTTCGCTAGAAACCACACAAGATCATGGTTAACCTGCTTTGCCTACTACTACAGCTTCAGAATGCAGATCTTCCTTGACTTTTATATTTGTACACTGACCTGTAAGCCTGATAGTCTTTTGCAGTTTCTGTCAAAGTATACCTTCCTTGGATGATTTATTAAACAGAGTCCCCATCTACTTGAGCTGGTGTAACTTAGGTGGGTGTAAAAGATCCCATGGCACTTATCAGAAAGAGTTACCCAGTGTCCTGGCCAAGTTTCCCCAAGTCAGTATGAATATCACCTTGAGTTTCCCATTACTGGCTATACTGATTTCTTTCCAGTTTTCTTTAGTTGATTCTTTTTTTAACACATTTAATAAAATATAATTTAAGACATAAGCACGCACACATTAATACAAAAGAAAAACCATATTAACATTTGTTCCATTTACACTTATTATACATTACATAGTTTCTTCTTTATAACAAATGTCTTTCAGTTTAGCACTGCATAAATCACCCAGCTTCTGCCTTCCTGTAAAGCTCATTCTTCTGAACATTATTCTGCATGTACTGTTCCCACAAATTCCATTTATTCCTGTCATTTGCTCTTTATCTGTTCTAAAGATCCCACTTCCAGTTCTTTTATTTCTTTTACAATATTCAATACTTCAAATAGAATTGTTTTTGGTAGCCAACAGAATTAAACTTAATAAGGTCTTACTATGGCTGTGCAATTGAGCTCTAGTGTCCTAGCTCAAAATAATAATTTTATTAGTTGCCATTTCCTCCCCAATAATTCCGAGAGTATTTTGTTGGGATTTTTTTAAAATTGCCAACCTATTACACTCCAAAAACATGTTCCAGTTACCTCTTTCTTACCCATCACATCTCCAACTGTTGGTATCTACCTGAGGAAAAATTCTTTGATGTCTGCTTGGGGTATAAAAATATATATGCAAACACTTCCAAGCAAAAATCTTAAACTTCTTGACTTTGTTGCATAATTGGGAGCCATACATATGTCATCCCATTGTTGCCTTGTAAATCGTTTTTCCAGTCTCTTTTCCCAATATTTACTAATCTCTTCTGAATGATACTTACAGTTGTCATACAATATTATTTATGCCCTACTAATTAACTCTTTAACAGCAGCTTCTGTTCTAGATTCAACTAAAAACATTTAGAACAGGTCTTTCACGTATGACTCCTTTTTTTTGCCTACTCTCTGATAATCAATCCCTAACAGGGAAAGCAGTCTATAACCTGTAGTCCAAACTTCTTCTTGGCCTTATCTCACTCTATTACCTTTTCCCTGTCTAGTTGTTTGCCCCCAGTGCCTTGGTTCCTTTGCCAGCTTTCTCCATTAAATTCCAGTTCCTTCTTGCAAATTATCTGTAACCCTACTTGCAGTCATCCCTACTAGCAAATTTTCCTTTCTCCATTCATGTACTGGCCAAGTTCTTAGAATACTTTCTGCAACTTTATGAATATAATATTCTATACGGTGGTCATGATTTACCACCATCACTTTCAGCTTTGAATGCATATGTTTACGAGCCTTAAATGTATAGTTCTAAAATATCCCATCAAATCATTTAATGCTAAATCACCTAGTTCTAGTGGAAGGATCAACTTACTCACTTAACTCTTACCCTATTTCCCTCCAAGACAAATTCTTCAACTTTTTATTAATTACTGACCAAAACATCTCCTCTTATTGATAAAAATATGGCTGACCTATACATAAAACTAAATTGACTAAAAACATTTTAACTGCTTATACCTTAGTATCTATTTCCATAGACAAGAGCTGCCAGTTTCTCAGTTTTTGTATTGTCTTTTTAGCCTCTTCCCACATATCCGTGCATAACAGCAGCCTTTTTAATCCATACTCCTAAATACTTCTTATCATGTCCTCATAAATACGGGTAATGGTAAACCATAATACATAATTATCTTCATTAATTTTAAATCCCGAAAGACCTGAAACAGTCTCAAAATGCTCTACAACACCAATATTTCATTTTCTGGACTTATGAAGCACAAAATATCACCTGCAAATAAAGCCACCTTTTCTTGATTACCATACCAATTATGCCCTTGAATTTCTGAGGCCCTTATTTTCTTTGCCAATGGCTCTAAATGTAAAGCAAGTAAAAAAGGCGAACCAGGACATCGGCATCCCTGCCTGGTTCCTCTGTTCAAATACAACTTATCTGAGAGAAACCTCCCACTTTAACTCTTGCCTCCTATATCCGTTGTTGTTGTGTCTTTCGGCTTTTCCCGGTTAGGGGTCGCCACAGCGGAACTCCGGTCCGCTAATGATTGGCAGTAGATTTTTACGTGCTGAGTTGCCGGCCTTTACACACAACCTTCAAAGAAGGTATGCCCATTCACGCATGTCTCCACACAGAAGACGCTTTAGCTGAGAATCTAACCCGACAACGTCTTACTGTGAGGCGACAATGCTACCGCAGCACCACCACCGCAGTTTGCCTCCTATATCCGTATATCCTCCTAATTAACCATATTATTGAATCAAAGAATGCAAATTCTTCCACTGCTCTACTATAAACTCCCAACTTACTTTGTTGACTACTTACTCTGCACAAAGACCCTCCAACAGCAGCAGTACTTTCTTACATTCTGCCTCCCTCTGGGTCATCATTGTTCTACTAACATTTATATTAATGAATTTGTCATTTGTTAACTGGGTTTGTCCAACTGAGCCAGTGGCCTGTTTTCAGTGGAAATCTGAGAAGAATGTAGTATAAACTGGAAGCCACCACCACGTAAAAAGAATATTTCTTTATTAAAACAACAGAATAAGCGCTTTCGCGTGCATCCACAAAGGCACGCTTCTTCAGATTCAATAAACATTATCAAAACTCATTCATTATATCTAAAATACATTAATTAAATTAAGAGCTGATCAACCAATGATGTTGAATCCTCACTTATTCAATTAATTAGAACAGGGTGTAACTTAAAAACACTTTTTTGTTGCATTTCTTTTGAAACCATCAGACTCAAGTAACATAATATATTGTCAGAAAGTCTATATACTGTTGATCACAAGTATATATAATCAACATTTTAAATATATAGCAACCTGTATATTAACTAATCTAACAAAACAAATCTATAATATAGAAATATATATGTATATTATAAAGAATGATAGTAAAACTGACAAATATACATTTTAGAACCAATGCCAGTATTTCCTTTATAACCTATATTAGGAGCAGTTTATATCAATTTCATATATAAGCTCTGTCCTTGATAATGCATGTATTTCATAAAAATTTTTTTTGCATAGAGAGACCATAGTAATATGTATATAGATAGATTATTTTCATATATCTGCTCTATCCCTATCTATCTTATAAGGACAAAATAGTTCTATATAAACTATCATAGAGCTATATACAATATACACGAAAGAAAGAAACAAACAATTAATTAAACATATATAGATATATATTGTTAGTCATATTTCATGTCCATATGTACATATACATTTTTACTAATCGAATATTAAATGTTCTGTATAATAAGTATATTGTTTGTTATAGATGTTATCCCCCTTCAAATTTCATATATTTAATATCAGAATTTCCTTTGTAAAAAGGGGGAGGGGGGGGAATATCCTGATGTAAACGGAGATCTCAATCTATCTTAATAAAATATTGTTACCGCAGCACCACCACCGCAGTTTGCCTCCTATATCCGTATATCCTCCTAATTAACCATATTATTGAATCAAAGAATGCAAATTCTTCCACTGCTCTACTATAAACTCCCAACTTACTTTGTTGACTACTTACTCTGCACAAAGACCCTCCAACAGCAGCAGTACTTTCTTACATTCTGCCTCTCTCTGGGTCATCATTGTTCTACTAACATTTATATTAATGAATTTGTCATTTGTTAACTGGGTTTGTCCAACTGAGCCAGTGGCCTGTTTTCAGTGGAAATCTGAGAAGAAAAGCTCCAACTTACAATTCAATACAATACAATTTGTGACTTTTACTAAAGAAATGATATACATTACAGGACATACAAATTTTGGACAGACGAGAATGAAAAATAAATTACAGTCTAGAAAAACATTCTGTAGTAATTACAGGCAGAACTACAAATGAGTATACACAATTGAGGTTACGCTTTATAATTAGCTTGGTATTATGTAAGAAAATGTATGTAGGTCAGAGAGAAATATAACTGGTAAAATAAAAAAGTACAGTTTTGTACCTACCATAAATGTAGATGTTCGAGTGTTCACCCTGCTGCAGTCATCACACTTGAGTTATCCTGTCATCAGGCGGTCCCGCAGTCGGCCGGAATTCCAAAGTCTTGGTCCGGCGTCGGTTGCTGTCGCCTCTTCCCTGACGTCAGTGCGCCAGGGGTATATATAATGCAACAGACACCATTTTCTTCAGTTTTTCTTGTCCCAGATGTCAGGTGCCCCCAAAAAGGTGGTCAGAAATTAGTACCAAATGGAGTAACCTCTGCACAAACACAAAATCCCTTCAGCTATAAGCAAATACATCAGTAAGGTATTGAAGAGATTTAGCCAGTAGATCAGAGGGGATGGAGGGAGGGTAACCTGGACTGCAGCAGGGTGAACACTCGAACATCTACATTTATGGTAGGTACAAAACTGTGCTATGTTCATCGTGTTACCCTGCTGCAGTCATCACACTTGGGTTGAATCCCAAAGCTAAGGAAGGGGGGAGGTATCACAGAGGGTTAGTAGAGGCTATAAGGCCCTGCAGAACTGCAGTGGCAAAGCCCTCCCTGGTCTTAGAGTAAAGAGGTAAGTGATAGTGTTTGGTAAAGGTGTGTACTGAACTCCAAGTTCCAGCTTCTAAAATTTCCTTGGTTGGAACCCCCCTGAGAAAGGCTGTTGAGGTAGCTGTTGCCCTGGTAGAGTGGGACCTAATGGTAGCAGGAACTGGTTTCCCATGATGGGTATAGCAGAAACGTATGCAATGACCTATCCATTTAGAAATGGTTTGCTTTGATATAGCCTTCCCTTGAGAAGCTGTAGCATAGGATACAAAGAGCTGGTCAGATTTTCTGAAAGCCTTAGTTTTGTCCAAGTAGTAACAAAGTTGCCTGTGAATGTCCAAGGAATGCAGGAGTCTCTCACCTTTGTTCTGTGGATTTGGGAAGAAGGTGGGTAAGTGGATGGTTTGATTTAAAGCCACACTGGAAACCACCTTAGGCATAAAGGAAGGATTAGTTTGTAGAGAAACTCTGTCTTAATGAAAAATGAGGAAAGATTCCACTGCCATTAGTGCCTGTAGCTCTGAGACTCTTCTAGCTGAAGTTATTGCTAGGAGCAGGGCAGTCTTCCATAATAGGAACTGAAGGTCTGCAGAGAAAGCTGGTTCAAAGGGAGGTAGCATTAGTTTTTCCAGAACAAAATTGAGGTCCCATGTTGGTGTAGGAGCTCTCCTGGGTGGTCTAATGTTTTTTGCCCCTCTGAGGAACTGCCTTAGAAGAGGATGTGAAAATAAAGGTGGATCCGTGTTGTAGTGAGCTGAAATAGCTGAAGCATGGATTTTAATGGAGGAAAAATAAAGTCCTTTGTACAACATCTCAGCTAAATACTGTAGAATGTGAGGCATGTGAGGCTGAATTGTGTCTTGGCCTTTAGCTTGGTTCCAGGCACAAAACCTTTTCTATTTGTCCGAATAAGCCTTCCTGGTGCTTGGCCTCCTGGCTTCCAGAATAACATCCAGAACTGCTTGGGAAAGAGGAGCTGGTTGGATGTTTAGTTGATTTGCCATGCAGCCAGATTAAAAGTTTTGAGCTGGCTGTGAAGAATCTGATTGTTTTGTTGTGTGAACAAATGGGGGATTTGAGGCAATATCCATGGTGGGCTGTGGGCCATATTTCTCAATAGCGGGTACCAGTGCTGGCGTGGCCAGTCTGGGGCTATGAGAATCAGTCGTGATCTCCTTTTTAACTTTCAGAAGAACCTTTGTGAGGAGAGGCAATGGAGGGAAGGCATATAATGTCAGTTTTTTCCAACTGAAAGACAGTGTGTCCACTTTCCAAGCTTGATGGGTGAAATGTCCTTGTACAAAATTTTGTTAGTTGATAGTTTTGAGGACCGGCAAACAGGTCTATGTCTGGAAGGCCCCATTTCTGAGTTATCATTGCAAATATTTGTGGATCTAGTTTCCACTCGTGGGGATCCTTGATGTTTCTGCTGAGGTCATCTGCCAATGCGTCCTGGCAGGAATTGAGCTTGTAACTGAACTTGGTAAGCCAGAGCTGTGTTCCATAAGATCATTGCTTGCCTGCATAGAAGGTAGGAATGTGTACCCCCTTGTTTGTTTATGTACCACATTACTGTGGTGTTGTCCATCTTTATTGCAAGTTGTCCTGGATGTAATAGATCCTTGAAGGCTGTCAGAGCTTTCTGTACAGCTAGCATCTCTTTTTGATTTATGTGCAGATTTCTTTGATCTGCAGTGCATAGGCCTTGAACGCATTGTCCTGCCATGTGTGCCCCCCAGGCGTAATCTGAAGCATCTGTTGTGATAGTTTGCCTGGCTGGGAGCAAGGTGAAAGGCTGACCCTTGTTGAGGTGACATGCCTGTGACCACCACAGAAATTCCTGTTGTAGGCAGGGAATGAGAGATATCATTGTGTCCAAGCTGTGGCTGTGTTGAGACCATACGCTTTTTAGGTACCACTGTAATTTCCTCATATGCAGCTTTGCAAATGGTATTAGTATGTAAGATGTCATGAAGCCCAAAGCCTGCAGAATTTTTCTTGCAGTTAATTGGGTCTTTGTTGCCATTGTCTTGAAATACCGAGTCAGTTGTAGTTGCTTGTCTGGCGTAAGATAAGCCTTCTGGGCCGTTGTATTCAAGCTGGCACCCAGGAATGTCATTTTTTGTGAGGGTACTAGTTTTGACTTCTTTTCGTTCACTGCGTACCCCAGGCAGTTTAGTAGATGCTTTACAGAGGCCAGATGATGTAAGAGAATGTCTTTGCTTTCTGCCTGGATGAGGCAGTCGTCCAGGTATGGATATATTTGAATTCCTCTTTGTCTGCAGTATGCAATTACTGGTGCCAGGCATTTTGGGAAGACTCTGGGAGCAGTAGATAAGCCAAAGGGCAGTGCAGAGAATTGGTAATGGGTTGAACCTGCAATGAAACAGAGGTATCTTCTGCAACTTTGTCTGATAGGGACATGCAGGTATGCCTCCTTGAGGTCCAACGTTACTAGCCATGCTTCCTTGCCCAACATGGGAAGTAGCTGCTGTAGTGTTAGCATCTTGAATTTGGGAACTTGTAAGTAAGTGTTTAGAACTGAAAGGTCCAGAATTGGTCTCCAGGCATTGTCCTTTCTGGGCACTAGAAAGAGTCTTGAGTAAAATCCTTGGCCTTGCTCTCGAGTAGATACCAGTTGAATGGCTCTCATGTCCATGAGAGCTGTAATTTGCTTTTGAGCCTCTGCCCATTGATTTTGTGGCAGGTTTGGCATTCCTCTTTTCATTGGCAAGGTGTGAAAGTGGAATCTGTATCCTCGTAAAATTATGTCTAGGACCCATTTGTCCTTTGTGACAATGTGCCAGTTGTCTGCAAAAAGTGCGAGTTTTCCCCCCAAGGGGGCTGCCAAGAGAGCATTGCTTGGCCAGATGAGGTGCAAGTCATTGAGTTTGCCTTCTGGTGGATTGAGACCTGTCTTCTCCTCCCTTCTGTGTTGTAGTGCCCCATTGGCGAGGTTTATACTGGGCTTGTGGTTGTCCTCTGCCCCTTGGGCGTCTGTATTTACCCCTCTGTGGTCTGTCAGTAGCTGGAAAGGACCAATTTTTTGTTGGCCAGTTTCTGCTGAAGCGAGGGCGTTGTACCTGTAGGAAATCTTTGACTGTCTGCATAGATTTTGCCTTATCCTCCATTTTCTTTAAAACTTTTTCTGCTTTAACTCCAAAAAGAACATCCTGCTGAAAGGGAGCATTTAGTAGTTTTGCTTTAACATGATCAGGCAGAGTTTGTTCCTTTAACCAAGCATGCCTACGTATAACAGACCCAGTGACAGCTGCTCTGCAGGAGGCCTCCAAAGAATCAAACCCACATTGTAAGGTATGTTTGCCTACCTGCTCAGTGGCGTGCAACAGATCCTGTACTTCTTTCAATTCAGATTGTTGAGGGAGAGTGGTTATTCTTTGCTTTAACTGAGAGATTAGGAATTGCTGATACTTAAGCATGTGAAATTGGCAATTCAGTGCCCTCATAGCTAGTGTGGCTGAGGTGTAAACCTTTTTCTCCCACCTGTCTAGTGCTCTGGAATCCCTCTCAGAAGGTACTGGGTTTTTAGCCATAGAAGCCTTTGCCCCCTTGGGACCCTGGGAGATAGTCTCTGGGTCAGCTACAGGGCTTTTGTAAAGAAATTTGTGGGAATCAGGCACTCTATAGTATCTGTCAGGCTTAGCCGGAGCAGGAGGTAGAGAGTCTGGGTTCAAACTGGATTCTAAACAGACATCATCCACAATGTCCAAAACTGGTGGGATGGCAAGTGGTCTGTGTTGGGGGAGTAAAAGAAACTCTCTGAGCCTTTTCTTCGAGTCAGAATAGTCCTGACCTTCCCAGTGAAAATGTTCCCTCCTAGTGTGTACAGTTTCCCCAAAGGAGTAGTCTTCAGGAGGAGAAGCTGAGGGAATAGAGTCCTCAGCATCAGAATCTTCATAAGGAGAGAAGGAGTAATCTTGGTCCTCAGAGGAGTCTGAAGAAATGGACACTTGTCCAGAGGATGCATAATCTTCCTCTTGTCTAGGCCTTTTGTCAGGAGGGGGCTGGGAACCCCTGATTAAAGAAATCAAGTCTTCAGCCATTTTGAGCATCTGTTTCTTAGGCATGGGGCCTTGAACAGGAGATTGCAGTGCAGTCCTTTTAGATTTAGTAGGAGTCTTCGACTTAGAAAACGTTTTAATGGTGAGAGTCGTCGGTCTGAAAACGCCTTCAGAAACCAATAGCGTTTCTGTAGCACCGACGTCTTTTGTAGCAATGTCGTCGGTAGGGCCTGAACTAAATGGCTGCGTCGGGCTGGTGCATTCCGCCAAAATTTCCGTAGCGGTCTCTGGTTCCAGATCTGCGGTAGTCAGGGGCTGCGTCGGCGCCTCACTGAGGACTGGAGAACCGGAGACCGGATCAGCCGAGGCCTCGGAATCTGGCTTAGGCCTGGGCTGTCTGTCCTTATCCTTGCGTTTTTTGTGCACGCCGGTAGTCGGTTGCTCCGACGGCATGGAGTAGTTAAATTTCCTACCGAAGTAGTGTCGTGCGAAATCAAAGCGTCTTTTAATAGTACGCTTATTAAACCTAGCACAAAACTGACAAGTAGTGACGTCGTGGTCTGGGCCTAGGCAAGGTATGCAATAAGAATGAAAATCCTTATGAGGTATTTGCTTCCCACAAGAAATACAATTGTTAACTTTTTCTGACATCGGTCTGAGGCAAGAAAAGTTTCCCCAATGGGGTACATAGCTTTATAGAAGACTTCGGTCTGAAATTCGAATTCGAAAAATCTCAGGAGTTGGCCGACAGGCACTTGCGAACTGCTTCTGCTTCGGTCACCGCGCGGCAAGAAAGACTGAAGAAAATGGCGTCGGTTGCATTATATATACCCCTGGCACACTGACGTCAGGGAAGAGGCGACAGCAACTGATGCCGAACCAAGACTTTGGAATTCCGGCCGACTGCAGAACCGCCTGATGACAGGATAACCCAAGTGTGATGACTGCAGCAGGGTAACACGATGAACATCTGCACTGAAACAGATGTCCTTATAATTTTTAGTACTTTTGTCTGACTCTTTTATTATAAAGACTTCTTCAGAAAAATAACATTTCCCAGATGACCACTTATACACAAATAATGTTAACATTAAGTGACAGAAATGTATATACAGAAGTTAACAAAAGTGAGGTGGTTCATGCTTATTATACTGTTCACTGTCATATTTTGGAGTGTTTAGATACTGAGATGTGTTGTTTAGAACTGTACTGATTTTTTATGTGAAACATCCTATGGTGGGATATTTGTTTGCAATTGCAAAAATTCATACGTATTTAAGCAAACTCCTCTAAGAGGCCCACTGTAGATGCACACAGTTCTAAAACTGAACCTTTGTCAATATATAAAGATAGGATTTTACTGCCAGTGATGCAGCATGTAATGTCTTATATTTGAGTCTCTTGGGACTTCCAAGATTAGTTAAGAGAATTTGAAAATACTGAATTATTTAAAAAGTTAACTTTGAACAATTAATCTTTGTTACCACAGATAATGAATTACTGTACAACAGTATTCCTGTTAATATAGGAGTTGGCATGATTAGAGGGTTTTTGAGTACGAAATTAACCTTGGATAATAAAAATATAAATTTTATATGTGTTTTAATAGAACTTTCATTGGAACTTTTTTTTATGTTTGGAGATCAATATTATCAGATTTCAGGAGTGGCAGTGGGGGCTGTTATGGCATCTGATTTACTAACATAGTATCACCAAACATATTGGGGATATAAAGGACAGAAAGGAAAAGAAAGTACAGTTGTGTACATTTACCATAAATGTAGATGTTCGAGTGTATTCATTGTTTCAGTCATCACACTTGGGTTATCTGCCTGCAGGTAGCCCTCAGTCGGCCCGAATACCAGAGTCTTGGGATTTCTGTGTTGGATGCTGTCGCCTCTTCCATGACGTCAGGGGTATAAAACATGCAGCCGATGTCATTACATCCGCTTTTCTTGCCGATGTCATTACATCAGTTCTTCTTGTCCCAGATGTCAGGAGCCCCCAAAATAGGAAGCAATTACATGGTGTGGATCACCTCCAGTAAAAAGTAAATACCACTGCCATAGGATTTGGCTAAAAAAGAGGATAGGCAGAAAGTATAGAAAAGTCAGGGGGCTGGAGGGAGGGTAACCAGGACTGCAACAGTGAATGCACTCGAACATCTACATTTATGGTAAGTGTACACAACTGTACTATGTTCTTTGTGTTTCACTGTTGCAGTCATCACACTTGGGTTGATTCCCAAAGCTGAGGAAGAATGAAGGCAGTCAAGAAGTATTAGGGCTGCCTAGCAGGCCTTGTAAGACTGTTGTAGCACATCCAGCTCTGGATTTAGAAAAGACAGGTTAGTGGTAATGCTTGGTGAAGGTGTGTACTGAACTCCAGGCTGCAGCCTCCAGGATGTCCCTGGTAGGGACTCCCCAGAGAAATGTTGCAGAGGTTGGGGTAGACCTAGTGGAATGGGTTCTGATCCCTTGTGGGGTAGGCTTTCCATGGTGCTTGTAGCAGAAATGGATGCAGTGTGCTATCCATTTGGAGATGGTTTGCTTTGAAATGGCCTTGCCATCTTCCCCTGTAGCAAAGCTGACTAGCAGCTGGTCAGATTTTCTGAGCGGTTTAGTTTTGTCAAGGTAGAACCTAAGCTGTCTGTGCATGTCCAAGGAGTGCAGGATCCTTTCCCCTTTATTCTGAGGATTAGGAAAAAAAGTTGGTAAATGGATGGATTGGTTTAAAGCCACACTTGATACCATCTTGGGCATAAATGATGGGTTAGTCCTCCACAATGCAACTCTGGTACCTGCTGCCTACTTGCTCCATCTGCTGCATAAGAAATGAGCCTCATGATGGAGGAGTTAACCACTGAAGTCAAGGTTGCAAGCTGGGAAGCCGCCCTGTTCATAACTCCCTCAGCTGTAGGATCTTGCAGGGTATCTCTTAGCTCCTTGAGGAGATCCCTCTGAAGTCGTGTGAAGTGTGGCAAGTAATGTAGCGACCTGAGAGTAAAGGTCGCTGAAGAGAACATACGCTTCCCATACCTGTCCATCGTACAAGACTCCTTGTTCGGCGGATGGACAGATGAAGTTTCTGCAAGTTCCTTCTTAGTGGCTGCTGCCACCACCATGCATCAACAGGGACCCCTTTGGAAAGGAAGGATTTGTCCTTGGGGGCAGTAATAAATTTGTTTGGTCTCCTCGGAACTGGTTCCATGGTCTCTGGAGTGCTCCACACCTTTCGACTCACTATGGACAAAAGTGGGTCAAAAGGCGGCGACACCCAAAATGTGGAGGGTCGGGAACCAAATGTGTCCAGGTAGACAGACGCGTCCTCAGAAGGGGCTAGGGACTTCCAGCCACCCCTCTGTCTAAGGATTTCCAAGATGTCCGCAAGAGAGACATCCTCAGAGGGGGACCGTGGGGACCCTTCTGATTCATCTATGTATGTGTCTGATGTAATGGTCTCAGGGGAGTCCAGATGCTTCCTCGTACATTTGTTCGTCCGAGGAACCTCCTCTGAATGTTCGGGTGAGGTTTCAGAAGAAGTGGGGTCACCCAATGGGGCATCCTGGGGCATAGGTTCCCTAGGCTTGCAGGCAAGAGGAGGGTCAAAGGCAGGCACAGAGGGAGAGGGAGCCAATGGAGCCGAGGGTGGAGCGGTCTCAGGAGACAGCACACTCATCACCTCAAAGGCACCACGGTCCTGAGTCGAAGTAGCCTACGGTTCCGAAGAACCCGGAGATCTCCTGCGAACCGAGAGCAATGGCTCCGAGGCTGACGTGGGAGCAGAAGCTCTGAGAGGGAGAGCGGGGTCTGATGCCACTTCCTCCCTCAGAGCCGGTGAGAACGCTTCGGTGTCCAGATCCCTTGATGGACTGAGACATCGAGATGATCAGACCGGGTGTCAGAACCGATAAAGGAGAAGTAAGTGGAGCCAACGGTTCCACCACCACGACCTCCATGCACTCAGTCTCTGACCTAAAGAGAGTCGAAGGAGCAATTGATGGAGAAGCTGGATGGACTGAAGGAGCCAATTCCTTATAGGCTGGGCTCGAAAGTAATTTGGCAAGTGCCTGTGGCTTAAGGACCACTCTCTCCACGTCAAGATCCAAAAGCCTGGAAGATCGAGAGGAGTGAGAAGAGGACCGGTGACTGCCCGCTCCAGATTGCAGCAAAGGAGATTGTGGAGCAGAGCTCACCGGCTCCAAAGAAAGAGACCTAGTTCTTTTATGGGCCCAGACTGGCTCCAAGGATACTGATGGAGCCGCCGGAGATTTGGCTTTGTCTGAGCCAACACTGGGAACTGACAGAGCCGAAGTTTGACAGTGGATTTAGTCTGTTCTGAACTTGGGACCGTTGAGGATGGCTTTGTGGATGTTTTGGACAATTTAGCTGGCTGAGGACCCTGAGATGAAGAATCTTGAGGGTTCTTCAGAAGGGCATGCAAAATAAGCTTGTTCTTTCTCTCCTACAGGACTCTGGAGCTGAAAGCATGACAGACAGAGCATGAGTCCTGCAGATGACCAGCTCCTAAACAGTAAACACAACTCGTGTGCCCGTTTGTAAGGGACATTTTTTGGCAACACGAGTCGCATTTTTTGAACCCAGAGGGTTTCAACACTCTGGACATTGTGGTTAGACAAAAAATACATCTTCAAAAAAAAAAAAAAAAAAACAAGGCTGTAACAGCTAGCATCACACAACAACAAACACTACTAACAAGGTTGTAATGGCTAGTAAAACAATAAGAAAGGCAATCTCTTTTTTATTAAATTTTTTTGAAGGGAAACAGAAGAGGAAGAAAAAAGGGGGAGAGCCTCTAAGTAAAACAGTGACTCCCACAATAGGAGAGTCTCTAACTTAAACGACTACTCTGAAAAGGTGAGGAAGAAGAAGAAGAACCCTCTAATTTAAACGAGCTCAAAGGGGAAAGCAAGGCCTGAGGAAGAAAGCGAAGGCCAAGAACACCCAACAAGTAGAAAAAAGGTTGTTACACTAAAAGGGGATAAATACACACTCTAATGAGGCACTTCAACAACAAAACCTTGGAAAGGATAACATATGTGAAAAATTTCTGAGTATGTAGCCTGAGCCAGTAGTCGCAATGTCGATGCTGCAAGCGGCAAACAAGATCTGGGTAGTTACCGCTACGCATGTTGGGATAGGGGTTAGCCTCGAGCCAGTATAAGCTCTCGAGCTATAGCAAATTGGCTCCGATCCCAACCAGCAAGAACGAAGGCGAGATGGGACAACATAACATCCTAAGATATAGATAATGTGGTGGCCAAACGAGTCTCCAGACTCTTACAAGACTCAATGGAAGGTTGAGATGCCACTGACTTAGTAACTTCAGTGACAAGGTCTCTCTGAAGTCTAGTCAAATATGCTATATAGTTCAATGAACTGGGGGCAAACTTGGCTTAAGTGTATGTGCTTGCCCAAATCAGTCCAGTGCCTGTGACGCCTTGTTCAGTAGAGGAAGTGATGTACCCTCTTCACAGATTTCTTTTTTCATGGCTACAGCGGCCAGAAAGGCACTGACTGTGGGACCCTTGTTCCAGGAGGAACCTATTTTTGGGTGGGACTAAAACCTTATCAGACTTGAGCAGTGCTGGCTCCACCACATCAGGCTTTCTCCATGCCCTCATTGACACAAGGTTGACGAGTGTGTCTGGAAGGGGTACGCATCCAAGTTGTGAATGGGTCTGTACCAAAGGCTTTAAGGAATTCAGGGGACGAGGCTTTGGCAGCCAAACCCCCTCACTGTCTCATTAATTCAAAGGCATCACTGAAGGAAGCATCATCCTGGGTGGATTTAGGGGACCCTTCCCCTTCACTGAGGTCAGAGTCCACGGTCAGGGATTCTTCAGAGGAATCCAAGTATTTCCTCTTATATTGACTCTTCTTGTGCATCTCTCCTCAGTGGGAAAAGCTGGGGTAGGGGGCCTTAGAAGCAGCAGGGGAGCCACGGGTCTGGGGCTGTGCAAAATCTTTTGGCGCAGGTTGTCCCCTAGGCAAGTTCATGTGAAACCAAAGGCCCAGGACAAGAAGATCTAGAAGGATCTGACACCAGATGTGATGATACAGTCTCTGAACAAAATAAAAACCTCTTCATGATATCGACTGCTGCAGTTAAGTCCAGGTGATTGGGACCCCCCGGTTTGCAGACCTAGGAGAGATCCCCATTCTAGCCAGGTACCATATCGAGATTAGTGCTAAACTATCTAGAGCTAAAGCAACTGGGGTCAAGGACGGCTCCAACATCCTCAGAGTTGACCATTACTTCTGGTCTCCAGCTCTGACCCTATGGCTTTGGGATGCAGATGGCTCTGACAGTGCCAGTTGAATACATCAAGGCAGATGTTGGCACTGAAGTCCCCCAAGCTGTAAGCACCAACATCGAAGTAACATGGGTAGGTGTTAAAGCCAGTGTCACCAGTGCCGACAAATAAACCAGGGAAAGTACAATAAGTAACGGGTCAGGAGCAGCAGCTCTCTAAACCCTCGGAGAAGTGGGGGGGGGGGGATGATCCCCAGGTCCATCTAGGCCTTCAGAAAGGTTCACATTAACTTGTCCAAATCAGACTCCTTAATACACTGAGTGGATCTTGCAGATGTAGAAACTATCAAGGACAGCTTGTCAGGTCTGTGCAAAGGTTTCTTTAGTTCTTGGACCCTAAAAGGGGAAGACCAGACCAGAGGAGGAGAAGGTTCTGGAGAGAACTCCAGAGCCAGAGTGAAGGTAAGGAATGGGGAGTGGAGCCGACCAGTCTCCAGTGATGCAGACAAAAAGAGGCTTGGGATGTCAAGCTGTGGAGACCTGAGCAGCTCAAACAATGGAGCCAGCAATAGTAATGATTGGTACTGATGGAGTATCGACACCAGAACCACAACCTAAGCCAAGGAGGTTGAGTGTCTTGGGGCCTTTGGCTTCAGCTCATCAGCAAATGAAGACTCAATAGGCTGTTTTATTGGCCTCCTTTTCTTTCTCTTTACTAATTTGCTTTTCTCTCTCCTGCCTGTCTCTGTTTTTTTTCTCATCTCAGTTTCTCTTAACTGACTTCTTTCATGAAGACGGTGAAGGTAAGGTTTGAAGAGTAACAGCAGAACAGGATGGAAGCATCCCTTTCATGACCAGCTTAGCTCTGTGGTTGTCCAAGTCTCTGTCTCCAAATGAAGCACAGACCTAGCATTCAGAATCCAGGTGGGACACATCCAGACAATAAACACAACAGTCATATGAATCTTGAAGGGGCAGGTTGTGGTTACACCTGAAACATTTTCTAAAGCATGAAGTCTTAGCTATGTCAAATAGTACAATACAGCACACAACAATAAGAAAGTACAGTTTTGTACCTACCATAAATGTAGATGTCCGAACAGGATAGCATCTGCAGTCATAACAAATGGGTTGTCCTGTCGTCAGGCAGCCCTTCGGTCGGCCGGATTCCAAAGTTTGGGTCCGGCTTCGGCTGATGTCGCATTTCACCCGACGTCATCTCTGCTGGTCTTCGGGTATAAAAGCATCAGCCAACGCCATTTTCCTCAGTGTTTCTTGCCCCAGATGCCAGTTGCCCTCTAGGAAAGCTAAATTTTGGATAAATGCCAATGTTTCCAAAATAGTAGAAAGCAAACACAAAAAATAAGCATGTATGTACATATATACAAACAAATACACCATAAGAGACTCCCCCCCAGCTAGCTATTAGGAGGGTAAATACCCTAGGAGTACCACAGAGGGGAAGGAGGGTGGGTAATCCTGACTGCAGATGCTATCCTGTTCGGACATCTACATTTATGGTAGGTACAAAACTGTACTATGTCCTTCAAGGATGCATCTGCAGTCATAACAAATGGGTAGAATACCATAGCCAAACTAGGGGAGGAGGAAGAAGAATTATGGTGTAGTTAGGATCCCTTGCAATACAGCAGTGGCGAACCCTGCTCGGGATCTAGAGTATAGAGGTAAATTATAATGCTTGGCAAATGTATGCACGGAGGTCCAAGTAGCCGCCTCAATAATGTCCTTGGTTGCCACTCCTTGTAAGAAAGCTGTGGTAGTGGCTGTAGCCCTTGTAGAATGAGGTCTTATGTTCTGTGGAACTGGTTTTCCATGGTAGGAGTAAAAGAATCTTATGCAATTTCCTATCCATTTGGAGATTGTCTGTTTGGAAATTGCTTTTCCTTCCCTTCCTGTTGCATAGGCTACTAAAAGCTGGTCAGTTTTTCTGTTACTTTTGGTTCTGTCCAGGTAGTAGCGTAACTGTCTATGTACATCCAAGGTATGCAGCAGCCTTTCCCCCCTGTTCTGTGGATTGGGAAAGAAGGTAGGTAGGTAGGTGGATTGCCTGGTTTAAAGACACTCTGGATACCACCTTGGGCATAAAAGTAGGATTAGTTCTCATGGACACTCTATCTTGATGGAAGATTAGGAAGGGTTGTACTGCCATTAAGGCCTGTAGTTCCGAAACCCTCCTTGCTGAAGTAATTGCCAGTAGGAAAGCAGTTTTCCATGATAGGTGTTGAAGATCTGCTGTTGCTGCTGGTTCAAATGGAGGGAGTGTCAATTTTTCTAGCACAAAGTTCAAGTCCCATGCTGGTAATGGTGGTTTCCTAGAAGGTTTTAAATTCTTGATCCCTCTGAGGAATTGCCTGAGTAGAGGATGCGAAAAGACAGGTGGATCGAAACTGTATTCTGCGGAAATAGCTGATGCATGTATCTTGATGGAGGAATAGGACAGGCCCGTATGTAGAAGCTCTGCCAAGTACTCCAGGATGTTAGCAATATCTATGTTCGAGACATCTTTTCCTCTTTCAGTACTCCAAATGATAAACCTTTTCCATTTTCCTGCATAGTTCCTTCTTGTTGAAGGTCTGCGGGCTTCAAGGATAATGTCTTTAACCCTTTGGGATAAGTCTGGGTTAGTAGCTGTTATGTGATGTTCCAGGCAGTCAGTTGCAAGGTTTTTAGGTTTGGGTGCATGATGTTGTAGTTGTTCTGAGTTAACATCAAAGGCATCAGGGGTATTGGCCACATTCTCGCCTGAGACATGCTCCTCAGCAAAGGATACCAGTGTTGTCTTGGCCAATTCGGAGCTATCAGAATTATCCTTGGACGTTCCTCTTTGATTTTCAGTAGTATCTTGTGCATCAAAGACAGAGGTGGAAATGCATATGCTGTCAGGCCTTTCCAACTGAAGGATAGAGAGTCCACCTTCCATGCTAGTGGGTGGCATGTCCTTGTGCAGAATTTTTTGAGCTGGTGATTGAGTGGGGATGCGAATAGGTCTATTTGTGGCATTCCCCATTTCTTTGTGATGGCCTTGAAGATGTCCGGGTGTAGCATCCATTCGTGAGCATCCGAGGTGGTTCTGCTTAACATGTCTGCTAGGGTGTTTTCTTTTCCCGGCACAAATATTGCCTGTAACTGGATGTTGTAGCTCAGAGCCATATTCCAAAGGTCCAGAGTCATTCTGCATAGGGGGTATGAATGAGAGCCTCCCTGTTTGTTGATGTACCACATGACTGTGGTGTTGTCTGTCCTTATCATTAAATAGTCTTCTTTGAGGAATGGTTTGAATTTCTGGATTGCTGGTTTTACTGCCAGCAATTCTTTTTGGTTTATGTGCAGGTGCAGCTGGTCTGGAGTCCACAATCCTTGTATGCACTTGTCCAACATGTGCGCCCCCCAGCCTAGGTCTGAGGCGTCCGTTGTGATGGTTTGGTTTGCTTGAAAGTTGTGGAAGGGCAAGCCTGGGTTTGACTGGCATGCTTGAGCCCACCATAGGAACTCTTGTTTCAGGCATGGGATTAGTGGGATTTCGGTTTCTAAGCTGTGCCTGTGTTGAGACCATAAATTCTTTAGGTACCACTGTAGTTTTCTCATATGCAGTCTGGCATGGGGGACCAGGATTATGCATGATGCCATGAAGCCCAAGGCCTGCAGTACTTTTCTTGCTGTTAGTTTGTGCTGCTTTGTTAATGCCAAGAAGTTAATGCCAAGAAGTAAAGAGGGAGTTGTGCTTGTTTTTCTGCAGTTAGGAATGCCATTTGTTTTACTGTGTCCAATTCCGCACCCAAGAATGTTCTTGTCTGGGATGGTATCAGTCTTGACTTTTTTAAATTGACTGTGTATCCCAGGGCTTGTAGTAAGCAAATGACTCTTTGTAAATCTGTTGTCAGCTTGCTTTTGTTGTCCGCTTGTAACAGGCAGTCGTCCAGGTATGGATAAATTTGGATTCCCTGTAGCCTGCAATGAGCGATTACTGATGCCAGGCATTTTGTGAATACTCTGGGCGCAGTAGATAAGCCAAAGGGCAATGCTGAGAATTGATAATGCTCTGATCCTGCAAGAAATCTGAGGTATCTTCTGCAATTTGGTCGTATGGGGACGTGCAGGTATGCCTCCTTGAGATCTAGAGTTACCAGCCAACACTCCTTGCCCAGCATGGGAAGAAGTTGCTGTAGGGTCAGCATTTTGAATTTTGGTACAATAATGTATGTGGCATTCCTCTTTTTACTGGTAAGGTGTGGAAGTGGAACCTGTAGCCTTGGTCTATGGTTTGCAAAATCCACTTGTCTTTTGTGAAATAGTAGAATCAAAAAACAAAAACTACGGACTCCTTGTGCCAGCAGAACCAAGAAATGTAGTCTTAACGCAAATTTTATTTTCAATACACAAGCGTTTTCGCCAGGCAACAATGTAGCTTCCTCAGAGAAATTCAAAATAATAACATTTTGCAAGTCCTTTTATATAGGAAACTAGAAGGAAGTGACATCACTAAAAAAGTGAATAGAACACCTAAAAAGCAGATGCAATTAAAAACATGTGTAACATAAATTGTCAATCTAGACTGAACAGCCACTAAGTGATTAATAATTAAAAAGATAAATCACTATAAATGTCAGCGTATAAAAATTCACTCACTATACAACAGGCAAATGGTCCACAATCTAGTTAATAACTAATTAACATGGACATTTACATAAAAATCACGAACTTTAACATAAAAGTGCAAGCAAGTGCATTATGTTATCTTCATGTATAATGCAATTACTAAAACAGATAATAAATATCCTAATACATGTAGGCCAAGGTCAGCACTTTATATGTATTAGGATATTTATTATCTGTTTTAGTAATTGCATTATACATGAAGATAACATAATGCACTTGCTTGCACTTTTATGTTAAAGTTCGTGATTTTTATGTAAATGTCCATGTTAATTAGTTATTAACTAGATTGTGGACCATTTGCTTGTTGTATAGTGAGTGAATTTTTATACGCTGACATTTATAGTGATTTATCTTTTTAATTATTAATCACTTAGTGGCTGTTCAGTCTAGATTGACAATTTATGTTACACATGTTTTTAATTGCATCTGCTTTTTAGGTGTTCTATTCACTTTTTTAGTGATGTCACTTCCTTCTAGTTTCCTATATAAAAGGACTTGCAAAATGTTATTATTTTGAATTTCTCTGAGGAAGCTACGTTGTTGCGTGGCGAAAACGCTTGTGTATTGAAAATAAAATTTGCGTTAAGACTACATTTCTTGGTTCTGCTGGCACAAGGAGTCCGTAGTTTTTGTTTTTTGTTTTTTGTTTTTTGATTCTGTTGGTTTTTTTACTTGGTTTTATCATTTTGTGAAATAGTGCCAATTTTTCGAAAATAAGGCTAACTTTCCGCCTAAAGGTGCTGCTATTTGCTCCCTGGTAGGCGGTGTCAGAGTCAAGTCACTGTGATTGTCCTGTTGCAGTGGCAGTGGTTGTGTCTGTGCCTCTCTGGTTATTGCCTTGCCACTGGCGTCCTCTATAGGCACCTCCTCTGGATTGATTTCTGCCTCTAGAGCGTCTATTCCTGCCTCTTTGAGATTTTGAGGAGTCTGGGAAGGACCAATTTTTGGCAGGCCAGTTCCTGCTAAATCTTGGGGGCTGAACCTGTAAGAAATCCTTAACTGTTTGTACAGATTTTGCCTTCTCTTCCATTTTCTTCATTACTTGCTGAGCAGGTGTACCAAATAGACTGGCCTTATCCATAGGAGCATCTAACAGCTATGCTTTAACATGATCCGGCAAAACCTGTTCCTTCAACCATGCATGCCTTCTTATCACTGTGCCAGTCATGGCTGATCTAAATGAAGCCTCCAGTGCATCATAGCCACATTTTAAAGAATGGTTACTAACCTGCTGAATGTTATTCACCATTTCTAAAACATATTTCTTATCTAAGGAGTCATCAGGGGACAGCTTCTTAGTTAACTGATCAAGCATAAACTCTTGGTATTGGATCATGTGAAACTGACAGTTTAAAGCTCTAGCTGAGAGAGTAGCAGAGGTGTAAACTTTTTCCCCCATCTCTCTAAGGACCTGGATTCCCTTTCAGAAGGGAGAGGGTTTTTTGCTGAGGTCGAAGCTACTGCCTTAGGCCCCTGGGATATAGTCTCAGGATCTGCAAGTGGGGCCTTGTATAGGCAGTGATGAGTGTCTGGCACCCTGTAAAATCTATCTGGTTTGGCAGGGGCTGGAGGTAAAGTATCAGGAGCAGTGCAAACATCATTAAATGCATCATCCACAACAGGCAGAACTGGAGGTATAGCTAAGGGCCTATGTTGTGGTAAGTGCAGAAAGGTCCTAAGCCTTTTTCTTGAATCTGAGAAATCTTGTCCCTGCCATTGGAAGTGTTCTCTCATGGCATGGAAGGTTTCCCCAAAGGAAAATTCCTCTGGTGGAGAGGCAGATGGAATGGATTCTTCAGCATCGGAATCTTCATAAGTAGAAAAAGGAGCCTCTGGCTGATCTGTAATGTCTGAGTCTTCCGAAGAATCATCAGAGGACACTGGCTCGGGGGGCTCTGCTCTAGGTCTCTTTTCTGGAGGCTGAGAGGCCCTGTCTGGGTGAGATTGGGATCCCCTAATTAAGGAGATTAAATCCTCTGCCAGAGTAAGCATTTGTGAACTAGAAGTGGGCCTATGTGAGGGGGTCTTAACAGGCACTAATTTAACAGTTTTGGCTGCTTTAGCCCTGGCAAAGGCCTTTATAGACATGGCTGCAGGAGGCCTAGCAGCACCACATGCTGGTGTAGAGACATCCAAAGGGATGGTGTCTGATAATTCACTAGGAACCACAGTAGTAGGCAAAACTTCAGAGGCCGATTCAACTAAGGTAGCAGGAGCCTCAGTAGTAGTCATAGATTCGGCTGAAGATTGACCCGTTTTCTGGTTTTCGGCCGAAACCGAGACACTCGCGGCTTGCTTAACCGTGGTTTCGGCCGAAACCGCGGACCGCGAGTGTCTGTCTTTTTCTTTGCGTTTTTTAACAATTTGGGTAGTCGGAGGATCCGACGGCATAATGTACGCAAAATCTGAGCCGAAAAACTGTTCAGCAAACTCTGACCGACGCCTAAGCGTTCGGTTGAATGAAGCACAGGCTAAACAGGCTGCTACGTGCGTGGTCTGGGCCTAAACAAGGTAGGCAGTAAGAGTGGAAATCTTTATGAGGTATTTGTTTCCCACAAGTTAAACAGTTATTTACTTTTTCTGACATCGGCTGAGGCAAGAAAGAGTCCCCAACGGGGTACTTAGCTTTTAGAAGTCTTCGAAGTAGTATTCGGTAGTAGTAATCTCTGGATCTGACCGACCGGCACTTGCGAACAGCTTCTGCTTGGCGCCACGGCAAGAAAGACTGAGGAAAATGGCGTCGGCTGATGCTTTTATACCCGAAGACCAGCAGAGATGACGTCGGGTGAAATGCGACATCAGCCGAAGCCGGACCCAGACTTTGGAATCCGGCCGACCGAAGGGCTGCCTGACGACAGGACAACCCATTTGTTATGACTGCAGACGCATCCTTGAAGGACATCTACAGATCACAACAACGCAAATATAAAAATTCTAATGAGGAGAACAGTGTGTATCAACTAACAATTCAACAGCCCAAATTCAACAATTCACCCAGGGCTGAGTAAGGCAGAAGTCCTGGAGAAGCATTATCTATAACTACAGATACACTGGGGAAAAAAAGGGAAAGTGGGAGCAGAGCTCATGATTCAACAACCATACAAAGCAGAGCTCTATAATTAAAAGAAGAAGCCTACAGTTTATTTGTTTTGTTTATTTTTAAGGGAGAAGGAGGAAATATTCACGAAAGAAGAAAACTATAAGATTATAGGGCACTGGAAAAGAAGCACTGCCACTGGCACTTATCAGCAGAGAAGCTTCAGAAGACTGTATCCACAGACACTGAAGAGAGAATAAGACCTGATGAGATTTAGTCATGCAGGGCATTAGGGGAGAGAAGGTGGTACTTCGGAGCTAAAGATTCTGAAGTGCCTACCTTGGATCCGCTCAGATCTGATAACCCACAGGTTGAAGTGGATAAAAAAAAACAACACTGGATCTGCAGACAGCGACTGAAATAAAGGAAAATCTGGCAGAATATGAGACTTTGCAATGTAGTTAGAATACAAGACTAGAATAGAATGCCAGAAAAACTGGTAGGAATAACATGCATTCGTTTTATGAAAAAAGAAATATGCAACTGGACTGGTATTCCACAGCAGAATTTAACTGAAAGTGCATACTGTGTATCCTCAGAACTTAGCCACGAGAAAGTATCCAAGACTTGTATTATGCAGTCATGCCAGCAGAAAGAGCTGCTCTTGACAAAACAGAAGGGAAAAATATTGAAAATTGAGGACATCAGAGTGTTTCCTGAAAATAATTAATCACTGTAAATCAGGCAGAACAGAAATGTATTATTTATTTATTTATTTATTTGCAGTTGGTTTACCAGGATAGTCCATTGGGCCAAAAAGAACCCATTTTCAATGGAGTCCTGGGGAGAAAAGCTCCAAAAAAAGAAGTTATGTCCTTACCATAACGTTCCATGTGGAGTGTTCATCTCGCCTTGGTTATTACACATGGGTTCGGAGCCGATCCTCGGCTCCGTGCCGGCCGACTGCAAGCTCTGCATCGAGAAGAAGCTCGAGGACATCTAATACCCACAATCCCCCTCTGCCTTTACCTCAGATCTAGTTTGCAAGCAAACCAGACATAAAGCACGCACACATGCCAAACTATATACATAAGTACAGATATACAAACATACCAAGGGTATGATAGTAACACTAATACTGCAACAGCAGAAGGAGAATACTCCAGACCAGGCACCAAATCGAACGTTCTTCCTAAGGGTGGGAAGGGTGGGAGTGTAATAACCAAGGCGAGATGAACACTCCACATGGAACGTTATGGTAAGGACATAACTTCTTTATGTGAGAGTGTTCAATCTCGCCTTTGTTCTTACACATGGGTAGCGTCCCTAGCTCCATGATCCTGAGGAACTCAAGGGAGAACGTTCTTGAGCACAGTGGAACCAAAGGTTGCCCTATCCCTAGAAACCCTGTCCACTTTGTAATGAGAGATAAATGTATGTGGTTTAGCCCAAGTAGCAGCCGCACAAATAGTGTCTAAAGGTAAGCGAGCTGCGTGAGCCAAAGATGTAGACACTGACCTGGTAGAATGTCCTCTGGGTTTTGCTGATAATGTTTGGTCAGAGGCTTCATAAACATATGTGATACAGTCAGTTAGCCATTTAGAAAGAGTTCGTTTCGTAACTGCAAGACCCTTTCTGCTGTCAGCAAAAGCTACAAATAGTTGATCAGATTTCCTGTGATCTTTTGTTCTATCCAAATAAAATCTGAGTGTCTATGGACGTCCAGTTTGTGCAACATATACTCCAATTTATTAGAGTGGTTCTTAAAGAAGGTGGGTAATTCAATGGACTGATTAATATTACTAGAAGAACAAACTTTGGGAAGAAAGGATGGATTAGTGCGAGGGATACTCTGTCAGAATGAAATATTAAATAAGGATGTTTGACCGAAAGGGCCTGAAGCTCAGACACTCGTCTAGCAGATGTAATGGCCACTAGAAATAATGTTTTCCATGACAAAAACTTCAATGTGCAACCTGAAGCTGGTTCAAAGGGTGGCAACATCAATTTAGAGAGCAACAGGTTTAAATTCCACGGTGATGTCGGACTTCTGACTGGTGGTCTGATATGAAAAGAACCTTTTAAAAAGGCTTTACAAAGTCTGTGAGCCATAATAGGCGCACCACATTCTTCTACATGATAGTTAGAAATGGCAGCTAACTGTACTCTTAAAGTAGCCGGGGAAGCTCCTTCATGAAACAATTCAGTCAAGAACTCTAAAACCTTGTTTAACGGAGCTGTAACAGGGTCCAAATGATGTGACTCCGCCCAGAAGACAAAACGTTTCCACTTACTGGTGTAAGTCTTTGTAGTGGAAACTTTATGAGAAGCTACTAAAATATCTTGAACCGCCGATGTAAGGGGAACCGACCTGGCTAAAAAGGGAAGCGGAGCAGCCAAGCTGCTAGATGGAGAGATTCTAGAGATGGGTGAGGAACTCCTGACGAGTGAGTCAGTAGATCTGGCTCTGGGTCCAGCATCCAAGGTCCCGAATGCGGTGATGCAATAGAAAGGGAACCAAATTTGACGAGGCCAGAACGGGGCAATGAGAATAATAGTCCTCTGAAGGTTGTTGGCTTTCTGTAGAAACTTTGCAATCAGGGGAAATGGAGGAAAAGCATATAGGAGACCGGGAGGCAAATCGTGCACCAGCGTCCCTGGGGACTTCCCTGGAGGGGTAATAGGGCAAAGTAGCTCCTGCATTTGGCGTTCATTGGAGACGCAAACAGATCGCAGGTAGGCTGGCCCCATTTGCGAAAAATCCTTCTCGCAACTGACTGTTTGAGGGACCACTCGTGAGGCAATAGTATTGCCCTGCTCAGCCTGTCGGCTATGACGTTGGATGACCCCGGGATGTGCATTGCGATCAGAAAGCGACCGGTGGACTCCGCCCATTGCCAAATTCTCATGGCCTCTCTGCATAGTTGGTAAGACCTGGTTCCCCCTTGCTTGTTTATGTACCAGACTATGGACATGTTGTCTGTCTGAACTGCAATGGTCCCTGGAGGAAGAAGGGGAGCAAAGTGTTGCAACGCCAAAAACACTGCCCTCAACTCCAGAACATTGATGTGCAGATTGTACTCCAGATTGGTCCATTCGCCTTGGACTGTCTGTCCCTGAAAGATGCCCCCCCACCCTATCAGGGAAGCGTCCGTGGTTATAGTCGCTGACGGTGCGGGTAGCACAAATGGTCTTCTGCTGGATAGGTTGCAAGTCTGTAACCACCACATTAGGTGTGATTTGCATGTTTTCGTTATCAATATTTCGTGAGTCAGTGGAAGGTGTTGGAATGACCATTGTGCAAACAGAAGCCATTGTAGCACTCTCATGTGCAGTCTTCCCAATGGTATCGCAATGAGGGAAGCTGCCATGAGACCCAAAACTTTCAGAACAATTTTGCTGGGGACTTTTGGACGACAGTAGAAGGAAATGTTGAATTGAAGTGCTACTATTCTTTCTGTAGGAAGTTTTAGAACTAACTGAGCGTATCTAATTCCGCTCCTATGAATAAGATATGCTGTGATGGCTGTAGCAACGATTTTTGAAATTTACTGAAATGCCAAGGTGTGTACAAAGTTGTAGGGTGTAATCCCTGGCTTGTATCAGTTGACGCCTGGTGGTGGCAGACAGGAGCCAGTCGTCCAGATACGGAAACACCTGGAATCCTAGGCCTCAGATGAGACGCTACCACTGCCATGCATTTGGTGAAGACCCTGGGGCTGTAGTCAGACCAAAGGGCAGGGCTCGAAACTGATAGTGACTGGCTCCCAGCCGAAGCAAATGATCCCTGGACGCCCTGGCCATTTTGATGTGGTAGTATCGTCCTTCAGATCTATCGAGCACATCCAGTCGTCCTTCCGTAAGAATGGAAGGATCGATTGAAGCGTGACCATTCGAACTTTTCTTCTTGACAAAGGTGTTGAGATGGCTTAGGTCCAGAATCGGCCTCCAGTCCCTGTTTTCTTTTGAACTAAAAAGAACCTTGAGTAAGTTCGAATCCTATTTGGTCCGCTGGGACTGGTTGGATGACTCTTTTCTAGCAGCTTTGAAATTTCTGTAGCTGCTGGGTCTCGCAGATGGGGTGGTACATCTGGGAGTTTTCTCTTTGGAATGGGTGTGGATAGAAATGGGATTTTGTAACCTCTGGTAACAATGCTTTTACCCAATTGTCTGAAGAAAGATTTTGCCAGGCCTGAGGGTATAAAGCTAAGCGACCCGACTGCCTCCAGAGCAGGACAGTCGGGCCTCCTCTCAGGAGTGCTGAAAAGGTTTGCCAGGAGCTTATCCCTGTCACCTTGGTTTTGGACCCCTCTGCCGCCAGGCGGCGTCTTCCACCTCTGCCCCCTCTGCCTCTAGAGGGGCATCACCCTGTGTGTTTGGGAAAGATCCTTGGGGTTTTGAAACCACATTTTCCCACCACGTTGCCCTTTGGGGTACGGTCTGGAAGGGTGGAAAACGGACTCCGACAGCAGACAGAGTCTTTCCCTCCTGTTCACACCGGTAAGGGTCTCCTTTACTTTAGGGCCAAAAGTGTGGCCCGTCAAATGGGGCGTTAGTAAAGGAAGACTTGAAGGCTTCATAAACGAACATTAGCGCATCCAGGATTGCCTACGAAGAGCAATTGCTGAAGCCGCTGCCCTACTCGATCCTTCGGCTGCATAGGATATCAGCCTCATGGACGAGTTTACAATGGACGTAAGGGTGTTGAGATGCGCTGTAACTTTCTCTGAGACAGCGGCATCTGTAGTACCCTGGAGGGTATCTCCCAACTCTTTGACTAGATCCCTCTGTAAGCGTGTAAAATGAGTCAAATAGTTCAGGAACGCATAGAAAGCCGCTGAACTGAAAATGCGCTTCCGTATCTGTCCATGGTCCTAGAGTCTTTGTTAGGCGGATGGACAGATGAGGAAGACTCCGACATCTCCTTTTCGTGGCCGCTGCCACCATGGCGTCTACTGGAACTCCTTTGGTGAGGTAAGCTTTGTCCTGTGGTGCCGTAATGTACTTATTTGGCTTCCTAGGGACTGGTTCCACCGTGTCAGGAGTCTCCCACGCCCTTCGAGCAATCAATTCCATTAACTCATCAAAGGGCGGAGTGACCCAGGAGGAGGAAGGACGGGCACCAAATGCCTTCAGCAAAACTGACTCATCCTCAGAAGGGGGGAGGGCTTGCCAGTCACCTCTCTGTTTTAAGATCTCCAAGATGTCAGAAAAAGAGAGATCCTCTGAAGGTGACTTAGGGGACCCTTCTGACTCATCTAAGTCAGTATCAGATGTCAAGGATTCCTGTGGAGAATCCAAGTGTCTCCTCTTACACAGTCTTTTCCTAGGGACTTCTTCGTGGGGAGCATCCGAAGAAGCCTCCGAGGAAGAGGGGGCACCCTCCAGGGGTGGCTGAGACACTGGTGCCCGACGCTTGGACGTGGCCGTGGGTGCAGAGGAGGATAACGGTCCTTAGTGGGGAGGAGAAGTTGTACCTGCTGATGTGGTTGTCTGGGTAGACAACACCTTCCTCATGAGGTCGAAGGCCCCCGGGTCCCGAGTCGAGGTATCTCCCGGTTCGAAGAAATGGGAAGAATCCCGAAACAGGAGCCGAAGGCACCGACCCCGAGGACGGAACCGAGTCGATCCGTGCGAGGCCCGAGAGGAGCGTCGGAACGAAACATCGGTCCGACTCGGTCCCGGAACCAGGGCGGACCTTCGGCCCGAGACTCCAGTACCGGATCGGATGGAGTCGAGGTGAGTGCCGACCAAGAAAAGACGGTTCTGGCACCGAGGGCTCCACAATCATCAGTTCAGCTTCTTCCGGCTCAAGACTGGACAGGTCTCGGAGGAGGAACAGATGGAGATAGTGGCAGGCCTTCAAGTCTCGACATCAACTGAGAGGAGACCGAGATAAGCTTGGATAGGGCCGTATGCTCCATCAGTTTCTGCACCACACGGTCCACATCGGTGTCGGAAAGGGGCCTAGAAGAACGAGTCGAAGGGATCGAAGACGGAGCCGATCTCAGCAGAGTCGGTGGAGGGAGCTCCGTCACCGGTTCCATGACTCGAGGCTCGGAAACTGCCAACAGTTGAACACTCGGCCCCGAAGTCTGTGGAACCGGTGATCTAACTAGACCCGAAGAGCTCGGAGCCGATGACTTTGGCTCCGACGCCTTCGACCCCCTTCGAAGACTTGGATGCCTGGTCTGAAGCATCCAGAGCCTCCTGGAAAGAGGGTTTCAACAATCCTCTATCCATCAGTTTCCTGCGCCTATCTGTCATGACCCTCCCACTAAAAGAGTGACAAATAGAACAGTCCTCTTGTAAGTGGAGAGGGCCAAGACAGTAGACACAGGAACTGTGGTTGTCTGTGACCGACATCTTTTGGCCACACTGACAACGTTTGAAGCCAGATTTTATTTTCTCAGACATAATGAAAAGAGACAGTCCAGTCCAGTAAGTCAATCCAGTAACAAAGTCAAATTCGGTATTTGAAAGTCCGATTGTCACTTGCTTAAGAAAAGCAAGACTACAACAAATTTTTAGTCAAAGGTGATCCAAGTAGGGGTGGTAGGCCCCGAAAAACTCTATACCAATTAGCTAACTAAGTTAAACTAATCTAAGGTACCGAGAATTCTATTCCACTCACACACCGTACTCTAAAAGACTAGATTTTAAAGAAGTTTTTGAAAATTTAACCAGAATAGATAAAATCTTATCTGTAAAAAGCCTCGAGCTAGCCTCCAGCGATGCGTATGCAGCAGCGGCAAACTAGATCTGAGGTGAAGGCAGAGGGGGATTGTGGGTATTAGATGTCCTCGAGCTTCTTCTCGATGCAGAGCTTGCAGTCGGCCGGCACGGAGCCGAGGATCGGCTCCGAACCCATGTGTAAGAACAAAGGTGAGATTGAACACTCTCACATCAAAGATTACAAAAAGATTACATTAGTTTACAATTCCAATCATTTATAGATTAGAGACAAATCTTTAAACAGTGGTAACAAAAAGATTACAGCAGTTTAAAATTTCAGTCATTTGTGGGTTACAGAAAAAAACAAAACAAAGGTTAAGCAGTTACAATGATAATTTTTGGGTTTCAGTTTGTAGGAAACTAAGATATGAGCAGATGAAATAAAGATTCTTAGGTTACGTTTTGTATAGGAGCAAGCATTGCTGTTGTATATATATATAGTTTCTTGAGTGGAATTGTAGGATTTGTGAAATAAGATGTTACAGTTGGCTTAATTTGGTGTCTAGTAATATATGATATAGTTGTTTGTAGGAGGTGGGGAATAGGCTATGAGGGGTGGGAGCAAGAGCATTTCATCGGTAATAGGGGAAGGCCTGTATGTCCTGTAGTCTGCAGAAAGTAATCACAGGAGCTAAACACTTTGTAAATACCCTCGCAGAAGCAGGAGAAAGTACAGTTTTGTACCTACCATAAATGTAGATGTCCGATAGATATGCAACTGCATTCATAACATATGGGTTGTCCTGCCTCAGGCAGCCCTCGGTCGGCCGGATTCCAAAGTCTGGGTCCGACGTCGGCTGATGTCGCACTTCTCTCCGACGTCAGAGCGGCTGGAGTATATAAGCATCAGCCAACGCCATCTTCTTCAGTGTTTCTTGCCCCAGATGCCAGGTGCCCTCCAAGGAAGGCTAAAATCAAATTTGTGAAACAAAAATAGGTTTCCAGACAAATAAGTAAGCAATAAACAGATATACCATAACAGATATCCCCAGCTAAGAATAACAGGGAGAGGAGTGGACCCAAGGCATAGAGGGGAAGGAGGGAGGGAAAACCCGACTGCAGTTGCATATCTATCGGACATCTACATTTATGGTAGGTACAAAACTGTACTATGTCCTTCAAGAATGCAACTGCAGTCATAACATATGGGTTGAATACCATAGCTTAGCTGGGGGAGGTGGTATGCTCTAGGAAAAGGATGGTGTAGCTAGCAATCCCTGCAGGACTGCCGAAGCAAAGACTGCTCTGGATCTGGAAAATAAAGGGAGGTTGTAGTGTTTGGAAAATGTATGCATGGAGCTCCATGTAGCAGCTTCTACAATATCCTTTGTAGGCACCCCTCTTAAGAAGGCTGTGGAGGTGGCTGTAGCTCTGGTAGAGTGTGGTCTGATGTTGGCTGGCACACTCTTTCCATGGAAGGAATAACAATATCTGATGCAATGTCCAATCCATTTTGAAATTGTCTGTTTGGAAATTGCTTTTCCCTGTACTCCAGGAGCGTAAGCTACAAATAGCTGATCGGACTTCCTACTGATCTTGGTTCTGTCTAGATAGTAGCGAAGTTGTCTATGTATGTCCAAGGTATGCAACAGTCTTTCCCATTTGTTTTCAGGATTGGGAAGAAAGTAGGCAGGTGAATTGCCTGATTTAGAGAGACCCTAGATACCACTTTTGGCAGAAAGGAAGGATTGGTTCGTAGGAGACCCTGTCTCGGTGGAAGATTATGAAGGGTGGTATTGCCATTAGTGCCTGTAATTCTGAAACCCTTCTAGCTGAGGTAATGGCCAGCAGGAAAGCTGTCTTCCAGGACAGAAATTGTAAATCCGCTGAAGCTGCTGGCTCAAACGGAGGTAGAGTCAATTTTTCTAACACAAAATTGAGATCCCAAGCTGGTACTGGTGCCTTTCTTGGAGGTTTTATATTCTTGATCCCTCTAAGAAATTGCCTTAGCAAAGAATGTGAGAACACAGGTGGGTCAGTGTTGTATCTAGCTGAGATAGCTGAAGCATGTATTTTTATGGAAGAGTATGAAAGTCCCTTATTTAGCAATTCTGCCAAGTACTCCAGAATGAGTGGAATGCTCAGTACTGATGCATCTTGACCCTTGTTGGTATTCCAAATGCTGAAACGCTTCCAATTGGCTGAGTAAGCCCTTCTGGTGGATGGTCTGCGGGCTTCTGTTAGTATCCGCTGAACTTCCTTGGAGAGAGATAAATTGAGGTTATTTATGTGATCTTCCAAGCTGTTAGCTGTAGAGTCTGGAGGTTGAGATGAGCTGTCCTGAAGTTGTGTTGAGTCAACAGTTGAGGCCATTTGGGAAGGGCCCACGGTTTGTTGTGACATATGCTCCGTAGTAGTGGGTACCAGTGTTGTCTCGGCCAGTTCGGAGCTATTAGGATTCCCTTTGGCTGCTCTGCTTTGATTTTTAGTAACACTGTGGTCATCAGTGGCAGAGGTGGAAATGCATAGATGACTAGGGAGTTCCAGTTGAATGAGAGAGCATCTATCTTTCATGCTTGTGGATGATTTGTCCTTGAACAGAACTTTTGTAGTTGATGATTGAGCTGGGAGGCAAATAGGTCTACGTCTGGCCTGCCCCATGCCGAGGTTAGTTGTGCAAAGATGTCTGGATGTAACCTCCATTCGTGTGGGTCTAGGAAATTCCTGCTTAGACTGTCCGCCAGAACATTGTCTCTGCCTGGAACTAATTGGGACTGTAGCTGTATGTTCAGATTCAGTGATTTTTCCCAAAGATTCATTGTTAGCCTGCAAAGGGGGT
This sequence comes from Protopterus annectens, assembly GCF_019279795.1. Lineage (NCBI taxonomy): Eukaryota > Metazoa > Chordata > Ceratodontiformes > Protopteridae > Protopterus > Protopterus annectens. The sequence continues at coordinate 1,707,705,758 of NC_056743.1, read as the reverse complement.
AAGAGTGAGTACCTCCCTGCTTGTTTATGTACCACATCACAGTGGTGTTGTCTGTCCTTATTAGAAGGTGGCCTTGATGAAGTTGATGTCCAAAGGCCTCGATGGCATGCATTATTGCCAGCATTTCTTTTTGGTTGATATGCAGATGTTCTTCCTTTGGATTCCATTGTCCTTGAATACATCTGCCTTCCATGTGCGCCCCCCCATCCATGGTCTGAGGCGTCTGTGGTAATGGTCTGTGTTGTCTGAGGTTTTTTGAACGGCATGCCTGTATTTGACTGACTTGCTGAGGCCCACCATAGAAATTCCTTTTGAAGACATGGAATGAGTGGGATAATTGCTTCTAGGTTGTTGTTGTGCTGAGACCATAAGCTCTTTAGATACCATTGGAGTTTTCTCATGTGTAGTCTTGCTAGTGGGACCAGGAGAATGCAAGATGCCATGAACCCCAGGGCCTGTAGGAATCTCCTTGCAGTCATCTGGGAGAGTTTTGCTAAACTTTTGAAGTAATGAGTTAACTGCTCTTGCTTGTCTTCTGTCAAGTAGGCCATTTGAGAGGCTGTGTCTAGTTTGGCTCCTAAGAAAGTTCTTTGCTGGGATTGTAGAAGTCTTGACTTTTGAAAGTTGACTGTGTATCCCAAAGCCTGTAGCAAGTGTATGACATAATTCAAGTTTTTTGTCAAGGTTAGTTCGTTGTCCGCTTGTATGAGGCAATCGTCCAGGTAGGGGTAGATTTGAACCCCCTGGAGTCTGCAATGAGCAATTACTGATGCCAGGCATTTCGTGAATACTCTGGGCGCAGTAGATAAGCCAAAAGGCAATGCTGAGAATTGATAATGCTCTGGCCCTGCAAGAAATCTGAGGTATCTTCTGCAGCTGTGTCTGATAGGGACATGCAGGTATGCCTCCTTGAGGTCCAGAGTAATCAGCCAAGACCCCTTGCCCAGCATGGGAAGGAGCTGCTGTAAGGTCAGCATTTTGAACTTTGGTACTATGAGGAAAGTGTTTAAAGCGGACAAGTCCAGAATCGGTCTCCATTGATTTTGTTTTCTTGGAACAAGGAACAGTCTTGAGTAAAATCCCTGACTTTGTTCTTGTTCAGGCACTTTTTCTATTGCTTTGATCTGAGCCACAGAGAAAGTTGCTTGACAGCCTCTGCCTTTTGATTTTGTGGAAGATTTGGCATGCCTTGTTTTCTTGGTAAGGTATGAAAATAGAACCTGTAACCATGATCTATAATGTCCAATATCCATTTGTCTTTTATCAGTTTGTGCCAATTTTCTGAGAACAGAGATAACTTTCCTCCCAAAGGGGCTTGTTCTTGCTCCTTGGTCGGAGATGTTAGAGTCAAGTCATTGAGACTGTCCCTGAGTGACAGGGGAAACCCCTGTGTCACCTCTTTGGTTTGTTGGTTGCCATTGGCGTCCCCTGTAGGATCCTCTATATTGCCCTCTGCCACGGGCACGCCTGTTCTTGCCCCTTTGAAATTTTTCAGGATTTGGGAATGACCATTTTTTAGAAGGCCAGTTCCTGCTGAACCTGGAGAAAATCTTTGACTGTCTGAACTGACTTGGCTTTTTCTTCAACGGTCTTTAACACATCTTTAGCAGTATCACCAAAAAGTTTGTTCTTTTCCAAGGGAGCATCCAGTAGTTTTGCCTTAACATGATCCGGTAAGGGTTGCTCTTTTAACCATGCATGTCTATGAATGACCGCTCCTGTTATAGCTGCCCTACATGAAGCTTCCAATGCATCATATCCACACTGCAGAAAATGATTACTAACCTGCTGAGAGTTATGGACAGCCTCCTGCAAAGACTTCCTATCTAAAGGGTCAGGTGAGGCTAATTTTTTCTGTAAATCATCCAACAGGGAATCCTGATATTGAAAAGTACAGTTTTGTACCTACCATAAATGTAGATGTTCGAAGATCCACATTGCTGCAGTCATAACCTGTGGGTAGTCCGCTGTCCTCGGTCGGCCCGAATACCAAAGTGTTAGGCTGGCGTCGGTCATGGTCGCTCAGATCTGACGTCAGTACGCCATGGTATTAAAGCGCATGACCGACGTCATATCCTCAGTCTTTCTTGCCCCAGATGTCAGAAGGCCCTAAAAAGAAAGGCCATAGCCAAAAACAGATAAACCTCCAAAACCCATGTACAAACAATATTTACAACCCAAACCACACAACCACTCCAAACTGCAGAGGGGAAGGAGGGAGGGTAAATTGGACTGCAGCAATGTGGATCTTCGAACATCTACATTTATGGTAGGTACAAAACTGTACTATGTTCTTCATCTCACATTGCTGCAGTCATAACCTGTGGGTAGAATCCCAAAGCAAAGGTAAAGGGAGGTTGGCAAAATCATAAAGCATTGGGAGCTGCTAACATGCCCTGTAAAACTGCAGTGGCAAACCCAGCCCTTGATTTGGAATAAAGAGGGAGATGGTAATGTTTAGAAAAAGTGTGCACTGAACTCCAAGTAGCTGCTTCCAAAATATCTTTAGTAGCTACACCCCTTAAAAAAACAGTAGAAGTGGCAGTAGCCCTAGTGGAATGAGGTCTGATTCCAGCCGGAATCTCCTTACCATGATGAGAATAACAAAAAGCAATACAATGGCCAATCCACTTAGAAATAGTTTGTTTTGAAACAGGTTTCCCCTGAGAGCCCAAAACAAAAGAAACAAATAACTGTTGAGACTGTCGGAACCCTTTAGTCCTGCTCAAATAATAACGCAACTGCCTGTGAATATCCAAAGTGTGCAAAATTTTCTCCCCTTTATTTTGGGGATCAGCATAAAATGTAGGCAAATGAATAGATTGGTTCAAGGCCACATTTGAAACCACTTTAGGCATAAAAGTAGGGTTAGTACGCAGAGATACCCTATCCTTATGAAAAATCAGGAAGGGTTCAACTGCCATTAGAGCCTGTAATTCAGATACCCTTCTAGCAGATGTAATGGCCGACAAAAAAGCAGTCTTCCAAGACAGAAACTTCAACTCAGATGTAGCTGCAGGTTCAAAAGGAGGTAAAGTGAGTTTTTCCAACACAAAATTGAGATCCCAGGAAGGAGTAGGAGCTCTACGCGGGGGTCTTATGTTCTTTGCCCCTCTAAGAAATTGCTTAAACAAAGGATGAGAGAATAATGGGGGGTCACAGTCATAGTGAGCAGAAATGGCTGCAGCATGAACTTTTACAGAGGAGAAAGACAAACCCTTGTCTAATAATTCTGTAAGATATTGAAGTGAAACACTCAAATTAGGCCTTGAAACATCAAAGCTCTTTGCTTTGCTCCAAATAAAAAATCTCCTCCATTTATCAGCATAAACTTTCCTTGTACTAGGCCTTCTGGCCTCCAAAATGACATTCAAAACTTGTTGAGGAAGCTGCGACCCTCCAGGTTCTAGAACAGAATATGCCAGGCTGTCAGATGCAGGGACTGTAACCTGACATTGAGGAAATGATTGCCTGCCTGAGACAAAAGGTGTGGAATTGATGGCAAAGGCCAAGGAGGCTCCGTACTAAACTCCTCAGCAGAGGGTACCAGTGCTGCCGTGGCCAATCTGGAGCTATTAGAATCATGGAGGGCTTGTCCTGTCTGACCTTCAAGAGCACCTTGGGAAGGAGAGGCAGAGGAGGAAAGGCATAGACGTGAAGATTGTTCCAACTGAATGATAGAGCATCCACTTTCCAAGCTTTTGGATGAAACATCTTTGTGCAAAACTTTGGCAACTGGAAATTTAGTGGAGAAGCGAACAGATCTATGTCTGTAGTCCCCCAAATCACTGTCAACTGTCGAAATACATGAGGATCCAACTTCCACTCGTGGGGATCCACCATCTGTCTGCTCAAAACATCCGCTAAGGAGTTCTGTGCTCCTGGCAGAAACCTTGCCTGAAGAGTGAGGTGCAAACTGAGAGCAGTCTCCCACAAAATCATAGCTTGCCTGCAAAGAGGGTGAATGGGTTCCCCTTGCTTGTTGATGTACCACATGACAGTTGTGTTGTCTGTTTGAATCAACACTTGTCCTGGGTGAAGTAGATCCTTGAAAGCCATCAATGCAAATTGGACTGCTAACATCTCCTTCAAGTTGATATGCAAATGTTGAAGTCTGGCAGGCCACGTGTCTTGAACCCATTTTCCATTGAGGTGTGCTCCCCAAGCCTTGTCTGAGGCATCTGTCATTAAGATCTGACTCGCCTCTGGTCGGGTCACAGAGAGTCCCTTGTTTAGGTGACATTCCTGAGCCCACCACAAAAATTCCTTTTGAATGCAAGGTATTATCTGAATGACAGTGTCCAGATCGTGGCAGTGTTGAGTCCATACACTTTTGAGATACCATTGTAGCTTCCTCATATGCAGTTTGGCATTGGGAAGCACCAGAATACAAGATGCCATGAACCCCAAGGCTTGAAGGACTGTCCTTGCAGTCAGCCTGGACCGTAGAGACAATTGTTGGAAGTAAAGTGTAAGATTTCTTTGCTTGTCCGGGGTCAAAAAAGCCATCTGAGAGGCTGTATTCAGTCTCACACCCAGAAAGCACATTTCCTGAGAGGGTACTAGACTGGACTTTGTTTCGTTCACAGAATACCCTAGGCACCTTAACACTGCCATAACATACTGTAGATGGTGAAGTAGCTTGTCTTTGTCTTGAGCAAGAATCAGGCAGTCGTCCAAATAAGGATAAATTTGTATTCCTCTTAACCTTAAGAAGGCTATCACTGGAGCCAGAACCTTTGTGAACACCCTGGGCAGTAGATAAGCCAAAGGGCAATGCAGAGAACTGATAATGTAAAGTCCCAGCTCGAAAACGCAGGAATCTCCTGCAACTGGGCCTGATAGGAATATGAAGATAAGCCTCTTTGAGATCCAGAGTTACCATCCAGTGATCTTTGCCCAACAGAGGCAGAAGTTGTTGCAAAGTCAACATTTTGAATTTTGGAATGTCCAGGTATGTGTTGAGGATAGATAAATCCAAAATTGGCCTCCAAGTGTTTCCTTTCTTTGGTACAAGAAACAGGCGAGAATAAAATCCTAGGCCCACTTCTGACAGAGGGACCTGCTGTATAGCCCCATTTGAAGAAGTAAAGAAATCTGTTTGTGAGCCTCCACCCTTTGCTGAGGAGGAACGTCTGGCATGCCTTTGAACGGAGGCAATGTGTGGAAATAAAACTTGTAGCCTCGGTCTATAATGTCCAACACCCATTTGTCCTGGGTGACTAAAAGCCAATTTTGCCTGAAGAGTGCCAACTTTCCTCCCAGAGGAGCTGCCAGACAGGAAGGATCTGGCAGCTGAAGATGCAGGTCATTGGGTCTGTTTACGAAAGGACTGGCCCCTGCCCTCACCTGTAGATTGTGCAGGGGAACTCCACGTTCTAGGCCTGAAAGAACCCTGAGCTCTGCCCCTACCACGTCTAGATCTACCCCTAGACTGTAAATCAGAAGAAGGGTAAGCCCATCCCTTAGTAGGCCAATTTCTGCTAAACTTAGGGGGCTGCACCTGCAAAAAATCCTTAACAGTCTGCATAGACTTAGCTTTGTCTTCCATTTTCTTCAAGACTGACTCCACAGGAGAACCAAACAAAACTTCAGACTGAAGAGGAGCATCCAAAATTCGAGCTTTAACATGCTCTGACAAGTTTTGATCCTTAAGCCAGGCGTGCCTACGAATAACTGATCCAGTGGCAGCCACCCTGGAAGAAGCCTGTAAAGCATCGAAACCACACTGCAAAGAATGCTTACCCACCTGATCAGAGGCATGAACCAAATCCTGTAATTCCTTACACTCTATGCCCTCTGCCAAAGCATCTACCTTAGACTTTAACTGAGCAAGGAGACAATTCTGGTACTTCAACATATGAAACTGGCAATTCAAAGCCCTCATTGCTAGAGTGGAAGAGGTATACACTTTTTTACCCCACCTATCCAAAGCTCTGGAATCTTTATCCATAGGAACTGGATTCTTTACAACAGAAGCCCTGACACCCTTAGGTCCCTGGCTAATAGTTTCTGGGTCAGCCCTTGGGCTCTTATACAGATATTTATGAGCCTCTGGCACTCTGTAATACCTATCTGGTTTAACCTGTGCAGGAGGCAAATAGTCTGGATTAAGGGAAGCCTCAGAGAAAACATCCTGAACAACATCCAAAACAGGAGGTATAGCCAAGGGCCGATGTTGTGGTAAAAACAAAAATTCCCTAAGCCTCTTTCGGGAATCTGAGAAATCCTGACCTTCCCATTTAAAATGCTCCCTCATAGAATGCAGGGTTTCTGAAAAAGAAAAATCCTCTGGAGGAGAAGCAGAAGGACTAGAATCCTCTGCATCTGAATCAGAATAAGGAGAAAAATCCTGAATGTCTTCAGCCGAAGACTCTGAGTAATCTGAAGAATGTTCCAAACCTTCCACCTCTGGCTCCACCCTAGGCCTCTTATCTGGAGGGGCATAGAACCCTGATTAAGGAAATCAAATCTTCTGCCATTTTAGCATGTGTTTTTAGGTACAGAACCTGCAGAACTAGGACTGACACCAGAGGAAGACAAACCAGGCCTGACCTTGGAAGGTACCTTAGAGACAGAAGGGGAAGGCCTAACCACCTTATGCAAAGAAGGGAGTACAGCAACCTGAGAGGCCCCCTCAGCCTGACCCGACTCCTGAGAGGCCACATCTTGCAAAATTAGCGGCTCCCCCTGAGACTCAGCTGAAACCTCGGCTGGATCCACAGATTCCACCGTAGTTTCTAAAGAACCGGCATCCGGAACGGATGACTCATCCTGCTTGGACTTTAACGATTTTTCCTTGCGCTTCTTAGCGGTAGCGGGCGTCGGAGGATCCAACGGCATATTGTAATTACACCGCTTACCGAAGACAAGCCTAGTGCAATCTAACCTACGTTTAATGGTGCGCTTATTAAATCTAGCACAAAAGCGACACCCGACTACGTCGTGCTCAGGCCCCAAACAAGGAATACAGAGAGAGTGGTAATCCCTATGAGGTATCTGTTTCCCACAAGAAATACAATTATTCACTTTTTCTGACATCCGGAATTAACTGAGGCAAGAAAAGACAAAAATATTCTAACGGGTACTTAGCCCAACTTGGTTTTCGGTCTGAAACTCAGAATACGAAAATTTCAGAACGCCGAACGGCACTTGCAAACGCTGCTTCTGCTTCGGACCATGCGGCAAGAAAGACTGAGGATATGACGTCGGTCATGCGCTTTAATACCATGGCGTACTGACGTCAGATCTGAGCGACCATGACCGACGCCAGCCTAACACTTTGGTATTCGGGCCGACCGAGGACAGCGGACTACCCACAGGTTATGACTGCAGCAATGTGAGATGAAGAACATCATATGAAACAGACAATTGAGAGCTCTCATAGTTAAGGTAGAAGAGGTGTAAACCTTCTTCCCCCATCTCTCTAAGGACCTTGCCTCTCTGTCGGAAGGCAAAGGATTTTTGGAAGTGGTAGCAGAAACCAGCTTAGGCCCCTGGGAAATAGTTTCTAAGTCTACAGCATGGGCCCTAAAGAAATGAGAATGGGTTTCAGGGACCCTATAATATCTGTCAGGCTTGACAGGAGCCGGGGGCAGAGAATCAGGGGTAGCACTGGAGTCAGAGTAAAGGTCATCCAACACATCAAGTACAGGAGGAATAGCTAAGGGTCTGTGTTGTGGCTTTTTAAGGAAAGTTCGAAGGCGCTTCCTGGAATCAGAAAATTCCTGACCTTGCCACTGGAAATGCTCCCTCATGGAATGCAGAACTTCCCCAAAAGAAATATCCTCAGGAGGAGGCCGAAGGAATGGAGTCCTCTGCATCCGAATCCTCGAAAGTCTGAAAAGGGGGTTCCTGGGATTCGGAAAGCACAGAGTCCCCAGAATCTTCATCTGAAGAAAGGGGGTCAGGTGGTTCAACCCTGGGCCTCTTATCAGGAGGAGGCTGGGATCCTCTCTCAGGATGGGTCTGGGAGCCTCTGATCATAGAAATTAGATCTGCTGCCAAGGACTTTAGGCTGAGGCAAGGTTTTAGCTGAGTGATGCTTGGCCTGGCTTGCTGCCTTAGCACGTGTGTAGGCCTTGATAGACATAGACATGGGAGGCCTGGCAGCCCCACGTGCAGGGGTAACCTTATCCACAGCAATGGTCTCGGGCATTTCCTCGGTTGCAGTACCCGGAGGAAAATCAATAATTGGCGTCGGTGTGGCCTCCGGTGTCGGAGGTATCGGTAGTGCAGTGTCTTCGGTTCCAAGCGGTGGAATAACCGCCTCAGAGGGAACCGGGGCACTCGCGGTAAGTGTTGGCGTGGAGTCGGATGAAGTCGCGGGCCGAGGGGGTCGGTCCCGGTCTTTCCGTTTTTTAGAAATATGTGTAGTCGGTTGTTCCGACGGCATAATGTAAGCAAACTTTTCGCCAAAAAAGTCGTCAGCAAACTCCGCCCGGCGCCTGAGAGTGCACTTATTGAAGCGAGTACAGGCGGCACAGGCCGAGACGTCGTGGTCTGGGCCAAGGCAAGGGAGGCAGTAAGAATGGAAATCCTTATGAGGTATTTGTTTACCACAAGACAAACAATTATTTACTTTTTCAGTTAATTCTGACATCGGCTGAGGCAAGAAAAGGTCCCCAACGGGGTACTTAGCTTTTTTGAGGTCTTCGGTTTCGAAGAATACAGGAGCTGACCGACCGGCACTTGCGAACTGCTTCTGCTTCGGGCACCGCGCGGCAAGAAAGACTGAAGAAGATGGCGTCGGCTGATGCTTATATACTCCAGCCGCTCTGACGTTGGAGAGAAGTGCGACATCAGCCGACGTCGGACCCAGACTTTGGAATCCGGCCGACCGAGGGCTGCCTGAGGAAGGACAACCCATATGTTATGACTGCAGTTGCATTCTTGAAGGACATATGCTTTTATCCATGCAATCGGGGGTGAGATTTAATTTGCTGTATACAGGTATTAGAATATTTATTTCCTAAAGGATTAAACATGTTTGGCTGCAGAACAAGCTATGGAAGAAATAAAACGTTTACTCAGCAAACAGGCAGTCAGCAAGCTGAACAGGATTCTGTTTTCACTGGCAAAGCACATAGAGAGAACTTGCCAGTGAAGCATTTTCCATTATTCTAAAGGAAAATGACTGAACAACAGAAAAAGTCTAAGAACTGTCTAGAAATGTTAGGAGTGCCTTGGACTTAAATCAGTGATGGTTGGCCGAGATGCTGAAGATGACTACCAGCAATAATGTGAAAGTAGGAAGGGACAACAAACTCCAGTGGGTAAGTATTCAAACTGATTTCAGGTACCACTGAAAGTTTCTCATGTGGAGTTTGGCAAGGCGTAGCATGGGAATAGTAGAAGACATGAAGCCTAGAAGCTTGAGAAACCCTCTGGTTGTCAAAGACTGCAGAGGGAGGAGGTCTTGGAAGAAAATGACTAGACGCAGAAATTTTTGTGGAGGAAGAGATGCCAACATGAGATCTGCTTGAATCTTGCACCCCAGAAAGACATGGTCCTGTGAAGGGGTAAGTGTGGATTTTTTGAAATTGATAGTGAATCCTAACCTTTGCAGAAGAGTAGTAGTATACAGGAGATTGTGATCAAGGTCTCGGGGACAGGTGCCTGTAGCAACAGGCCATACAGATAGGGGAAGACAGTACAGTTTTATACCTACCATAAATGTAGATGTTCGAGTGTTCACCCTGCTGCAGTCATTACACTTGGGTTAGCCTGTCGTCAGGCGGTCCCGCAGTCGGCCGGATTTCCAAAGTCTTGGTCCGACGTCGGTTGCAGTCACCTCATCCCTGACGTCAGTGCGCCAGGGGTATATATATTGCAACCAATGCCATTTTCTTCAGTTTTTCTTGCCCCAGATGTCAGGTGCCCCCAAAAAGGTGATCCAAATCAGTACCAAATGGTGTGAACACTGTACAAACACAAAATCCCTTCAGCTATAAGCAAATACATCAGTAAGGCATAGCAGAGGTTTAGCCAGTAGATCAGAGGGGTTGGAGGGAGGGTAACCTGGACTGCAGCAGGGTGATCACTTGAACATCTACATTTATGGTAGGTACAAAACTGTACTATGTTCATCGTGTTACCCTGCTGCAGTCATTACACTTGGGTTGAGTCCCAAAGCTAAGGTAGGGTGGAGGCATCATAGAGGGTTAGTGGAGGCAATGAGGCCCTGCAGAACTGCAGTGGCGAAGCCTGCCCCGGACTTAGAATAAAGAGGTAAATGATAGTGTTTGGTGAAGGTGTGCACTGAACTCCAAGTTGCAGCTTCTAAAATTTCCTTGGTAGGAACCCCCCTGAGAAAGGCTGTAGGGGTAGCTGTTGCCCTGGTAGAGTGGGATCTAATGGTAGGAGGAACTAGTTTCCCATGATGGGTATAGCAGAATCTGATGCAATGGCCTATCCATTTAGAAATGGTTTGCTTGGATATGGCCTTCCCTTGAGAGGCTGTAGCATAGGAAACAAAGAGCTGGTCAGTTTTTCTGAAAGCCTTAGTTTTATCCAAGTAGTAACGAAGCTGCCTGTGAATGTCCAAGGAATGCAGGAGTCTCTCACCTTTTTTCTGGGGATTGGGGTAGAAAGTGGGTAGGTGGATGGTTTGATTTAGAGCTACACTGGAAACCACCTTAGGCATGAAGGAAGGATTAGTTCGTAGAGAAACTCTGTCTTGATGAAAAATGAGGAAAGGTTCCACTGCCATAAGTGCCTGCAATTCTGAAACTCTCCTAGAAGAAGTTATTGCCAGGAGCAGGGCAGTCTTCCAAGATAGGAACTGAAGGTCTGCAGAAAAAGCTGGTTCAAAGGGAGGTAGCGTTAGTTTTTCCAGAAGAAAATTGAGGTCCCATGTTGGTGTAGGAGCTCTTCTAGGTGGTCTAATGTTTTTTGCCCCTCTGAGGAACTGCCTTAGGAGAGGATTTGAAAATAAAGGTGGATTTGTGTCGTAGTGAGCTGAAATAGCTGAAGCATGGATTTTAATTGAGGAGAAGGAAAGTCCTTTATGCAACATCTCAGCTAAATACTGCAGAATGTGAGGCATATGAGGCTGAGTTGTGTCTTGGCCTTTAGCTTGGTTCCAAGCAGAAAACCTTTTCCATTTGTCCGAGTAAGCCTTCCTGGTGCTTGGCCTCCTGGCTTCTAGAATAACATCCAGCACTGCTTGTGAAAGAGGGGCTGGTTGAATGCTTAATTGATTTGCCATGCAGCCAGGTTTAAGGTTTTGATCTGGCTGTGTAGAATCTGCTTGTCTTGCTACGTGAGCAAATGAGGTATTTGAGGCAAAATCCATGGTGGGCTGTGAGACATATTCTTCAACAGCGGGTACCAGTGCTGGCGTGGCCAGTCTGGGGCTATGAGAATCATTCAAGGTTTCTCCTTTTTGACCTTCAAAAGAACCTTTGTGAGAAGAGGCAATGGAGGAAAGGCATATACTGTCAGGTTTTTCCAACTGAAGGAGAGAGCGTCCGCTTTCCAAGCTTGTAGGTGGAATGTCCTTGTATAAAATTTTGTCAGCTGGTAGTTTTGAGGACTGGCAAACAGGTCTATATTTGGTAGGCCCCATCTTTGAGTTATCATTGTAAATATTTGTGGGTCTAGCTTCCACTAGTGGGGATCTTTGATGTTTCTGCTTAGGTCGTCTGCCAATGTGTTTTTCTGTCCTGGCAGGACTTGAGCTTGTAACTGGACTTGGTAGGCCAGAGCTGTGTTCCATAAGATTATTGCTTGCCTGCAAAGAGGGTAGGAATGTGTGCCCCCTTGTTTGTTTATGTACCACATTACTGTGGTGTTGTCCATTTTTATTGCAAGTTGTCAAGGCTGTAGTAGATCCTTGAAGGCTGTCAGAGCTTTCTGTACATCTAGCATCTCTTTTTGGTTTATGTTCAGTTTTCTTTGTTCTGCAGTCCATAGGCCTTGAAGGCATTGCCCCGCCATGTGTGCCCCCCAGGCATAGTCTGAAGCATCTGTCGTGATAGTTTGCCTGGGTGGGGGCAAGGTGAAAGGCTGACCCTTGTTGAGGTGACATGCCTGTGCCCACCATAGAAATTCCTGTTGAAGGCGGGAAACGAGAGATATCACTGTGTCCAAGCTGTGGCTGTGTTGAGACCATACGCTTTTTAGGTACCGCTGTAGTTTCCTCATATGCAGTTTTGCAAATGGTATTATCAGAATGCAAGATGCCATGAAGCCCAAAGCCTGCAGAATTTTTCTTGCAGTTAATTGGGTCTTTGTCGCCATTGTTTTGAAGTACCGAGTCAGGTGTAATTGCTTGTCTGGTGTCAGATAAGCCTTCTGGGCCGTTGTGTCCAAGATGGCACCCAGGAATGTCATTTTTTGTGAGGGTACTAGTTTTGACTTCTTTTCGTTTACTGTGTACCCCAGACAATTCAGTAGATGCTTCACAAAAGCCAGATGTTGCAAGAGAATGTCTTTTCTTTCTGCTTGAATGAGGCAGTCGTCCAGGTATGGATACATTTGAATTCCTCTTTGTCTGCAGTATGCAATTACTGGAGCCAGGCATTTTGTGAATACTCTGGGAGCAGTAGATAAGCCAAAGGGCAGTGCAGAGAATTGAGAATGGGTTGAACCTGCAATGAAATGGAGGCATCTTCTGCAACTCTGTCTGATAGGGACATGCAGGTATGCCTCCTTGAGGTCCAACGTTACCAGCCATGCTTCCTTGCCCAACATGGGAAGTAGCTGCTGTAGTGCTAGCATCTTGAATTTGGGAACTTGTAAGTAAGTGTTTAGAATTGAAAAGTCCAGAATTGGTCTCCAAGCATTTTCTTTTCTGGGTACTAGGAAGAGTCTTGAGTAAAATCCTTGGCCTTGTTCTTGAGTTGGCATCCTTTGAATGGCTCTCATGGCCATGAGAGCTGAAATTTGCTTTTGAGCCTCTGCCCTTTGATTTTGTGGCAGGTTTGGCATTCCTCTTTTTATTGGCAAGGTGTGAAAGTGGAATCTGTATCCTCGTAAAATTATGTCTAGTACTCATTTGTCTTTTGTGACCATGTGCCAGTTGTCTGCAAATAGTGCTAGCTTTCCCCCCAGGGGGACTGACAAAAGAGCTATGTTTGACCAGCTGAGGTGCAAGTCATTGAGTTTGCCTTCTGGTGGGTTGAGACCTGTCTTCTCCTCCCTTCTGGGTTGGAGTGCCCCATTGGCGAGGTTTATACTGAGCTTGTGGTTGTTCTCTGCCCCTTGGGTGCCTGTATTTACCCCTCTGAGGCCTGTCAGTGGCTGGAAAGGACCAATTTTTTGTTGGCCAGTTTCTGCTGAAGTGAGGGGGTTGTACTTGTAGGAAATCTTTGACTGTCTGCATTGATTTTGCCTTATCTTCCATTTTCTTTAAAACTTCTTCTGCTTTAACACCAAAAAGAACATCCTGCTGTAAGGGAGCATCTAGTAGTTTTGCTTTAACATGATCAGGCAGACTTTGTTCCTTTAACCAGGCATGCCTACGTATAACTGATCCAGTGACAGCTGCTCTGCAAGAGGCCTCTAAAGAATCAAACCCACATTGCAAGGTATGTTTGCCTACCTGTTCGGTGGCGTGCAACAAATCCTGTACTTCTTTCAATTCAGATTGTTGAGGGAGGGTGGTTATCTTTTGTTTTAACTGAGAGATCAGAAATTGCTCATAGTTAAGCATATGAAATTGACAGTTCAGAGCTCTCATAGCTAAAGTGGCAGAGGTATAAACCTTTTCCCCCATCTGTCTAGTGCTCTTGAATCCCTTTCAGAAGGTACTGGATTTTTAGCCATGGAAGCCTTAGCCCCCTTGGGACCCTGGGAGATAGTCTCTGGGTCAGCTACTGGGCTTTTGTAAAGAAATTTGTGGGAATCAGGTACTCTGTAGTATCTGTCAGGCTTGGCTGGAGCAGGAGGCAGAGAGTCAGGGTTGAAACTGGATTCTAAATAGACATCACCCACAATGTCCAAAACAGGAGGGGTGGCTAGAGGTCTGTGTTTGGGGGAGTAAAATAAACTCTCTGAGCCTTTTCTTGGAATCAGAGTAATCCTGACCTTCCCAGTGGAAATGTTCCCTCATAGTATGTAAAGTTTCCCCAAAAGAGTAATCTTCCGGAGGGGAAGCTGAGGGAATAGAGTCCTCAGCATCAGAATCTTCATAAGGAGAGAAGGAATAGTCTTGGTCCTCAGAGGAATCCGAAGAAACAGACAGTTGTTCAGAGGAAGCAGATTATTCCTCTAGTCTAGGCCTTTTGTCAGGAGGAAGTTGAGAACCCCTGATAAGAGAAATCAAATCTTCAGCCATCTTGAGCATCTGTTTCTTAGGCATAGGTCCTTGAACAGGAGACTGAAGTGAAGCCTTTTTCGGTTTGGTAGGAGTCTTCGATTTGGAAAACATTTTGACTGTAAGAGTCGTTGGTCTGAAAACGCCTTCAGAAACCGATGGCATTTCAGAAGCACCGACGGCCTTGGAAGGTAAATCGTCGGTAGGGCCTGAAGTAAAAGGCTGCGTCGGCCTAGTACATTCCGTCAAAATATCTGTAGCAGTCTCGGTTTCTTGAACTGCGGTAGTCAGAGGCTGCGTCGGAGCCTCACTGATAACCGAAGAACTGGAGACCGGATCAACCGAGGCCTCGGAATTGGGCTTAGGCCTGGGCTGTCGATCCTTTTCCCTGCGCTTTTTGTGCACGCCGGTAGTCGGAAGATCCAACGGCATGTTATAATTAAATTTTCTGCCAAAAAAGTGTCGTGCGAAATCAAATCGTCTTTTAATAGTACGTTTATTAAATCTAGCACAAAAACGACAAGAAGTGACGTCGTGATCAGGGCCTAGGCAAGGTATGCAGTAAGAATGAAAATCCTTATGAGGTATTTGCTTCCCACAAGAAATACAATTGTTAACTTTTTCTGACATCGGTCTGAGGCAAGAAAAGTTTCCCCAACGGGGTACTTAGCTTTATAAAAGACTTCGGTCTGAAATTCGAAAATCTCAGGAGTCGGCCGACCGGCACTTGCGAACTGCTTCTGCTTCGGGCACTGCGCGGCAAGAAAGACTGAAGAAAATGGCGTCGGTTGCAATATATATACCCCTGGCGCACTGACATCAGGGATGAGGTGACTGCAACCAACGTCAGACCAAGACTTTGGAAATCCGGCCAACTGCGGGACCGCCTGACGACAGGATAACCCAAGTGTAATGACTGCAGCAGGGTAACACGATGAACATCTGTATGTCCTGTAGTCTGCAGAAAGCAATCACAGGAGCTAAACACTTTGTAAATACCCTCGGTGCTGCAGAGAGACCAAAGGGTAAAGCACAAAACTGAAAATGTGAGGAATCAACAGAAAAATGTAAACATTTTCTGTAAAGGGGATAAATGGGAACATGTAGGTAGGCATCCTTGATATACAGGGAGGCCAAATAGGCCTGTGGAAGAATGACAGGAAACACAGTTTGCAGGGAAAGCATATGAAAGGTTGGGACCTTTAGGAAGGTGTTGAGGTGAGAAAGGTCCAGAATGGGTCTCCATGGGCCATCTTTCCTGGGAACCAGGAACATCCTTGAGTAAAACTCTCTTCCCCTTTGTGACAATGGAACTTATTGTATATTTCCCTGGGATATCAAATCTTGGAGCACCTCTGGGAAGAAAAGTAGTTATTCAGGTGGTTGAGAAATTCCCATTGTAGGAGGAAGAGCTTTCCATGCCATGAAATATCCTTTGTGGATAATAGACAGAAGCCATGAACTGTGAGTGATGTGTTCCCACACTGGAAGTGAGAGAGTAAGGCACTGAGAGTGGGGAATGAGACCAGATAGAGCCAGGTAGTCACAGACTACGTGGAGTGTCTGAAAAAGACTGCTTTTGAGAAGAAGGTGGCTGAGGGGGCTTGGAAGGAGCAGGTCCCCTGACACCCCTTCTACCCCTGGAAGGGGGAGTTTGAGATTGTTTCCTGAAGAAAGCAGTCTTAACTGGCTAGTTCCTTTGGAATTTGGGAACTGAAAACACAAAGATATAGTTTAAATCCTGCAACACTTTACCTTTCTCTTGCAGGGACTTGAACAAGGTAGTAGCTGCAGTACCAAACAAGGCATTATTATCTAATGGTGCATCCATTAGCTTGGCCTTGAAGTCTTCACGAAGAGGTTGGAGCCTTAGCCAGGAGTATCGCCTTAATACAGATTCAGAGGCAGCAGCCCTGGCAGATGCCTCAGCAGCATCATAACTGCATCTAATGCAGTGGTGTACCACTTGGGAAGATGCCCCCAAACACAGGAAAGCTGAGATTTAACAAGTGAATCCAAAAGATCAGAGAGAAGCTGAGAGGCCTGAGAGAGAAGGGCCAAAGCATACTTATTCATATGGATATGCTAGTTAATTGCCCTGAATGCAAGAGTAGCTGAAGTGTACAATTTTTTTCCCCCAGCATTTCCATGGTTTTACTCTCCATGTCAAAAGGAAGAAGAGAAATGGAAGGCAAAAGTCTGGATGGCTTATCAGTAGCTACAGAAACAAACACTGGGTCTGTAGCAGGGTATTTATAAAGGAATCTCCACTCATCTGGAACGTTATAGAACCTATCTGGCCATTTGGGGGCAGGAGGGTGACAGTCTGGACTCTTAGAATTAGAAGCGAAAGCATCCAGAAAGGCTGGCAGAACTGGTGGCACAGAAGAGGGAGGGAAAGAATTGATTTGGAGTAAATCACAGCATCTCCATTGCACATCAGTAACCTGTAAGCAGTCCTACTTGAAAAGCTCCCTCATATGAGCAATACTTTCCCCAAAGATGATGCCTTCACCAGGAGACTCAGTTCTACTGGGCTCCTCCTCAGGTAAGGGGCAAGAAATTTTGGGCAGCGTATGCCAAAGATTCATTCTCTGAGGAATCCTCATCCTCAGACAAAACTTGCTCCCTAAACCTTTTCTGAAGGGAAGTAGTAGAAGGCGAGCTAGGAAGGGAAACACCAGTGGAAGATTTTAAAGCCATAAAGGTATTAAATAATCCCTGTATGAAGGCCTGCCAGTCAGGCAGAGGTTCCTAAAAAACAGAAAGATGTTTTTTTTTTTTATCCTTTTTAAGGGGCACCGCTGCCTTATGGAAGGTGGAGGGACCTGACATAGGCCTGCATTCTGTAACAGCATCGGCACTTTCTCCCAAACCAAGATCTGAGAAATACATCGAGGGCATTCCGATATAATGAGCCTAGGTTCCCCCAGCTCATCCAAAATGGATATCTGCAACACTTCTGTGAATGTGCCAGTGGCTGACAGCTTCAGCTCTTGCTCCTGCAGAGGAACCCAAGCCAAATTCCAAATGGGTCTTCGGGCCTTCACTGGCCTCGAGAGGGATGTCTGGAATGGGAGGTGCAGGCAAAGCTTCAGGCCTGATCTTCTTGGCCTTCTTTGCAGGCTCAGCAGAAGGGCTTGACATATCCTCCACAATGTCATGCGCTAACCTCGTAAGTCTTATTTTATTTAAATACTTTATTTTTTTTAAATATTTTAGAGAGTGAAGGCAGCTATGCAGAGTTTTGGGAACAAACGCCTGACAAATAGAGCAAGATTTATGGCTGTGATTAGGGCCTAAACAAAACAGATACTGGTATTGGGACTCTATGTGGAATTTGTCTTCTACAATGACAAATGCCTTTCCTTTAAGACATGTAACCTCATACAGAAAAGCAGTAGTAAAAGTAAACAGAAAAAAACCCAAATGGGGCATTTAATCTGAACAGGTTTGTACAGGAACCAACAAATTGGGTGAGCAGACAGACGGCTGAAGATGATGTTTGGACTGGCGGCAAATAAGTTCTGATTATGGTACATGCAGATGTCACTTTTATGGCCGATGCCAGCCTTGGACCTACGTGCAAAGTCCCATGCACTTAGAAGTGGTAAAAGGCTTTTATATAATGGCCAAACATTGGGATCGTTTATGGCAGGAAATTCCTCATGTAATGAATACTGCAATAAAAGAACAGAAGGACATCTGTGGTGTCATTTCCATCAGATACAGCTTGGATATGAGAATTCTGTTTCTGCAAGAAGTGACTTAAAAACAAATGGAAGTTTGTTGACAGTGTTAAGTTGGTGGAAGGACTCTAAAGCATAACTCTAACTTTGTCATTTATGTTTAAAATGACAAAAAGGGGACTGAACATGTAACTGTAAGTAATAAAAACTTTTGTTCTTAGTAAAATGTGTAGAATAAACATCTTGAAGTAAACAGAATGTTATATTGTAAAGTAGTTCAGTATGGTATGCAGATGTATTCTAAACATAGGGTGGGGGGGTCTTATCAGTGACTGCTGTTTATGGTAGTGACAGTAAAGTGCAAAAGTATTTTTTTCTTGACTGTAATGTATCCAAGGTTTATACAGTGACAACATAAAAAACAGATATAACAAATATAACGGCTGCAGTGCGAAAAAGTGTACTGACCATATTACATGTGTATTTAAATAAAATTTCCCCTGCTTTTATACAAGTGGAAGTGAAGATTAATTTTTTTTTTCTAAGAAAACAGACTAGAAAATAGAAAACATGAAAATTGGTAATTTTGCAGCATTTAAAAGGAGCTGTGTCTTGCATCAATAAAGCTATTAGCTGTTTTTTTTTCATTAGCAAGTGCCAGCAGCTGGAGACAAAGTCTACAAATGCTGTCAGTTAATTGGAAAATGACTGAAGAATGTGCTTTGATGCATATGCATAAGAAACATCATGATTAATATTTAAAGAAAAAAATGACAAGCAGTTTGGTGAAAATAAACTCAAGTTTGATACTGACAAAAGTATACACAATAGCAAGTATTTGCATCTTATTCACCTAAGGGTACCCAGTATACCGTTTAAGGCTAAAAAATCAGTGAACTGAGGTTATGCAAGCTGTTTTTCACATCTGGAAGGGAAACAAAAACACAACATGGACAACTGGTATCTATGCACGGGGAAACACAGGTGCTAACATGTACTTCCAGCATGATTAAATCAAATTTAAAAACTGGCAAAACCAGTGGGTGCAGCTGTCTATTTGGGGTAACTACCCTTAATATGGAAGGGTAACTTCCCTTTTTGGAAACTGTATATAGTTTTACGTACTTGCTGTGAGTTTGGGGGTTCAAAATGCACTTTGCTTTTTCTTTCTTTACTGTTTTTATTGAAGTAAAAAGTCTGGGAAATGTGGCACAGGTTCAGAGAGAGATGAAAAGCAGTGACTACATACAAGATTAACCTGCCAAGCATTTAAGTATGCAAGCTGGAAACGTGTATTCAAAACAACTGTCATGCCGAATATGTGAAAGTATTAGCTTCTTACCAGAATGACTGCCTTATCAATTTTATCATGGGATGTCAATGGCACTGCAGGTACAGACACACAAAAAGCAAGGAGCTATATTAACAGCAGGTTGCAAACAGTAATGTTACATGATACACAGTAGCATAGAACACGTGAATTTGGCAAAAAAAGTACTTCAGAGTGGATATTCAGCAGATTATCAGGGACAAAGGAAATGGAGGGGGCAATAACACTGACTACAAGAGGCGTTCCAATAGTGATAGAAGGAGGAGATGAAAGACGATAATGGAAGATTTGTGGTAAATAAGGGTTATTAACATGGGATGAGGATTATACTGACGTGCTTATATTCTAGTTAAACTACTATTATGGAGCATTAACAGAATTTTAGAAGAAGCAACTTGTTTTCAACAGGGAATGTTATTTATTAGTGGGGACAGGAATCTGTCCTGCAATAGTGAGGCTGTATTAGGAGGACCTAGAAGAGGAAATGTAACAAAATAGTGTACATTTCTGAAGAAATATATGATAATATTTGAGCAAAATGTTTGAATTTACTAGTAGGAGCATTCCCCAAGATACAAAAACTGGGCTAGACTGAATAGAAATTACATTTCACATGGGCATGATTATTTAATTGAAAGCTCTGAAACATTTCCAATAGCTATAACAGATTATGCAACAATAAAGATTAAGATAAAGATGCAGGGTAATGAAGTAACACCAGACACTAGCCCTTTCTTACTTATTTGTTAAGAGAGGAACTCAAGGAAAATGATAGTGAAAATTATTTGAGAGTTACTATAAAAGAATACCTTGCTTTAAAAAGGGATGGTTAGGGAGGAGATAACATGAAAAAGGAGTTTAAAATATTGTATAAATAAGACATACGAGGAAGAAGTAATATGAATTATTTAGAGAGGTTATCAAATGTTAAAGCATGGCAGAATAGCAATGTCAGAGAATAAGAAGCGTAACTGCTGAGGGATGATTTGAATATTTATTTATTTACTGCCATTTGATTACTGGGAAAGTCCAACTGGGTATTAGCCCATTTCCAGTAAAGGCCCTGGGAGAAAACTCCAAATGATTACAAAACATTTTAAGAACAATAATTTTACAAGCTTCAAAAAAAAAAAAAAAAAAACATCTGACATGTTTATAAAGGATGCTGTTAAGCATTTTTTTTGATAACTCTACAGCACAAAAACTCTTAGCACAGCAACTTAGGCAATTGAAAGTAGAAAAGGTTGCTGCCAAATTTAGGGAGCCTATGACAAAAAAACTAACCAAAGATCATACAGATGTATTAGACATATTTAGAAAATTCAATACAAATTTGTATAAAACAGAGGAATGGGAAATCCAAGAAAAGGTGCAAATGGAAATATTTACAGAAGACTTAACTATGCCATAGGTAGAGGAAGATTAAAGGCAAAAATAAATAAGTAAGATAGAAAAGAATGACAGAGAAATAGTGATTTATGACCAATCAAAAGCAAAGACTTCATAAACTGAATGTATTCTTGTGGTAGTTTCCAGATTAGGAGGGAGGGAAGAGGGAATAAAGTGATACAGATCTGAAAGGATTTGTTTAACAATATTTTAAAAGGTGGGACAATACCAACATCTTGAAAGAAGGCTGTGGTAGCTGTATTAACCAAACAGGGTTAACACCCTTCTGACACTGCTTCAAACAGACCCATCTCACAATTTTAAACCATGGTTATAAAGTGTTTATGTCTACATTAGCTAAGAAAATAGGAAAGGTGTTGCCAAAATAGACAGATATGGCTCATTTTGTTTTTTTACAGAGGAGACAAACGTTTAACAGCATTAATATAAAAAAGACAATCCAGAAGAAAGCAGAATGTAAGAAAATGCTGCTACTGTTGGTAGCTTGTGATACAGCAAAGGCTTTCAATAAAGCCAGCAGGATTTTATAAGTAGTACAATGGCAGCATTTATATTCCTTGATACAATAAGGGAAATAATTAGGAGGATATACAAGGGATTAGAACTAAGAATTAAGGTGACAGGTTTCCTCTCTGCCAAGACATATTTGAATAGAGCATCCAGGCAAGGGTGTCCTTTTTCCTCTCTGTTATCTGCTTTATAATTAGAGCCACTGGAAAAGAAAATAAGAGACTCGCATATTCAACACTTGTGTGGTAGTCTCACAGACTATATTATTTTGTACTTAAGCCAGAAAATGACAATTCGGTGATGTGGATTAGTTTGTACATTAACAAGTCTTTTCAAGATGCAAAACAAATGAAGATAAAAGGCAACAGCACTAAATTAATAAGATGAAGTACTTAAATGTATGGATAAAAAGGATTTTATTACGGAACTGGCAGACTTTAAAAACTCCCTATAGAGTACTCTGTCAAAAATACTGGATGAGCAAATGGGTGTAAATAAGGATTTTTTTTTTGAGCTGGGACACAGGATCTGAATTGCCTAGACATAGCAACACCTTATTAAGTTTAATTCTGGTGGCTGCCAAAAAAGCAATTACTAGGAAATGAGACTCAAGGTCAAGAATAACCGTATCTGAAGTGGGATTTTATAAAAAAAAGAGCAAATTACATAGAACAAGATGAAAATTGTGAGAACACTACATACAGAATAATGTTTTGGAGGAGTGAAGTTTAAGGGAAGGCAGGAATTGAGCAATTTATGTAATACTGGATTGATGACAGTTGCGTCGAAGAATATATGTGATTGTTTTCTTTTACATAAATGTATGTTTGCCTATGTCCTACGTGATAATTCAATAAAGGTGTTAAAAAGATTTTATTACAGCAGCTAAGGACTTGTGGGAAGAGACTAAAAAGACAATACAAAAATTGAGATGCTAGAAGCTTTTGATAATGGATACAGATAAGATACAAGCAGTGAAAATGTTTCTACTTGCTTTAGTTTTACACATTGGCCAGGTATATATTTATCAACTGGATAAGGTGGAGGTGCTGTGGACCACAACTAAAAAAGAGCTAAAGGAATTTATTTCAGAAGGAAGAGAACAAGAATTATGTGGGATACGTTTTTTTTCCCCATAAAACAAGGTGGTTTTGGATTACCAGATTTGAAGGGATAATTTACTGATATGCAGTTCTGGCTCATATACATAACATAAGCAGACGGATGCAATCAAAGTGGGAATGAATGAGGATGAAATTGTGGTGAGGGAGTTCAAGAAATAAGGAGAAAGTAGGATTTTAGATACAGGCTCTTAAGGACAACAAAAATATCTGAAAGTATTCTACGAACTAAGCCAACACAGGACTAGATTAAGGTGATTTTACTAATAGGGACAATGGCAAGTAGGTGCTGGTGTATAGAAAACGGGCAAAATGGGGCTGGAATTTATTAGAGAAAATCAGCAAATAAACCAAGGTACTGGGAGCAAATAACTATGGAGAGAAAAGTAACATTATGGGAGGAGTCCAAGCAGAAGTCTGGACTCCATGTTAGAAACTGTCTTCCCTATCAAGGATTGGTAACATAGTATAGGCAAAGTGTTTAAAGAACAGGGGGATAAAAAAGTGAAAGTTCAGCTCTGGTAACAGTTTTTATTTGAGTCTAGAACAGAAGCTGCAATTAAAAAGGGTGCTGAATAATTAGATGCTGTGTTTGCAGTAATGGCTGAAAGACTGAAACATTTCTTCATGTGTAATATTTTAAATGTAGCAAGATGTTTGTAACATTTACAGCAGCAGTTTTCCTACAGTCTCAGAGCAGAAGAATTGTTTATCCTCAACTTTAAAATTGGAAGCCTTTCCAACTCTGAGGGGACTTTCATGATCCACAACTTAACAGTTGGGGGGAAAAAGGTCAAGGAACTACAGAGGAAGCCAGATAACCTAGATATGGTTCTGGTCTCACAATCCTCTGTATAGGTTATGATGTCATTCAAATATGCAACAGTACACCAAGTGTGGGTTTCAAAACTCTATCGGCCTTTAGTGATAACACTAACAGGTCATATAAAATACTATATGATGGCTATAAGAATAAATCAAAAGCGGTTAGAAATGACTGGGAAGACGGACTGGAAAGGCAACTTAAAAAGGTACAAGGATTTTTACATGGAAATATTTGCAGAGGTATTTTATACTCCAAAGAGAGTTCAGAAAAAAATAGTTATATAGCAATTGCTGGAGGTGTGATAGGAAACAAAGTACTTTTTTTTGGGGGGGGGGTATGTAATGTTTTGGCAGATTTTAAAAGTTCCCTACAGAGTACTTTGTCAGAAATATTGGGGGTACAAACGACTGTAACTAAGCAAATGATTCTTTTGAAATTAGACACAAGATCTGAAATGAGTGAAAAGATAAAACCATGTAATGGTTAATGCTACTGACTACAAAAAAAAATCACTAGAAAATATAAACAAAATCTAAACCAACCAAAAGAAAGTATTAAATAATGTACAGGAGATAAAAAGAATTGGAGGTGGGATCTTTATAAAGGGGGGCAAATTAAATAGATATAAATGTAATTTGTGGGAATAATACATGCAGAATAAAGTTTAGGAGAAGGAGTGAAATTTAAGGGAAGGCAATTATGTAATGGAGAGAATGACAACTGTTAAAAAAACATAATGATATAATACATGCAATTAATGAAAAATGTTTAAAACAGTTTGTTTTCTTTTCAATTACTGTATGTATACTCATGTTACTGTTCAATAAGTGAAGTTAACAAAAAATGTCTAAAAATGACAGATCTTTTAACCAACTGACACCTACAGTACTGATACTGCTATTTACTGTTTCAGTTCTGCAATGCTATTTGTGGGGGGCTGCCTTGTTTTATTCAAGCTTACAGTGCTTAAAAGGCAGAACACACACCACAGTTTTATTACAGGGCGTCTTAACTGCATACTGAAGTTCTAGCATTCAGTACTGCAATAAAGCAATTTAAATGTGAAAAAATAAATGATTTTAACTTAACGTTTAAGACAAAAAGCTGCTTTGTGTGTTCAGCTAAAAACTTTTTTTCCCATATTTAAATTTTCTTTGAAGGTGAGCTCCATGTAATTGCTGTCCAGTCCTCAGGCAGTCAGAAATGACACTCAGCAAGTGTTAATGTTTTTGTTTGTCTTTTCCCAGTGAGGGTTCGCCACAGCGGAACTCCGGTCTGCTAATGATTGGCCATAGATTTTTATGGTACCGAGTTGCCAGCCCGACGCCCAACCTTCAGCGAAGGCACGCCCATTCACGCATGTCTTTCAGAGGTCATTCTACCACGGGGAGGACATGCAGACTCCACACAGAAGGCACTCCAGCTGAGAATCGAACAGGAGAACCTCTTGCTGTAAGGCAACAATGCTACCGCTGTACCACCGCGGCTTCATGAAAAGCTTAATATTCTTCATATCTTTTACATTATTGGCAAATGTAAAATACTTCAGGACTACATCCATAAGGGTGGCAATACATAAATTCACTTTTAAAAAGTGTCATTACTAAACTTGGTGTATGTTAAGACAAAATATTTCTAATCTAAATGTACAACTACTGCAACTACTGATAAAACATAAATATAGTAAGAGATAAAGAAAAATAAGTCTGTCCAGAAATGTAAGCTGATGCAGGACCTGAGTAAAAAAATCAATCACTCCATCTATCAACTAATGGCTTTCATAATTTAAACATCCACAGGTATAGGTTCATAGGTGTTTACTAGGCTAACGACCACAAGGGCCTTTTTAAGCCTAGCTTTGCATCCCAAATCTCTGACAAATTCCGATACCCTTGATAAGTGTAAGCATGAGCTTGGGAGATGACATTTACATGTTACCTGTGTCCATTAGAGACATGGATGCCAAACCAGGAATGAATATCCAGTTTTCCATCCAATCGTCCAAATTGCACTTGAATTGGGAATAAATGTAATATAAATTTATTGGTGCTGCTGTGTTTTACTTTATTTTCAATAGTTAACTGTTTTCTGTGGACCATTTTCAGGCTGAGCACAAGAGAGTACAACAGAAAAAAGATGACGCTGATATGTTTTAATAGCTGCATGTATAGTGATGAAAAGTGAAACATGTTTTAAAAGCAAACAGTAAGCAAAACAACTAAAATGCAGCTATGAAAAGAAAAACGACTACAACTAAAAAAAAACTATCAGCATTTAAACTGTAAGACAAACTACGTAACTGCATCAAGATGAAGAATATCCAGTACCTATTTACTATATACAGTATATACAATAAGGTACAGAGATGGGAAAGTAGGAAATATATGGAGATTTATTGTTTCAAGTTGAACAACACAGAATGTAACTTGAACATATCAAATATGTGACAAAAGGAGAGACTCCTATCCATCATTTTATCCATATGGTCTATACTACCACAGAAAAAGAAAATTATAAAACAAAGAGTACATTAAGTGCCTGGAAATCCATAACAGCATAATAGCACCCAAGACTTCTTCCTTTCTGAGGCTGGGGAGAGATTGTTTGCACCTCCCCCTCAAAATGAATTTCCTCCAAAGAAAGTGACGTCTTAATCTTAGTAAGAAAAATATCCCAGAGAAACTAAAGAATCTTTAACTGTGAAATCAGACCCTCTATATTTTCAATCAACACTCTTACTTTCTCACCCACTCCATTTCTGCCATATCCAAATACTACTAAGACCACTACAGTTGGACTTCAAAGTGGCTACACATTGAGTAACAGCTTATTTCTAGCTCTCCCAGTTTGAAAACAGAAACTCAGCAGACCTGAGTTTATGGATAAAATTCAGTAATTGGCTGGTAAGTGCACTGCCTGGATGCCAGGAATATAGAAATACAGAAGACCTGGAAAAAAATCAACTACAAAAAGTGAAAAAGAAACACTGACTGGAGAAAGTTCTGCAGCTGCTCAGCAAAAAGCAATGCAACCTTCAGACATGACTTCCAGTAACCTACAGAAACATACAAGACAACTGCATATATACCTGGTTAAAATAAACAAAACACTGATGAAGTATATCAACACAAAAAACAAAAGGCTGGAAAAAATGGAAGAAGCTTTAAACAGATATTTGGATGAGATGATAACGCTACAAAAAACAGAAGTTGAAATAAAGAAAAGGCTGGCTGAATACGAGACTGCTCAGGAAGAGATGTTTCAAAAAATAATAGAATTAGAGGACAAAGCACATAGGGAAAACCTGAGATTTTCAGCTATAACAGAGAAGCTGGAAGGAAGAGACTGCATTAATTTTATGAAAGCACATATAAGCAAATGGATTGGTATTCCACAGCAGGAGTTGTTAGTTGAAAGAGCACTTCATGTGTATGCTCTAAACCTGGCTATAAGAAAGCAACCTAGACCTTTAATAGTAAAAATGGAATCCTATCAACAGAAGGTTATTCTGACAAAATTGTGGCAGAATGACAAAGTACTAAAAGTGGGAGGCAGCAGTGTGTTTGCGGAAAATGATTACTTATTGCACACCAGACAGAAGAGGAGCAAATTTATTCCACTATTCAGGAAATGTCGAGATGCAGGTGTGAGATTTAAAATGCTGTACTCAGTTGTCTTCAAGGTATTCTTCCCTGGAGGGACAAAATGATTTTTTGATGAAGTACATACTAAGGAGGAAATACAAAAGTGAAACAGAAGAAGATTCTGCGTCTTGTTCTTCTTGTAATAGAGACCACAGAGGGACTGTACCTATGAAACCTTTTCAATTTTTTTCAACGGAAAATATTGGAGAGAAGGACGGAGCACGAGAGTTGATGAAAAAAATCGACAGTACATTGGAAATGAAGCAGAGACAGGATTTTGGGGATGAACAGTAATAAAACCAGTAACTTCATATGGGGTTACAATGCAATAATTATACTTGTGAAATATGACAGAACAAGAAAATCTGGAAATACTGGACTTTTTCAGACTCTGTTGGACTTCTGGGGGACTTTAAAGCATATGCCCTACTTCATGTCATTAATGTTCGGAAAAGTGCTTTGGGGAGGGGAAGAGGAGAGAGAAAGTTAACCAAGTAAAGATTTTTTTCTTAAATAGCACCAATTTTGAGACGTGGTTTTTTTTACATGCTATAAAGTAAAGCTTACTTTTTCAGTTATTTCTAAGTGTAATGGGGATTGTAAATAGGTGCTGCTGTTCTTTTTTTCCTTTTCTTTCTCCCTTCTCTCTCTCATCTTGTTCAGTTTTAAGAAATGTAGGCACTGCAATGTATAAACAAAGCTTGGTTAAAAAAGAAAAAATAATGTGCTTGTTCTCATTCTTGCATGGGGAAATGACTGGATTACAGACCTTAGACTGATTTAGTAACAAATTTTAAGAGACAGCAAGTAAATGAAAAAGAATGATGCATATTATGAGGCTTTCTTCTAGCAAATATATGTATGCTCAGTAAGAAATCTGCAGCTGGTCTTCATGCTTCCATGGAAACAATCTGATAAACAGAAACTGGCTGCTGGGTTCTCATGTCTCCATGGAGACAATCTGATAAACAGAAACTAGCTACAGTCTGGAGCAGAGCGTTTGGTTGAAGGTTAAAAAAAAAGAAAAGAGAAACTGGCTAGGAGATAATGTTCTCTGAAAACATTCAGGGGGCTTCCCAGCTGGGAGAGCTATAAAGATAAGACAAAACCAATCAATACTTAGTAGAAGCACAGGCTACACCATGCATCTTAGCATGGATGACCTATTTAGGTTAACTCAAGTCTGTGAGTGTGGCCCTCAGTTTGGGACTTTTGTTCCTATTAGGAGCATAAAACTTCAATATTTGAAGGTGGACACAGATCTGACAGATTTGTGTGTTAGTGTTAATAGGTTTTAGGGGGTTGGGAGTGTGTTTGTTTTTTTGTTTGAGGGCTTTCAATAAAACAAAAAGTTGTATAAGATGTAACATAGGCTCAAATGTATATGACAAGAAAAAAGAAGTTATGTACTCACCATAACATTCCATCTGAGTAGTTATACTTCATTTTTCTGCAACCTGTGGGTATACGGATCCGTATCGGATCCGAGCCGGCAACTTTTTTCTAGCATCTGCTCCAAGCTCCGAGCTCCTCCCCTTACCCATAATGCCCTACCATCTCCTATCTTCCCTCAGATTGAGTTTGCTGCAACTAACAATATATATGCAACTCAACCCAATAAACCAACCCTGAAAACAGGATAAGGTCCGGGAGATGGAGGGAGGGAATGTTGCAGAAAAATTAAGTATAACTACTCAGATGGTGAGTACATAACTTCTTTATCTGGAGTAGTTAACTTAATTTTATCTGCAAAGTACAGTTGTGTACCTACCATAAATGTAGATGTTCGAGTGTATTCACTGTTGCAGTCATTACAATTGGGTTATCCTGCTGGCAGGCTACCCGCAGTCGGCCCGAGTTCCAAAGTCTAGGTCCGGCATCAGTTGCTGTCACCTCCTCCCTGACATCAGTGCGCCAGGGGTATAAAAGATGCAGCCGATGCCATTTTCTTCAGTTTTTCTTGCCCCAGATGTCAGGTCCCCCTATAATGGTAGGCTAAATTATGCCAATAAGCATGCATACACAAAAATCAACTTTTCCTTCATCTACAAGCGAATACACCACATAGGTTGTATAGAATAGAGAAGTACAGATAAGTTCCAGCAAGGTAAAAAGGGGGATGGTGGGAGAGTAACCTGGACTGCAACAGTAAATACACTTGAACATCTACATTTATGGTAGGTACACAACTGTACTATGTTCATCGTGTTTCACTGTTGCAGTCATTACAATTGGGTTGAATCCCAAAGCTAAGGATGGGTGGCTGGTGCTAAATAGGATTAGGAGAGGCTATCAGGCCCTGTAGGACTGCAGTGGCAAAGCCTGCCCTGGACTTAGAGTAGAGAGGTAAGTGACAGTGCTTTGTAAAAGTATGCACTGAACTCCAAGTTGCAGCCTCTAAGATGTCTTTGGTTGGTACTCCTCTGAGGAAGGCTGCTGAAGTGGCTGCTGCTCTGGTTGAATGTGGCCTAATGCCCTTAGGCACTGATTTGCCATGCTGTGAATAGCAGAAACGAATGCAGTGGCCTATCCACTTTGAAATAGTCTGTTTTGAGATAGGTTTTCCTTGTGATCCTGCAGCATATGCCACTAGAAGTTGTTCCGTCTTTCTGAAAGCTTTGGTTCTGTCCAAGTAGAAGCGTAGCTGCCTGTGAATATCCAAAGAATGCAAAAGTCTCTCACCCTTATTCCGTGGGTTTGGATAAAAAGTAGGCAAATTAATTGTCTGGTTAAGGGCCACACTGGGCACTACCTTAGGCATAAATGTAGGGTTTGTCCTTAGGGAAACCCTGTCAGGATGGAAAATGATAAAAGGTTCCACAGCCATGAGTGCCTACAACTCTGAGACTTGTCTGGCGGAGGCAATTGCTAGGAGCAGAGTTTTTTCCAGGATAAGAATTTTATATCAGCTGCAGAGGCTGGCTCAAACGGAGGCAGTGTGAGTTTTTCCAAGACATACTTGAGGTCCCATGCAGGTATTGGTGCTCTCCTTGGAGGTCTTAAGTTTTTGGCTCCTCTGAGGTACTGCCTTAGTAATGGGTGAGAAAAAATAGGTGGTTCTGTATTGTAATGAGCTGAAATGGTAGAGGCACGAATTTTCATTTATGAAAAGGAAAGGTCTTTATCCAGCATCTCAGTTAAGTATTGCAAAATCTGAGGAATATTTGGAACAGTTGTGTCAATACCTTGTGCCTGGTTTCACGCACAGAATCTATTCCATTTTTCTGCATAAGTTTTCTGGTGCTAGGCCTCCGGGCCTCCAAAATAACATCCATCACTGCTTTAGAGAGAGGTGCGTCTTGTTTGTCTACATTATTCGCCATGCTGTCAGGTTTAAGGTCCTGAGTTGGCTGTGCAGTATCATACTGTCTTTTTGGGTCAGTAAGTGAGGAACTTGAGGTAATGTCCAAGCTGGGCATTGAGACAAGCTCTTTAGGATTGGATACCAGTGCTGGTTGGGCCAGTCTGGGGCAATAAGTATAATTTTTGGCTTCTCTTGTCTGACCTTGAGGAGTACCTTGGAGAGGAGAGGCAGAGGAGGAAAGGCATACACTGTTAGGTTTTTCCAGCTGAAAGATAGAGCGTCCACTTTCTGTGCTTGCTTGTGATAAGTCCTTGTGCAGAATCTCTGTAGTTGGTAGTTGTGAGGGGAGGCAAATAGGTCTATGTCCGGGCACCCCCAGTTCCTTGTTATCATGCTGAAGACTTGTGGATCCAATTTCCACTCGTGGGGATCCATTAGGTTTCTGCTTAGTTCGTCTGCCAGAGTATTTATCCTTCCTGGCAGGAATTGTGCTTGTAGATGAACTTGGTAAGTCCGTGCTGTGTCCCACAAGTTCATGGCTAGTCTGCAAAGGGGGTAGGAATGCATGCCCCCCTGCTTGTTTATGTACCACATGACTGTAGTATTGTCCGTCTTTATCAGTAGTTGTCCTGGATGAAGTATATCCTTGAAGGCTGTCAGGGCATTCTGAACAGCTAGCATCTCTTTTTGATTGATATGTAGATGCATTTGACTTGTGGACCATGTGCCCTGAATACATCTTCCTGTCATATGGGCCCCCCAGGCATAATCTGATGCATCTGTTGTCAATGTCTGCCTGGCTGTGGGTAAGGTGAATGGCTGTCCCATGTTGAGGTGACAGGCTTTTGCCCACCATTGAAACTCCTGTTGCAGGCAGGGAATGAGGGAAATTATTGTTTCTAGGCTGTGGCAATGTTGTGTCCAAACACATTGAAGTTTCCTCATATGCAGTCTTGCATATGGAATTAGTAGTATGCAAGATGCCATGAAGCCCAAAGCCTGCAGAATTTTTCTTGCAGATAACTGGGTCTTTGTTGCCAACATTTTGAAATAAGTAGTCAGTTGCCTGTGTTTGTTTGTCTGGCGTGAGATAAGCCATCTGGGCAGTTGTATTTAAGCTTGCACCCAGGAATATTATCTCTTGAGAGGGTACGACTTTTAATTTATTTTCGTTTACTGTGTACCCTAGACCTGTTAGTAATCATTTACAAACGCCAGATGCTGTAGTAGGATGTCCTTGTTCTTTGCTTGAATAAGGCAGTCGTCCAAGTAAGGATATATTTGTATTCCTCTTTGTCTGCAAAATGCAATTACTGGTGCCAGGCATTTTGTGAAGACCCTGGGCGCAGTAGATAAGCCAAAGGGCAGTGCAAAGAATTGGTAGTGCATTGAGCCAGCTATAAATCTGAGGTATCTTCTGCATGTTTGTCTGATTGGGACATGCAGGTATGCCTCTTTTAGGTCTAAAGTCACAAGCCAAGCTTTCTTGCCCAGCATGGGCAGATGCTGCTGCAGGGTTAACATTTTGAATTTTGGAATATCCAGGTATGTGTTTAAGACACAGAGGTCCAGTAATGGTCTCCAGGCTTTGTCCTTCCTGGGTACCAAGAATAGCCTTGAGTAATATCCTTGTCCTTGCTCTTGCTGTGGTACTTGCTGAATGGCTCTCATGTCCAGGAGAGATGAAACTTGTTTTTGTGCCTCTGCCCATTGATTGCGTGGCAGGTCTGGCATACCGTTTGGCCATGGCAGGGTGTGAAAGTGGAACCTGTAGCCTTTCAGAAACGATATTTAAGACCCATTTGTCCTGGGTGGTCATGTGCCAATTTTGTGAAAAAAGTGCGAGTTTTCCCCCCAAAGGAGCTGTCTGAAGATAAGTGCTTGGTGCTGGCAGGGGGAAGTCATTGAGACTGTTTCCTGTATGGCTGTGATTTTTCCTCTCCACTTTTGGAGGTAGAAACACCCCATTGTTTAGGCCTGTATGAGCCTTGTGGCTGTGATCTGCCTCTTGGGCGTCTGTATCTGCCTCTTTGTGGCCTGTCTGACACTGGAAAGGACCAATTCTTTGTAGGCCAGTTCCTACTAAATCTGGGAGGCTGTACCTGTAAGAAATCCTTCACTGTTTGCATAGATTTAGCTTTATCTTCCATTTTCTTCAACACCTCTGCTGCTTTAACACCAAACAAGGTATCATGCTGTAAGGGAGCATCATTCTGAATTTGCCAACATTTTATGTTTAAGCAATGACATAAGATATTGCTGATATTTAAGCATATGAAACTCACAATTTAAAGCTCTTACAGCCAAGGTAGCAGAAGTATAAATCTTTTTCCCCCATCTGTTCAGGGCCCTTGAATCCCTATCAGAGGGGATAGGGTTTTTTGCAGTGGAAGCTTTGACCCCCTTGGGACCCTGAGAAATAGTTTCTGGGTCAGCAGCAGGGTTTTTGTAAATAAATTTATGTGAATCAGGAACCCTATACTATCTATCTGGCTTACCAGGAGCTGGAGGTAAAGAGTCAGGAGACAGACCGGACTCAGAAAATACATCATCTACAATGTCTAAAACAGGAGGAATAGCAAGGGGCCTGTGCTGAGGTAATAAAAGGAAATCTCGGAGCCTATTCTTGGATTCTGAGTAATCTTGGCTCTCCCAGTGGAAATGCTCCCTCATAGTGTGCAGGGTCCCCCCAAAAGAATAATCCTCAGGAGGAGAGGCTGAAGGGATAGATTCTTCCACATCAGAATCCTCATAGGGAGGAAGGGAATATTCCTGTTCAGAAGAGGAATCAGAGGAAATGGAAACCTGATCTGAAGATTCATATTCTATCTCTTGCCTAGGCCTCTTATCAGGAGGGGGAATGGGAACCCCTGATCAAAGTAATTAGGTCTTCAGCCATTTTAAGCATCTGTTTTTTAGGCATGGAGGCCTGTCCAGGAGAATGCTGTACTTGTTTCTTTGTCTTTAGAGCTGCTTTAGTCTTTGCCTCTGAAGTTGAAGTTGGTTTTACACATAACTGTGTAAGTCTGAAAACACCCTCAGAAGCCGATGCCTGCTCAGTGGCTCCAGACCCATCTGAGGGAAAAGTTTCTGAGTGTCCAATACCTTGAGTTTTCAACAGCCTAGTCGGCTCCATGTGGGAGTCGGAAGCGGCCTGTGGCTATGAGGTAGCTGGCATCAGGGGCTGCGAAAACGCCTCAATGAGAACTGGCGAAAGGTCTAACAGAAGCCTCATCATCGGTTTTGGACCTCGGATGCCTGTCCTTTACTTTTTCTTTGCGCTTTTTATAAACTCCGGTAGTCGGCTGTTTCGACAGCATTATATAATTCAATCTTCTGCCGAAGTAATGAAATGCAAAATCTTACCGATGCTTAATAGTGCGTTGGTTAAATCTAGCACAAAACCGACAGCTAGCAACGTCGTGGTCAGGGCCTAGGCAAAGGATACAGTAAGAATGAAAATCCTTATGAGGTATTTGCTTCCCTCTGTGTAACTGTTCCCTGGGTAACTGGGAAGCCAGGTTGGAGTACCGGGAACTGATCTGGCAAATGAGGCTGGATGCAGCAAGGGCCCCAGGGTTGAACAACAGCCTCAACATTAGCAGTGTTCTAAAATTAAGAGCTGCCCGCTTATAGGACCTCATATATTGCACACATTCTTTGGTCTGACAACCCTCTTTCACACACATGCACATAATTATTGATTATTTAACACTATCTAGTTTGTAAGACTTGGTTCAGTCAACCTGGATAGGACTTATGGTGTGGGTTGAAATACACAAATCTTTTGATTTTACTTAGACATCAAAACAGTGTGTATTTAACTATTTTTTAAGATTACTTTTTCATGAACAGTGGTTTAACTGGTTGGTTTAATATATTTTACATTTTACATTTATACTTTTAATTTAATTGTCATCATTTTACTGTGTCACTCTCTGGTTTTATTGTAATAACTTGGTTGTATTATATTACATGTTTTTATTCATTATTATGATTAGTTAAAAAGATTTGAACAATGTATTAATTTTAAAGGATATGACTTTAAATTTTGATTAGGGAGGAAGAGCCATGTGATTAGGATTTTGTATTTAAGGACTGTTTTAGTTATTATTTGATATTTGTTCTGAGGAAGCTCTGTATTGACCGAGAGAAAGTGCTCAACTTTTCAGTTTTAAGTGGAATAAAACTGTGTTTGTCTATCGAGACATTGGTATTTCAATTACTGCACCTGGGTCCTGTGCTGTGTGGGCCTTCCATTTTTTCTTGCCTCCAGAGTAGGACAGTTGGGCAACCCCTCAGGGCTGCTGACCGGATCTATCAGAGAAGGGTTCCCTAAACCTGAAATTCCTGGGACCCCCTCTACCTCTGGGTCGGCATCAATCCTGTCCCCCTCTGCCTCTGGGGGAATAGCTTTCCTGAGAATCCCAGGAAAAATGAGATTTTTGGAACCACATCTTCTTCTGCTCTCTTTGATTCCTATAGAAGGACCGCTGAGGGTTAGAGAAGAGGACTCCGACGGCAGACAAAGTCTTCCCATCCTTTTCGCTCTGGACAAGTGTGTCACATACTGTCTTTTCCAAAAAGGGAAGAACCGTCATAGGGAGCGTTGATAAACGATGCCTTGAAAGGGTCTGTGAACTGACACAATCTGAGCCAGGCATGACGCCTCATGGCTATGCCTGTCCCAGTCGCCCTAGTTGCACCTTCCGTGGCATGAGAAAGTAGCTGCATTGATGTGTTTGAGACTGACTTCAGAGTAGACATTTTTGCCGAGAACAGCTGTCTGTCCTGCAGCGATAAAGACTCTGGGGGCGACTCAGTGAATTCCGAAGCAAGGTCTCGCTGAAGCCGAATCACATGTGCCAAATAATTCAGCGCATGGATAGAAAAAGTCGCTGAGGAGTATATGCGCTTCCCAAACCTATCCACCAACCTGGACTCCTTGTCTGGAGGGTGGACTAAGGAACTCTCCTGTGCTAGTTCCTTCTTTGTGGCCACTGCGACCAACATAGCATCAACTGGGGCTCCTTTCGACCAGGGTTGTCTGTCAGAAAGGGGAGATAAAACCTTGTCAGGGCATTTGGGGATGGGGTCTACAGTGTCGGGCTCCTTCCATGCTCTCGTGGTGATGAGGTCCACCAAGGGGTCTGCTGGTGGGGACACCCAGGAAACAGATGGGCCCGTGCCAAATGCCTCCAGGAACACTGACTCATCCCCAGAAGGTTTTGGGGCTGACCAACCTCCCCTCTGGCGGAGGATCTCCATAATTTCTCCAAAGGAGACGTTTTCGGGAGGTGACCTGGGGGTACCTTCTCCTTCATCTAAGTCAGTGTCAGTAGTGAGAGACTCGGGGGAGTCCAAGTGCCTTCTTTTGAACTTGCGCTTACGGTAACCCTCTTCAGTGTGACTTTCAGAAGGGGATCCATGAGCCGCAGGGGTTTCCTCAGGGAAAATGACCTGGGGATCCTCTGGCACGGGCTGTCCCTGAGACAGGATGAAGGGAGTTGTCGCCAAATCCAGGGGGGCCTGGGTGGTATCCGAGGGGATGGGCTGGGGTCTCAATCCCTGGGAGGGAACCCTCTCCACCACTTCGAAGGCCGAGGAAGAAGCCCTCCCAGGATCCGAAGCGGGGACTGGAGCCGAAGACAGGGTAGCCTGGGGTCCGAGGGAATGGATCGGATCCGAAAAGGTCAGAGCCGAAGAATCCATTCCCCCCGGGTCTGACTCACTGTCCGCGGCTCAGAGAGTCACTCAGATCCAAACAAGTCGGATCCGAGGAACTCAAGGTAACAGCCGGAGTTCAAGGTTGGAGGAACCATCGGCGCCGAGCTACCAGCTCCGAAAAACCTCGGATCCAAGAGCCCCAAAGCCAAAGCACGGATCGGGGAAGGAGAGATGAGGTGGAAAAGGGGCATGGAGGTCGCCCCTCCAGAGGGAGAGGGACCTGGCAAGACTCCCATCTGAATTTGAGTCTGAATAAATCTTTGCATTATCCTGTCCATATCCATGTCCAATAGGCTCCGAGTCGACCTCGAAGAGGCCACCAACTCGGATCTGGCTGGTCTGCACAGTGGGGAGGAGGTCCTCGGGTCCAAATGTTCCAAGGGCTCCGGTGCGAAATGAGGAGATCAGAGCTGTGGAGAAACAGGCCTCATGGTCTTAGATGGGGGGCTGAGAAAGAGCTCCCTGTCTGGGGACCTCTTACGATGCCTGTCCTTTTTCTCCCTTTCCTCTCTGCGCCTTTCCTTTTCCTTCTCTTTTTCTTTTTCCTTATCTTTTTCAGACTCACTGACTGAAGATCTGTCCTTTGAAGACCCATCGCCAAACGAAGAGGGAGGCTGAGTCCCTGTCTGGGTAGAAGGTGGTACACTAGAGGCCGAGGCAGATTCCAGCATGGCAGCAGGGAGAAGGCCTTTGGCAACTAGCTTGACCTTACGATCCCTAAGGGCCCTAGGGTTGAAACCTGAACAGACAGCAAATTGAGTGGACAAATGTGCCACTCCTAAGCATATCACACACAGAGTGTGACCATCGGCCGGGGAAAGCTTACGGCCACACTCTGTACATTTTTTGAAGACAGGCTTTGGCTGGTCAGCCATAGTCCTGCACTCCAAGGTACAAGCTCTACCTTTCCAAAAACCACACACACACAGGTAGGGGAAGGGCAGGCCTAACTACTAATCTACACAAGAAACTTTTTTTTTTTTTTTTTTTTTAACACCAACGACCAAACGCGATACTACAGAAGGGGAGGAAGGGAAATCCTAGTCAAGCACATCTAGATATCAGCAAAAAAATTCTACTTACTATCCCTGAGCTCAGAGCAAAGGAGACCACGATGCACACTACTGGCGCGGCAAACGAAATCTGAGGGAAAATAGGAGATGGCAGGGCATTACGGGTAAGGGGAGAAGCTCGGAGCTTGGAGCAGATGCTAGAAAAAAGTTGCCGGCTCAGATCCGATACGGATCCGTATACCCACAGGTTGCAGATAAAATGAAGTTAACTTCTTCAGATCAACTGTATAAACGTTCAACCTACCAACAATTGTATGCATGTAACACAAAAGCTGGAACTAAACATTTAACAAAAAAGGTGTTATATGTAAAAGGTGAGAATAACAACTTATACAAATATAAATGGCCTGGCCTCACAGATAAATACAAACAAGAAATAGTGGTGAACTATATTAAAAATGTAGAGAACAAATAACTATGCTACAGGGAAACACTTAGAAAGAACTGAACATGTGAATTTGATAAAGAAAGATTTTCAGGACGATTATTCAGCAGAATACCTGGGACAAGGGAAAAGAGGAGTACTTATATTAACTGCAAGAGGAGCTCCAAAAGTGCTAGAAGAAGATAAAGCTAATAATGGCAGATTTGCAGTGATAAGGTGCTACTGGCATGTATTTACATTCCACCTACAACTGCTATAATGGAGCTTAAGAAACTTCTGGGAGAAATAATCAGTTTTCAGAAAGAATATTACTTATAGGTGGGGAGTGGAATTTGGTTTGCAGTAGTGAAGATGTATCTGGGGTGCCCAGAAGGGAAAATATAACAAATGAGGGTAAATTTTTGAAGAAATGTATGAAAATATTTAGAATGAAAGATGTGACTTCAGTAGTAGGAGTTTGGAGTGAATATTATTCCCCAAGATATAAAAATTGGGCTAGGCTAGACAAAATTTACATTTCACAGGAACATGTATACTTAACTGAAGGTCTTGACAGCCACCCAATAACTATTTCAGATCATGCGCCAATAACAGCTAAAATAAAAACTCAGGGTAATGAAATAAAAATGAGACACTGGCGCTTTCCCACCTATCTGTTGAAAAGAGAGGAATTTAAGGAATGGATGGAGATTATTCATGAGCTGTTAGAGAAAATAGAAACAACTTCTGAAAATATAGCTAGGGAGTGGGATAAAATTAAGGTGGAGTTTAAAAATAGGGTGGAAATAAAAGAAAGGGTGCTATAGTTAAGAAGTAACGAGAATTATTTAGAGGGACTGACAAATGTTAAAGTATTACAAAATAGGAGGAATCTCACAGAACAAGAACAGGATCAAGTGCAGAATGCTGGGCAGAAAATAAGGGATTACCTTAATAATATACATGAGCATAGAAAGATTGACGTTAAGCAGCTGTTATTTTAATAATAACCCTAGAGTACAACAATCTTTTAGCACAACAACTCAGGCAAAAGAAAGTAGAAAGGGCTGTCACCAAACGTATGGAGCCTATAATAAAGAAGGTAGCAAGAGATTCTATAGCAGTATTACGAGAGCCTCTATAAAGCAGAGAACTATGAAAATCAAGAAAAAATGCAAATGGGAATGTTTATAAAATAATTAAATATGTCAAGGTTAGCGGTAGATGAGGCTCGATTACTAACAGGATAGGAGGAGATGAGATAAAAATTGTGATGTATAATCAATCTACAGGAAAGTCCCCAGAAATAGATGATATTCCTGTGGAAGTCTGGAAGCGAGGAGGGAAAAAATGATAAAGATCTGGAAGGTTTTGTTTAACAGTATCTTAAGAAGATGAGAAAAGTACTATCATCTTGGAAGAAAGCAGTGGCAGCTATAATACCTAAAGAGGGTAAAGATCCATCAGATCCAGCTTCATACAGGCCCATTTCAATATTAAACCATGATCAGGAAGTGTACATGTCTACAATTGCTAAAAGAATTGTAAAAGTAATGCTAAAACTGATAGGTATAGATCAATGTGGTTTTGTGGAAGAGAAGCAAACATTTGACAACATTAACAGAACACTGATGATCCAGAGGGGAGCAGAATGTAAGAAAATACCACTGTTGTTGGTAGGTCTTGATGCAGAGAAAGCATTTGACAGAGTAAGCTGGGACTTTATGAGCAGGGCAATGGAAGTATTTGCATTTCCTGAAAGAAATTATAAGGTTGATTAAGAGAATATATGAGGGATCGGAGACGAAAATTAAAATGGGTGGGGTCTTCTCTGATAATTTCTGCTTGAGCAGAGGAACCAGGAAGGGGTTTCCACTTTCCCTTTTATAATTTGTATTATATTTAGAACCACTGGCAAGCAAAATAAGGGGACTCAGAAATTGAAAGATACAATTGGTATGGTAGTCACGAAAAGCTGGCTGTGTTAGCAGATGATATTATTTTGTACCGGACAAAAAACAGAAAGACATTACAGTGTTGTGGAACATTTTGAGACAGTTTCAGATCTTTTCAGGATACAATATTAATGAAGCTAAAACAAAGGCAATAGTGGTAAATTATATACCCTACATGCAAACTGGTTCAAAAATACCCATATTTATGGGGACATGATAAAATGAAATATTTAGGAGTATGGATTAAAACGTATTCTAGTGTGGCAGCTAAGGATATGTGGGAAGAGACTAAACAAAAGAAAATACAAAAACTGAGAAAATGGAAGTTTTTTTATATGGATACAAATAGTAAGATACAAGCAGTTAAAATGTTTTTAGTCCCTTTAGACTTGTGCAAAGTTCAGGCATATTTTTATCAACCAGAGAAGTAGTTCTGGGTAGCAACTAATAAAGAGCTGAAGGACTTTATCTGGAAGGGGAAGACTGCAAGAGTCAAGCTGGATACGGTAATTCTTCCAGTAGAACAGTGCGGATTGGGATTACCCAATTTGAAGGGGTATTTCAGAGCTACACAGTTAAAACTCCTGTACATAGCACAAGCAGAAAACTATAACTCAAAGTGGAAAGGGATGATGAAACACGGGGGAAGCTAAAGAAACATGGACAGACTGGGATTTTGGATGGAGACCGTTAAGGAGAATATCAATAATCATGCAGAATATTATATCCATAAAGTATTCTAAGAACTAAACCAACATGAGAATGGGGA
Organism: Protopterus annectens; assembly: GCF_019279795.1. NCBI lineage: Eukaryota > Metazoa > Chordata > Ceratodontiformes > Protopteridae > Protopterus > Protopterus annectens. Next base: position 1,707,665,776 of record NC_056743.1, on the reverse strand, counting down.
AAGAAAATTCTGCCAATAGGGATGACTGAAATTAGGGATAGAGATAAGAGGAAAGAGGTGGCTGGAATTTATTGGAGAAAACTGGCAAAGGAACCAAGGTATTGGGAGCAAATAACTAGAGAGGGAAAGATTATATAATGGGAAGACGCGAATAATTTATTTGGACTGCAGGTTAGAGATTACCTTCCCTATCAGGGATTGATATCAGATCACAGGCAAAGAGAAAAAAAAGGGAGTGGGGGGGGGGTCCTAAATGAAAGACCAGCACTGGTAGAGTTTTTAATAGAATCTAGAACAGAAGCTGCTATTAAAAAAGGAATAATTACTACAGCACATAAAATACTGCATAATAACTATAAGAAGCAATAAGAGAAGGTTAGAAGGGATTGGGAAGAGAGATTGGATAAACAATTTCCAAAGAAGCAATGGGATGATATATGTATGGTTTCCAAATATGAAACAAAATCTAGAAGATTTAGGATTTTTGCGTGGAAATGTTTACATAGATATTTTTATACCCCAAGTAGACTCCAAAGAATTTTTCCTCAGGCAGACAGTAAATGCTGGAGGTTTGAGGGGGAAGATACAGGTAACTGGGACCATGGTTTCTGGGAGTAAGGTGAGTTGGCAGACTTTATGGATTCCCTGCGGGATGCACTCGGAGATGCTTTGTGGGCCATACCTCCCAACCATACCAAATTACTAGTTTTTTTACCAAGTTTTGGGATCCAAATAACGGGGTGCCACGATTCCCAAGTGGCACCCCTTCACTTCTGACTTTTTCCTAGCTTTTTTTCATTTTTTAATTTTTTTTCCTGGTTTTGAGCTGATGTCATCAAAGTGCATGATGAAGTCAGCTCCGTCAAGGCTAACAGCCTGTTGAAATTGAGCTCAAGGGTTCAGACACTCAGTGCACACATTTCCGGACTTTCAATGGTTTCATTTCTGCTGGATCTGCGAGCGGGAAACAGTATTATTCCAAATATGGATCTATCTGCAGTTCAGGGTGAAATATTTTATCTGCAATGATGAGGGTGAACTGGGAAGTCCAGGGTTTGTACCAAACACTTATCTGCGACGAACAGGAACCGAACGAGTAGGAAACATGTTTTTTATTCTGCTGCAGTGTTGTGTTGTTCAAATGGATCTATTTGCCATTCTACATGTTTTTTTATTTAATTTGCCGCAAACGGGGTGAACAAACTGTGTGTGTGTGTGTGTGACTAGCAAACATTCAGGACTACACATGATTTCAGAATGAACTTTTACTAAAGCATATTTTCCACATTACCTGTCTTATTGTCAGTACTCATGTGTTTGCCTCTACATCTACTTAATTTTCTCAGACTTATTTTCAGTTGAACAAATATACAGTTAGTTCAATGGACATAATAATATGAGATGCTGCTATACTGCTACAAAACTGGCAAACTGATGGCACTGTAAATGTGAACACCACTTTGTGTCTAATAAGATGGATTTACTTAATATACAGGATTCAGAAATGAAAATGTAATGGTTGAACTTCCAGCTTAAAAAATTAAAGGGGTAATTAAGAATAATCAGTAGGACTGAAAGTTCATGCTGGGTACCAGCAACTTCTTTCTACAGTGCTGGTATAAGACCTCCAGATAAGCTGTTTAAAAATGGGAAACAGATGCTGCTGAAAGTGAGCTGCAGTTTGACAGTAATCATGTTCTTCCCCCATCTCTTTAAAATCTAATTGAAAGAGAAATACGCTGTTTATTTTTCTAGCTGATCTTCCATTTGATCTAACTCAGTTACTGGCAAGTATTAGCAATTTAGAGTCAAGGCTAGACATCAGTGTCTAACTCTTTGGGAGACATGGGTCAGTCATAACATTGCAATTCAGTGGAAAGCACTCCACAAATGCAGAGGGTTATTTCAGAAGCAATTAAACCGATTGCTTTGTTGCTATACACTAGATGTGCAACACAGTACTTCTTTAATGAATCAGATCTGACAGGCTGAGAATTTGGCAGCCCTATGCCCCCAGACTTTCATTTCATTCTTTTTTCTCCTTGATATTTTCTGCATAAATGTAAAGAAAGTCAACACTCTGGCTTCTGATTTGTTCTTTTATTGCAGAACTTAGAAGACTGCTTTGGTTTTCTCCTGATGCTCTTCAGCTACTCTGTGGAGAAAATATTCCCCAGCAATGAAAATATTACAACATTAAATCATTTTTTCAAAGTATTTCATATACTGATAATGACTGCATATATACTATGGTTACTTCTTTACATATTTGAGTTCTGTTACTCATTTTTTCAGACACTGCTTTAGCTTATTACAGAAGGCTATTGTCAATTCAAAAAGCAGATGATATGAAGGCAGGTAATATATGTGGTGATATTTTTACTTGTGCATCTGTATGCATTTAGCCGATATATTAGAGACTTGACAATTCACTTATCTTCAACAAGTGCACCAAGATGTTAATTAATATAACTGAAACTTTGCACAAGCTGAGCTAACAGCATTTTCTCCTGAGAAGTTTTCTTGTGATAACTCACAGTAAGTTTAACTCCAGTTAACCTTTAAATATACAAATGCAAAATCACACATAGGTTCATAGATATTCCAAAGCCTCTGGGTCTTGTGACCATTTCTGCCTTACCAGTACCCTCCCTCTGGGAGAGAAATATTGCAAAAGTAAAAAGAATAAAGATAAGTTAAATGTGGGTGACACAGTGAAGCAGCTGTTAGCATTGCTTCTTCAAAGTGCTTAGTCATTCACTTCAGTTCCTGGCAAGGGTGAATGGGGTCTGCATGTCCTCCCAATTTTCACTGGATCCCTTCATTTCCTCCCATGTCACAAAGACAAGCCATAGAAGAATTTAATACTTTGTCATGTGCTCAAAGGTGTATGTATGCATGATTGTGTGCATGTGTGCGTTGTGTGTGCGTGTGTGTGTGTTTATAAGATCAGTATTGCTTTTCAGGATTGTGGCAAATCACTGAAGGATTGAATTCACTAAATAATGGCAAGGCATTTGAATTTCAGACTTCATATTCTTCAGAAAATAAAGGTTAACACAAACCTTTTACCCTAGCAATTTTCTAAGTTTATAAGATCAGTATTTGAAATTGTCCCTATTTTGGGGCTATATTCCCCCATTACTGGCTTTGTCCAGGTTTTTTGTGCTAAGAGGTTCAGAGCTATGGTGAGAAGTGAGAAAGTACAGTTTTGTACCTACCATAAATGTAGATGTTCGAGGATCTACATTGCTGCAGTCATGACCTGTGGGTAGTCCGCTGTCCTCGGTCGGCCCGAATACCAAAGGGCTAGGCTGGCGTCGGTCATTGTCGCTTAGAGCTGACGTCAGAACGCATTAGTACTTAAGCGCATGACCGACGCCATATCCTCAGTCTTTCTTGCCCCAGATGTCAGAAGGCCTAAAAGGAAAGGCCAAAGCCAAAAATAGGAAATGCCCAACAACCCTCAGTGTGTAAGTAAAGAATATCTCCAAACGAAACCCAGCAACCCCAACCTATAGAGGGGAAGGAGGGAGGGAAAATTGGACTGCAGCAATGTAGATCCTCGAACATCTACATTTATGGTAGGTACAAAACTGTACTATGTTCTTCGTCTCACATTGCTGCAGTCATGACCTGTGGGTAGAATCCCAAAGCAAAGGAAAAGGGAGGCTGGCAAATTACAAAGAATTAGGGGCTGATAACATGCCCTGTAAAACTGCAGTGGCAAACCCAGCCCTGGACTTGGAATAGAGAGGGAGATGGTAATGCTTAGTGAAAGTGTGTACAGAACTCCAAGTAGCTGCTTCCAAAATATCCTTAGTAGCTACACCCCTCAAAAAGCAGTAGAAGTGGCAGTAGCCCTAGTAGAATGAGGCCTGATCCCAGCAGGGACATCCTTCCCATGATGAGAATAACAAAAGGCAATACAATGACCAATCCACTTTGAAATAGTCTGCTTAGAAACAGCTTTCCCCTGTGAACTCAAAGCAAAAGAAACAAATAACTGTTGAGTCTGTCTGAACTCCTTAGTTCTGTTCAAGTAGTAACGTAACTGCCTATGGATATCCAAAGAATGCAAGACTTTTTCCCCTTTATTTTGGGGTTCAGCATAAAAAGTAGGCAAATGAATAGACTGATTCAAGGCCACACTAGAAATCACTTTAGGCATAAAAGTAGGGTTAGTTCGCAAAGAAACTCTATCCTTATGGAATATCAAAAAAGGTTCAACTGCCATGAGAGCCTGCAATTCAGATACCCTCCTGGCAGAAGTAATGGCCAACAAAAAAGCAGTCTTCCATGACAAAAACTTCAGTTCAGAGGTAGCTGCAGGTTCAAAAGGAGGTAAAGTAAGTTTCTCCAAAACAAAATTGAGATCCCGGGAAGGAGTAGGAGCTCTACGTGGGGGTCTTATATTCTTTGCCCCTCTAAGAAATTGTTTGAACAAAGGATGGGAAAATAAAGGAGGGTCACAATCATAGTGAGCAGAAATGGCTGCAGCATGAACCTTCACAGAAGAGAATGACAAACCCTTGTCCAGTAATTCAGTAAGGTACTGTAGTGCAAAACTCAAATTAGGCACTGAAACATCAAAACCCTTTGCAGTGCTCCAAAGAAAAAATCTCTTCCATTTATCAGCATAAACTTTTCTAGTGCTAGGCCTAGCTTCCAAAATGACATCTAAAACCTGTTGAGGAAGCTGAAACCCCACCGGCTCCATCACAGAATCGCCAGGCTGTCAGATGGAGGGACTGCACCTGAACATTGAGAAAATGATTGTTTGACTGGGACAACAAATGAGGAATCTGTGGTAGAGGCCAAGGAGGCTCCTGGATTAAACTCCTCAGCAGAGGATACCAATGTTGACGTGGCCAGTCTGGTGCTATTAGAATCATGCAAGGCTTGTCCCGTCTGACTTTCAAGAGTACCTTGGGGAGAAGAGGCAGAGGAGGAAAAGCATAAACGTGAAGGTTGTTCCAACTGAAAGACAGAGCATCCACTTTCCAAGCATCTGGGTGGAACATCTTTGTGCAAAATTTTGGAAGTTGAAAATTCAGTGGGGAAGCGAATAGATCTATGTCTGGAGTTCCCAAGCCACAGTCAATTGTTTGAAAATCTGAGGATCCAGTTTCCACTCGTGGGGATCCACCATTTGTCTGCTCAAAATATCTGCTAGGGAGTTCTGTGCTCCTGGCAGAAACCTTGCTTGAAGATTGATTCGCAAACCCAGAGCAGTCTCCCATAAAATCATTGCTTGTCTGCAAAGAGGGTAGGAATGGGTTCCCCCCTGCTTGTTGATGTACCACATGACTGTTGTGTTGTCTGTTTGTATCAACACCTGTCCTGGCTGAAGGAGTTCCTTGAATGCCATCAAAGTAAATTGAACTGCTAACATCTCCTTCATGTTGATATGCAAATGTAGTAGTTTGGGAGGCCACATGTCTTGTATCCATTTTCCATTGAAGTGTGCTCCCCAAGCCAAGTCCGAGGCATCCGTCGTTAGGATCTGACTCGCCTCTGGTCTGGACACAGAGAGTCCCTTGTTTAGGTGACATTCCTGAGCCCACCAATTCTTTCTGGATGCAAGGTATAATCCGAATGACAGTGTCCAAACTGTGGCAGTGTTGAGCCCACACACTTTTGAGATACCATTGTAGCTTCCTCATATGCAGTTTGGCATTGGGAAGTACTAGAATGCAAGATGCCATGAACCCCAAGGCTTGGAGGACTGTCCTTGCAGTCAGCCTGGACATTACTGATAACTGCTGGAAGTAGAGAGGAAGAGTTCTTTGTTTGTCCGGGGTCAGAAATGCCATCTGAGAGGCTGTATTCAGTCTCACACCCAGAAAGCACATGTCCTGAGAGGGCACTAGACTGGACTTTATTTCGTTCACAGTATACCCTAGGCACCTTAACTGTCATTACATACTGGAGATGCTGTAGTAATTTGTCTTTGTTTTGAGCAAGAATCAGGCAATCGTCCAAATAAGGATAAATTTGTATTCCTCCCTGTCTGAAGAAAGCAATCACAGGAGCCAGAACTTTTGTGAACACCCTGGGTGCAGTAGATAAGCCAAAGGGCAATGCAGAGAATTGATAATGTGAAGTACCAGCCCGAAATCTCAGGAATCTCCTGCAGCTGGGCTTGATCGGGATGTGAAGATAGGCCTCTTTGAGATCCAGGGTTACCATCCAATGATCTTTGCCTATCATAGGCAGAAGTTGTTGTAATGTTAACATCTTGAACTTTGGAACTTCTAGGTAGGTGTTGAGAATGGACAAATCCAGAATTGGCCTCCAAGTGTTTCCTTTCTTTGGCACCAGGAATAGACGGGAATAAAATCCTAGGCTTACTTCTGAAGGAGGGACCACCTGAATTGCCTCCATCTGCAAAATTAAAGAAATCTGCTTCTGAGCCTCCAGCCTTTGCTGAGGAGGCACATCCGGCATGCCTTTGAAAGGAGGAAAAGTGTGAAAATAAAACTTGTAACCTCGATTTATTATATCCAACACCCATTTGTCTTGGGTGATCAAATTCCAGTTTTCTTTGAAAAGTCCCAACTTTCCTCCTAGAGGAGCTGCCAGTAAGGGAGGGTCTGGCAGCGGAAGATACAGGTCATTGGGTCTGCTTACGAAAGGGCTGACCCCTGCCCTCACCAGAAGACTGTGCAGGAGAACTCCAAGTCCTAGGTCTGAAGGAACCCTGAGCGTGAGCCCTGCCTCTACCACGTCTAGACCTGCCCTTAGGCTGATAATCCGAAGAAGGATAAGACCATCCCTAGCAGGCCAATTCCTACTAAACTTAGGGGCTGCACCTGTAAAAATCCTTGACCGTCTGCATAGACTTAGCCTTATCTTCCATCTTTTCAAAACTGATTCCACAGGAGGACCAAAAGAACTTCAGATTGAAGAGGAGCATCCAAAATTGAGCCTTTACATGTTCTGACAAATTTTGATCCTTAAGCCAGGCATGTCTGAATAACTGAACCTGTAGCAGCCACCCTAGAAGAAGCCTGAAGAGCATCAAAACCACACTGCAAAGAATGCTTGCCAACTTGATCTGATGCATGAACCAACTCCTGGAGCTCCTTACACTCTATACCCTCAGATAAAGCATCCACCTTAGATTTCAATTGGCCTAATAAAAGTTCTGATACTTCAGCATATGAAATTGGCAATTCAAAGCCCTCATAGCTAACGTAGAGGAGGTGTACACTTTTTTCCCCCACCTGTCTAACGCCCTAGAATCTTTATCCAAAGGAACTGGATTTTTAGCCACAGAAGCCCTAACACCCTTAGGGCCTTGAATAATGGTTTCGGATCAGCCCTAGGACTCTTATACAAGTACTTATGTGCTTCTGTAACTCTGTAATACCTGTCAGGCTTAACAGGGGCCGGAGGCAGAGAATCAGGATTAAGGGAAGATTCAGAAAAAACATCCTGAACAACATCTAAGACAGGAGGAATAGCCAAGGGCCTATGTTGTGGCAGAAACAAAAATTCCCTAAGCCTTTTCCGAGACTCTTAAAATTTTGACCTTCCCACTTGAAATGCTCCCTCATGGTATGTAAAGATTCAGAAAAGGAAAAATCTTCTGGAGGAGAAGCAGAAGGACAGGAGTCCTCTGCATCGAATCAGAATAGGAAGGAAAATCCTGAATTTCTTCAGCTGAGGAATCAGAGTAGTCCGAGGAATGATCCATTCCCTCTAAATCTGCCTCCACCCTAGGCCTTTTCTCTGGGGGGGGGCATAGAACCCCTTATCAAAGTAATCAAGTCCTCCGCCATTTTCAACATATGCTTTTAGGAACAGGGGCTGGAGAGCTAGAAGAATGACCAGGTCCAACAAGACCAGGTTTGGCCTTAGCATGGCCTTTAGCCACTGAAGTAGAAGGCCTAATAACCTTTTGTAAGGATGGAACTACTGAAACCTGAGAAGCACCCTCGGCCTGTCCTAACTCCTGAGAGGCCAACTCCTGTAAAAGTAAAGGTTCCCCCTGGGATTCAGCCGAACCCTCGGCAGGATCCATAGATTCAACCGGAGGCTCCGAAGAACCGGCGTCCGCAACGGACGACTCATCCGGTTTAAATCTCAAAGATTTATCCTTACGCTTCTTAGCGGTAGCGGGCGTCGGAGGATCTGACGGCATGTTATAGTTACACCGCTTACCGAAAACAAGCCTGGCACAGTCTAACCTTCACTTAATGGTGCGCTTATTAAATCTAGCACAAAAGCGACACCCGACTACGTCGTGCTCAGGCCCTAAGCAAGGAATACAGAGAGAATGATAATCCCTATGAGGTATCTGTTTCCCACAAGAAATGCAATTATTAACTTTTTCTGACATCCGGATAACTGAGGCAAGAAAAAACAAAAATTTCCCCAACGGGGTACTAAGCCCAACTTGGTCTTCGGTCTGAAACTCGGTAAATGAAAATTTCAGAACGCCGAACGGCACTCGCAAACACTGCTTCTGCTTCGGATAACGCGGCAAGAAAGACTGAGGATATGGCGTCGGTCATGCGCTTAAGTACTAATGCGTTCTGACGTCAGCTCTAAGCGACAATGACCGACACCAGCCTAGCCCTTTGGTATTCGGGCCGACCGAGGACAGCGGACTACCCACAGGTCATGACTGCAGCAATGTGAGACGAAGAACATCTGAATTCACTAAATGATAGCCATTTAAGTTTCAGTCTTCCTATCCTATCTTTCAGGAAATGGCTGATTTGGCATAGTGGTATGTTGGTCTAACTGTAGTGCACAGGGTCCTGGGTTCAAGACTTGGCAGTGAAATGCATCATGGTAACACAACATTTTATTCTAGCAACTTTCCAAAATGTTTGCCCCCACCAAAAAAAAATGAAATTGAAAAGTGTGAGAAGCTGGCTTACACTACTGTCATTCTATTTATATATGGACCTCAACCAATATTAAGCTAGGGACCTTCATACTAGGCAATGTAAACATAGAATGGAATAAAATCATTAACTCTAATCCCACCATATCCATCAAATCTATTAAAATTTACCCAACTAACTCCATTACTAGATCCAACAAAACAAACCCCCAGGTACACACTAGACTGGATCCTAGTCACCCATCCTAATAAAGTCTTAAACTCAGGCATCCTACCTGACTCTATAGGAGACCACCTGCCAGCTTTCATCCACCGAGCAACCCACTCCTCTCCTCACATACACCACTATATTCACACACGTAACCTTACAAACTTCAACATCACAACTTTCTCTAACTCCCTAAAACAAACAAACTGGAACTCTTTAAAAACTCACCCTCTAGACAATGTCGTAGAATTTTTCAACTCAACCTTCTTAACTGCCCTCAACTTCCTAGCTCCACCAAGAACAAAAAGAATAAAAAACAATACCGCCCCATGGCTAACCAAAGACATCAAAAGATTCATGCAACAAAGAGAGAAAAGCTGGAAACTATACCATCAAAACAAGCAGCCAGAAACTCTTCTTAAATATAAACAACTTTGCAACCTTGTTAAAAAAACAAATTATCAGAGACAAAAAATCCTACTATACCAAACTCCAGTCTAACAACTCAAAAAACCCAAACAATTCTGGAATTCCATTAACTCATTTCTCAACCCAGGTAAAAAAACAATCCCTGCCCTGACACCACCATATCTGATCCTGGAATAGCCTCTCTATTCAACTCCTTCTTTACCAACTCCATAGCAGAACTGAACAACACCTTCCCAAACAACAACCCTTCCCCTCAACTAATTCAATCTTCCCCAGCCCCTACACCACCCACTACCCCCAATCCTCCTCCGATATTTGAACTTAAAGCCATCTCACCCTCCTACATAAAAAAAAATTACTCTCTAAACTAAAACCATGCTCCAATTCCCCTGACAATATCCCATCTCTCTTCCTAAAAATTGCCACAGATGGAATCGCTCTCCCCATTAGCATCCTGATGAACAGATCCATACAGGAATCTTATGTGCCCAAACTGTGGCGTGCAGCCTTTATTCTACCTCTCCATAAAGGAGGCAAAACAATAGCATCTCTAACTACTGCCCCACAGCTATCTTCTCCCCAATCTCAAAACTTCTGGAAAAATGCATCCACCTTCAGCTTATGCCTTCCCTAACCAAACATCAACTAATCAATCCAACCCAACACAGTTTCCGACCTGGCAATAGTACTATCACTGCCCTTCTCTCCTTCTTAGATACAATAAATCTTGCCCGCGATTCTGGAAAAATAGTATCAACAGTTCTACTAGATCTCTCCAAGACATAAGATACCGTCTCCGAAACCCATCTCCTGAAACATCTTTCTAACCTTAATCTCTCTCAGAATACCTTATCCTGATTCTCAAGTTACCTCTCTGACAGATCTCAAGCTGAGAAATGGGGAAAATGCACCTCAACATTCCTTCCTACCTCCACTTGGGTACCCCAGGGATCCATACTTGGTCCAATGCTGTTTAACATCTTTATCAATGATTTCCACACAGTCATACCCAACACCAAAATCGTACAATATGCAGACGACTCAACTTTAGTCTGATCAGCCTCTAACCTCCCTGAGCTCTAAACAATGACTTAAACTGTCTTCTCTACCACTGAGAACTGGATGCTTCAAAACCACCTCTTTCTAAATGCCAACAAATCCAAAATACTACTATTCTCTCCTTCGAAAGCCTTCCCTCTTGATAAAAACTCATTCCAAATTATTAGCCATAACAACTCTACTATAGAGGTTGTTCCCTTCGCTAAACTACTTGGGGTAGCTACTGACGAACACCTAAAATTTGATACTCACATCCAGCAAAACATTAAGAAAACACATATAAAACTTGGCATGCTATACAGAAACATCCACTTTCTCTCTCCTTCCACAAGACAAACTCTCGCCATTACCTATCGACTCCTCTCACTAATGTATGGCGCTCCTCTACTAACAAACATATATTCCATTCTCTCCTTCAAACTGGAAGTCTGTTATAATAAAATTTCTAAATTTGCCACCAAAGCCAAATACTCCACCCATCATTGCACTGCCCTTCATTCGTTAAACTGGCTTGAACTAACTATCTAGACTATCTCCAAATTACTACAGCCCACAGATTAATATTTCAACCTACTAAATGCCCTGCACTAACCAACATCCTACAACCATACACCCCCCACACATAGAACTCTAAGATCCACTCACCAAAACCTAATCATTGTCCGCAAACCCAACCATCCTGCTGGTCAGCTTCTATTATCCTTTTCCTTAGCCAAAAAATGGAATTCTCTTCCTTCCTCATTAAGGATTTGTGAAAACTTTGATAACTTTAAAACTCAGCTACACTCCTACCTTTCCTCTAATTGGAAATGCAACTGCACTCTCCTCACCTAGCCTAGTAATCACCCTACTCTATCCTGAATTATTAAACTCCTGACTAACTCTGAATGCAAGCTAATCTAACATAAATGTACATATTGTAAATGGCCCACTCCACCTTTCCACTCTACTTCAACTAAGTCATTACTCTCTCTTTCAATGAAGTCACTACTGCCATTTTAAATATTTAAATGCTATGTAACCAAATAATTACTCCCGTTCTCTAACATGAAATGTAATTGAAAATATGTTTACTTTACTATGATTGCATCTGTAACTTAACTATGTAATGTGGAGCTTTTCTCCCCGGGCCTCCATTGAAATCCGGCTCCCTGAGCCAAGTGAACCTCCCTGGTCATCAAACTGGAAATAAATAAATGTTAAATATATATATATATATATATATATATATATATATATATATATATATATGGGTCTACCTGACTTGGTCGACAGTTCATACGGGCGACAGTCATTTGGTCGACAGTTCATTTGGTCGACAAGCAGATTTGCCCCTTTCCCCAATGTTGTGCAACCCTGGAGTTGATATATATAGTTAGGGGGGTGGGGGGCACAGCCCCCCACATTGGGGGGTGTGGGGGGCAAAGCCCCCCACCTTAAATGCTTGTCGATCAAATGAACTGTCGACCAAATAAACTTTCGACCATATGAACTGTCGACCAAGTCAGGTAGATCCATATATATATATATATATATATATATATATATATATATATATATATATATATATATATATGCTCTATATTAAATCATCGAACGCTTAGAAAAGCAAACAATGATTTATCGACCCCATGTAAGCAAAAGCTTACAAACATGAATGTTTAGAACAGCGATTTTAATCCAAGGCCCTCCCCACACACCCCAACTCCAAGATCACACTACAGTGATGAAAACAACAAAGTAATGGACGCAGCCAAGCGATTTCTTTCCCACTTCGTCATTCTGCCTTTTCAAGTTCGACACTTTAATTTAAGTACTGGAAATGTATGCAAGTTTTTTGCTATATATGTTGCACTTTTAAGTTTTATATCATTTAACCACACTACCTATTCTCCAAGAGAACTTTACTTCATTGGCATTGTTGTACAGCGTTTCATTTTGAATTTTGTTTTTACATTCTAAAAGAATGAATATTATTCAAAGAAGCATACACTCACATTGTATACAAAATTACCCTGTACTAAGTAAAGTACAAATCAAAGATGCTTAGACAAGCAACTTAAGGAAGAATCAATACATATACATGTATCTCATGCTTCTGCCCTTTCGTTGCTGTTGCACCTGCTGTAAATATTGTATACAGTGTGTTGCAGTTTTCTACACTATGCAGTTAGGATAATTCTACACATTTTCCTGTTAAAATTTGAACATAAATAGTAAACTTCTATGTGACTCAGAAGAAATATGACTTGACTGCATGTTGAAACAAATATTACTTTGTATTTGACAATTCTCATGATTATTTGTATTGCTATCTACTGTAATATACATTTGGAAAACAATAAAAAATAAATATGGGGGAAAAAAAAAGAAATGTCAGCAGAGCAAAACTTGCTCAAAAAAAAAAAAAAAAAAAAAAAGAGTAGGAGTAAACTACATAGGAAAAATGGGAATTGTGGGAACAATGCATAAAAGGGAGGAATGAAATCTAAAAGGCGGCAGAACTTAAAAGTGCTATGTAATGTTTGAGTGAGAAAGATTGGGTAGATTATAAATTATGTATAATGTTCACAACCGGGAGTGTGTCAGTATGGCTTGTGGTGTAAAATGCTTGCAACTAAGATTGTGTTGGCGTGGTTTGTTTTCATCTATATAAATGTATGATTGTCTATGTAGTAAGTGATGGTTTAATAAAGATGTGTCTTGTTTAAAAAAGGCAGGAATTGAATAATTTATGTAATATTGCTTAGGTTACAAGATATATAGCAATATATGTGAAGTATAATATGCGTTATGTTAACATAGTTTGATTACTTTTATATGAAATTAAATTTGTCTATGTCACAAGTGAAAATTCAATAAAGGTGTTTGGAAAAAACAAAAGAGCATTACAGTTGACCTGAACAAGAAATTACAGTTAAAAACTTGACACAAACCTTTCTGAAGATGTTTAAGCACATATGTTTTTTTCTGTGATACATATCATAAAATACAACATTACGTACCAGAACACAGGACTGTCGCCGTCCTCTTTAACTCGATAGTACTCACTACCCTCAGGCACAGCTTTAGCTAGGCCAAAATCACCAATCTTTACCAAATTTTCATTTTCAACCAGCACATTGCGAGCTGCCAGATCTCTGTGGATATAGCGTTGGGAGTGTAAATAAGTCATTCCCTACAGAGAAAAACAGAAAAGATTCTATAAGGTCCATAAAATAAAATATTCTGTGGCTTTATGAATATCAGTGAGTGCCTGAATTCATTTTTCAAAAGTAGTAGTTTTCTGTGTGTCAAGGGTCTTTGTTTTTCTTTTGTTTAGAAAGCCTTTCCGAGAATCTGCAATGCATTCATATTCAGTTCTATGACTACTTATACTAAATAAAATACTACCTCTTAAACAAATATCTGATTTCCAAAAGTGGCATTACTCAAACAATGGTTCAAAACTGGGTTACAGTTAAGTTTAGTAGTGCATCTCAACATATCTCATTCAATTAGAAAGACTGGTGTTTATAAATTAAGCTGGGTTACCAGTGGTCAGATAGGAATAATGAAAGACCTTTAAATGCAGCTTCCATATCCTGAAGGACACACACAAATGCATGGTTGCTAATGGGAAGAAAAAAAAATGAAGGTTTTAATGCAGGGATCAAGCAAAGGTTTAAAGATATTTCACATTCAAAAGTATGAAGGCTTCCAGAGACAGCAAAAGAGGAACACACTATACAAATGCATGGTTGCTAATGGGAAGAAAAAAATGAAGGTTTTAATGCAGGGATCAAGCAAAGGTTTAAAGATATTTCACAGTCAAAAGTATGAAGGCTTCCAGAGAGAGCAAATGAGGAACACACTATGGAATGAAAGATACTATGGACATCCCCCTGGTCATTTTCCTGGCAATATGATAAACAATGTTATGCAAACAAAAAGCATGTTTGCATTTACTGTGCAAACAGCATGTCTTTCATCATAAGTTGAAATTTTTTGGAGCATAATGACTCTTTAAACAGCCTTCATTATCCATAATATGATAAATGTAAATCATATTAAAAACACCAATCACCACAATCAACAATAATAAATCGTGTCTTTTAGGCTACTAACCTATACGATATACGTATACTGCAACAACTCGTTAGCTTCAAATAAAAGGTCTCAAGTAGTCCACTATATCCATATCTATACACAGATATATTGTTAGCAACCTGGTTGGTCCATTAAAAACTTTTAAACATTGTTTTATTCACCCAACAGGACCATTACTCTGTATAGTGCGAAAGGATGTGTCTGAAAACATTTTACTGAAGTAGTAATAGAATGCCTCCAGGAAAAGTCAATGACACAGGAGAAAAGAGAATTAGGACTAGGCCAAACATACAAGCTGCCAAAGTGCCTTCTCCACAAGCCACAAAAATGTTCTTGAATGATTGTACAACACAGGTTTATTGTAAAATATTACACTTGGAATTAAAATACATAAGTGCTTTTGTCCTGCTGTTAAATTAAACCGAACTTCAAAAGATAAATAATTTAAAACATTTCTACTTTAAATATAAAGATTATCCAATCAAATTGTTCACTACTACACACACTCCCAGACCAATAATCAATTAAAACATCCCCAATCAAACACACCTCCAGAATTACACATTACATTTAGTAAGCTGGATTAATAAAATGACACTACAAATCTACAATCACTAAAATGAATATATTCCTATTATAAAGAGAACAAAGAGTATTTAATCTTTTTAGCCCTTTCAATTTTAAAAGATATTTAATTGATTCAGCTTCGTTCAAGCCTGGCCAAAATCAGGCATTTTTCAAACGAAGCTGCCATGCAAGTTCAGCTTTTTCTAAAAGTAAAGGCCAACCCCTCCCCTCTCTGAGGTTTGCAGATTTACAATACTATAAATTTAAAGTCATGGCCAACATTATTCATAATGTGTTTCACCAAAGCCTTAGTAATTTTTTTAGGCGAATATCACCCAAATGCTATTTTTCAACTTTCTTTCAGTTTTGCCCACATAAAAACATGAGCATGAAGAGCAAACTGCACAATATACAACTCTAACAGAATTACAACTTGGTCTACCGTAAATCTTAATGTCAAGGGTTCCACAGCTATCACTGCCTGTAACTCAGACACTCTTCTTGCTGAAGTTATGGCTAAAAGCAAGGCTGTTTTCCAAGAGAGGAATTTTAACTCTGCTAAGGCAGCAGGTTCAAAAGGGGGAAGCGTGAGTTTTTCCAGTACAAAGTTAAGGTCCCAGGCAGGGGTGGGTGCTCTCCTAGGGGGCCTTAGGTTGTTAGCCCCTCTCAGGGATTGTTCGATGAGAGGGTGAGAAAATAGAGGTGGCATAGTATCATAATGAGCTGAGATGGCAGAGGCATGAATCTTAATGGAGGAGAAGGATAGGCCTCTGTGGAGTAGCTCTGCTAGGTAATCCAGAATTAGAGGTAAGGAGGGCACTGCTGTGTCCTTCCCTTGAGACTGATTACACGATCAATATCTTTTCTAATTTTCAGCATAGGATATCTTAGTACTAGGCCTTCTAGCTTCAGAATGACATCCAACACCTGTTTGCTGAGGGTTGCTGGTAGAGTATTCAAGGGATAAGCCAGCCAGCAAGGTTTAGGATTTGCAATTGTGGATGCAAAATCTGTCCCTCCTGTTGAGACAACAGCAGGGTAGGAGTCTGGTGAAGGTGTCAGGAGGGCACTGTTGTCAGGCTGCATAGGAGTGGGTACCAGTGCTGGCGTGGCCAGTCTGGGGCAGTAAGAACTGCCCTTGGCCTGTCCTGTTTTACCTTGAGTAACACTCTTGAGAGAAGGGGCAGACGGGGGAAGGCATAAACTGAGAGGTTTTCCCATTGAAAGAATAGGGCATCCACCTTCCAGGCCCTGCTGTGAAGAGTCCTGGTGCAGTATTTTCTCAACTGGTGGTTCTCGGGGGAAGCAAAGAGGTCCACCTCCGGTGTCCCCCACCTTTGGATCAAAAGGTTGAAGGTGTTGGGCTCCAATTTCCACTTGTGTGGGTCCAGGAGATTTCTGCTTAAGTCGTCTGCCAGTGAATTTTGTTTGCCTGGCAGGAATTGAGCTTGTAAGTGCACTTGGTTGCTCAAGACTGTGTTCTACAGGGCCATGGCTAACTTGCAGAGTGGGTAATAATTGGTCCCTCCCTGCTTGTTTATGTACTACATAACTGTGGTGTTGTCTGTTTTTATAAGCAGTTGTCCTGGAAGTGTTAGGTATTTGAAAGCTCCCAGAGCATTCTGTACAGCTAGCTTCTCTTTTTGATTGGTGTGCAAGTGAATGTGGGCTGGGCTCCAGTGGCCATGAATGCATCTGCCTGTCATGTGAGCCCCCCCCATGCATAGTCTGATGCATTTGTTGTCAGGGTTTGGGAGGTGAGGGGTTGAGTGAAAATCAGTCCCTTGTTGTGGCTGCATGCTTCTGCCCACTAGAGGAACTCTGTCCTCAGACAAGATATGATAGGAATGACTGTTTCCAGGTCCTGAAAATGTTGACGCCAAAGACTTTTTAAGTACCACTGAAGTTTCCTCATATGCAGTCTTGCATATGGAATTAGCAGAATACATGAGGCCATGAACCCTAGGGCTTGCAGTATTTTTCTTGCAGAAAGCTGGGTTCTGGTGGCCATTTGTTTGAAGTAGTTTGTCAGATAGACCTGTTTTTCTGAAGTGAGAAATGCCATCTGGGAAGTTGTGCCCAAGCTTGCTCGTGGAATACAATCTTTTGACTGGATACCAGTTGTGATTTCTTTTCATTGATGGTGTACCCCAATGAAGTGAGAAGGCTTTTTACAAATGCCAGGTGTTGAACTAGCAATTCCTGACTGTCCGCCTGAATCAGGCAGTCATTCATGGGAAAATTTTGGTATTTCTTTGCATGCAGTATGCAATGGCTGGAGCCAGGCACTTTGTGAATACTCTGGGCGCAGTAGATAAGCCAAAGGGAAATGCAGAGAACTGATGGTGCATAGAGCCTGCCCTGAAACGTAGACATTTCCTGCATGACACCCTTATGGGGATGTGCAGGTAAGCTTATTTTAAATCTAAGGTGACCAGCCAGGTGTCCTTGGCTAGCATAGGCAGCAGCTGTTGGAGTGTAAGCATTCTGAACTTTGGTACCACCAGGAAGGTGTTGAGAACTGACAGATCCAGGACAGGGCACCAAGAGTTTTCTTTTCTGGGCACCAGAACCAGTCTGGAGTAGAAACCCTGTCCCCTTTGCTCTGTTGGAGCAGGTTGAATAGACCTGATACTGAGAAGAGAAAGTACTAGAGTGACTAACCAGGCATCCTTGGTTAGCATAGGAAGAAGTTGTTGCAGGGTGAGCATCTTGAATTTTGGGATCACCAGAAAGGTGTTGAGAATTGAAGGATCCAGGATTGGGCACCAAGAGCCCTCTTTTCTGGGCACCAGAAAAAGTCTGGAGTAGAAACTCTGACCTCTTTGTTCTAATGGAACAGGTTGAATAGCTCTGATATTGAGCAGGGAAAGTACTTGTTTTTGAGCCTCTGCCCACTGGTTTGGAGAAAGGTCTGGAAACCCTCTTGGGGTTGGCAGTGAATGGAAGCTGAATTTGTACCCCTGGGATACAATGTTTAGGGCCCAGCGGTCCTGAGTAATGGACATCCATTTTTTGCATGAAGAGCGAGTTTTCCTCCTAGGGGCACAAGTAATTGGGAAGGGCTGGGAAGGATAACTTTTTCCATAGGGGGTGGCTTATCACTTCCTGTTTTTGGGGTGGGGGCACTCCATTGTTTAGATCTCTGCATACCCTGAGACTGTAGAATGGGTGGCCTGTTTCCCCTGGGTCTGGTCTGGGAAGGCCTAGAAGGGGCTGGAAAGGACCGTTTTTTAGAAGGCCAATGCCTACTGAATCTAGGTGGTTGCACTTGTAAGAATTCTTTGACAGTTTGCATAGATTTAGCTTTTTCTTCCATCTTTTTAAGAACTTCTTCTGCTTTGGTGCCAAACAAACAGTCCTTATTCAAAGGAGTGTCTAATTAATTAATTTGGATTTGACATGATCTGGCAAGGTTTGTTCCTTCAGACAAGCATGCCTTCTCAGTACAGACTGCAGCCTTGCAAGATGCTTTTAGGGCATCAAAGCCAAACTACAAAGTATGCTTACTAACTTGGTTAGCAGAATGCATTAGCTCTTGCAGATCTTTTATTTCTACACAATCTGGAAATAATACCATTTTTTGTTTAATTAATTCCATAATATGTTGCTGGTACTTCAACATGTGAAACTGGCAATTCAATGCCCTGATGGCAAGAGTTGCAAAGGTATATACCTTCTTACCCCATCTGTCGAAAGCTCTGGAATCCCTGTCTGAAGGGGTAGGATTTTTGGCTGTAGTAGTCTCAATACATTTAGGTCCCTGGGAAATAGTCTCTGGATCCGCAGTAGGATTCTTGAAGAGAATTTTGTGGGAATCAGGTACTCTGTAGTACCTGTCAGGTTTCCTAGGGGCCGGGGGTAATGTTTCTGGAGTAAGACTGAATTCCATAAAAACATCATCTACAACATCCAGGACAAGAGGTATAGCTAGATGCCTGTGCTGAGGCAACTCAAAATTCTCTGAGTCTCTTTTTGGACTGAGGGTAGTCTTGACATTCTCAGTGGAAATGCTCTCTTAAAGTATGCAAGGTTTCACTAAAAGAAAAATCCCCTGGAGGGGAGGCAGAGGGAATGGATTACTCTGCATCTGAATCCTCATAGGCTGATAAAGCCACGTCCTGATAATCAGAAGGGTCAGAGTCATCAGACTCCTGGTCTCTAGATTCAGAAGGAAACTCAATACTTTGTCTCTTAGCAGGGGAAGGCTGGCTTCCCCTAATTAGGGCAATAAGGTCTTCAGCCATTCTAAGCATTTGTTTTTGAGGCATGGGGGCATGAGCATGCACTTTGGTCATTGGTTTTCTAGGAGTAGTGTGTACTCTGGGCCTAAGAAACTCGGTAGTTTTGGTTAAAAACGAAGTCGTCAGTTTGATTTGAACATCGGTAGGATGGAATACACCCTCAGAAGCCGGTGCCTGCACAGCGGCTCTGGACCCATCCAAGGTAGAGACATCCGCAGGTTCCATAGTCGAAGAAGCATCTCGTGGTATACCGGACTCCGAATGGGTCTCAGCAGAGGTCTGCGAATCCATAGAAGCGGGTATCAGAGGCTGCAAAGGCACCTCACTGAGTACCGGCGGACTGGTGACTAGCTTAACGGACGCATCGTTGGCAGTTTTGGACATATGCGGTCTGTCTCTGTCTTTATCCTTACTTTTTTTAGAAGATCGGTAGTCGCATGGCTTATCAAAGTAATTTCAGAATATGGAGAACGAGAGCAAAAGAATTCAGCGACAAATGGTTCGGGCATTAAACAAAGCACAAAACTGACAGCGAGGGACATGAAAATCTCTGTGAAGTATTTGCTTTCCACAGGCAAGACAATTGTTAACTTTTTCTGACATCGGTTAGAGCAAGAAAAAAGGATCCCCGGATGGGGTACTTAGCTTTAGAAGACTTCAGGATTATAACTCGAAAACAGAATCTCAGGTAGCGGCCAACTGGCACTTGCGAACTGCTTCTGCTTCGGGCTCCTCCTCGGCAAGAAAGACTGATGTAATGGCGTCGGCTGCCTGTTTTATACCCCTGACGACCTGATGTCATGGAAGAAGGGACAGCATCCGACACAGAAATACTAAGACTCTGGTATTCGGTCTGACTGAGGGCTACCTGCAGGCAGATAACCCAAATGTGATGATACATGATACAAATACATGCGAGAGATGCAACTATACGGCCAAACTGGAGGCTGAGCTCTCTCAACATAGGACTGGCAAGACCAGTCAGGAGGAGAAGGTTACCACACACACTATAGACCCAGTCTCACATAGTACCATCACAACCTCAAATCATACACATAAACACACAAAGACATACTCGGCGGCTCTGATCAAAAATCTACCAAAACAGCAGAGGCCACCAAAGCAGACACCCAAACAACCACCACCTCAGAACACAACACCTGCAACACATAGACCTCACAGTCAGAGTGTCAAACAGTCACAGCCCTTAAGGCCAAACACAATGCCAGACACACTAGTCATTGGTGACTCCATAGTCAGACACACTGGCGTCCCGCTCACCAGACTGAGTAAGGAGAAGGTCACAGTAAGCTGCCTGTCGGGCGCTAGAATCCGCCACATAACGCAAGCACTCAGGTCTCTCAACAGCAGGTACAAATATGACTCAGTCATTGTCCACGCTGGTGTAAACGACCTGAGACGTACCTCCTTGGACTACATGAAAAGAGACATTGAGGAGCTCTCTGATTATGTAGCCCAGGCAGGTATGACCCTGACCTTGAGCAGTATCCTACCTTCACCAAGAATGATGCCACAATACAGAGATAAGATGATCAGCTTTAACAATTGGCTTAAACTCTGGTGTCATTCAAAGGGGATCAATGTCTGTCTGCCTGGGATGACATGCTGGACAAGCCACGCTGCGCAAGGGACGGCTTGCACCTGTCACCCTGGGATTCGGATATTGGCAAAGGCTCTTGCCACCCCATAGTGCCTTTTTAGGCAAGGCTCAAATTCTAAACCTACCACCCTAGAACACAAAAAGGAAAAAACTAAGGGTAATGCTGCTCAATGCCAGAAGTCTAAATCTCAAAATGCACGCACTCGAGGCCCTTCTCAGTATGGAGAACATCGATGTCTGTGCAGTGACAGAAACCTGGTTCAAGGCTCCTGAGAGCACCCCAGCACTATCAGGTTTTACCTCTTATCATGCGTTCCGGCCCCAAAATCCGGACAATACCAAGAAAGGAGGGGGTATCCATATTCATCAAAGACACCCACACCTCAAGACTGGTGGCAACGCACGATGCATCGGAGACCATCCAGGTGCAATTAACCATAGGCAAGACTGCTCTGCAAATTGTAGCATGTTACAGGCCACCCTCACAAACTCAGGAACCTCACATGGCCTTCCTGAAAACACTAGAGGATAAATGTATCACCAAACACCATCATACTAGGTGACTTCAATTACCCTAATATAGACTGGGAACACTACTCAAGCCCAAACACCCTAGCCCAAAAGTTCCTGGAATTCATAAACTCAAATGCCATGGAACAACTAGTCACCATCCCACAAGAGGAGAAAACATACTTGATGTCATCATCACGAACATGGGAGCACAATGTTCAACACCAGAAGTATACCCCTCACTGGTGAGATCAGATCACAAACTAATCTCGCTGGAGGTCCTCATGCCACCCCACCTGAAATAAAAGACCACAGTAAAGAACTTCAAAGCCGACTTCACACTTCTAAAGACTAGTGTGGTCTCCTTTAAGGCCCCGAGCCGACGGAAAACAGTACTCAAGCCGCTGAATCACTTACAAATGCCTTCTACCAGCACCTGCAGGACTGCATGGATAAGGCAATCCCAAGGAAAACAAAGACTCTTTGTACCAAAGGCAAGCGTCCACTCTGGTGGACCCCAGCCATAAACAAACTCTACAACAAAAGGAGGAAGCTACTACAAGATAGAGCAAAATCCTTAAAAGGTAAGACACCCTTGATCACTATAAGTAAAAACTAAGAGCTCTCATAAAATCATCCAAAGCAAATTTTGAGAGAAAAATAGCTAAAGACTCAAAAGACAATCATAAGGCCTTCTTTAGCTATGTTAGAAACCTGGGAGGAAACTCCCAGATATGCTCAGAACTAGTTCAAAATGATGTGAAGATTACTGATCCTACAGACATTGCCAACATACTGGCTGACAGGTTCAGTGCAAACTTCTCCCCAAAGGAGAGATATCTATACCAAGCGATTGCAGCCCCCAAACATCTCCAACGCCCAAGTGAGAACTGCTCTCCAAAGCAAAAACACAGCATCCATGGGACCTGATGGTGTCCCGGCTGTGTGCTCCACGAACTCAACGAGGAATTAAACCCACAGCTAGGACAGCTGTTTAATCATAGTCTTACCTCTGGATACGTACCCAGGAGTGGCACTGCAACTGTGGTCCCACTTCACAAAGGCGGTGCCTCCACCGACCCTGGAAATTACCGCCCATTAGCTTGACAAGCCTTATCTGCAAAGCCATGGAGAGGATCATAATGGACCTCATAAATAAAGACATAGGGAATTTGCAGACTTTGGATCCATCCCAGTTTGGCTTTGTCAAAGGCAGATCATGCCTTCTAAACCTGGTTGACTTTTGAAACAGTCACCAAAGCCATTGATGAGGGAAAGGCAGTCCATACAGCCTACCTCGATCTGGCGAAGGCCTTTGATACAATACCCCACTCGGGTATCATTGAAAAACTCATCAGCTTAAATGTTAACCCATACATCACAAGATGGGTTGCAAACTGGCTGAGTGACAGAACCCACAGGGTCAGAGTTGCTGGCACCATGTCAGACTCAAAGCCTGTCACAAGTGGTGTACCACAGGGCTCAGTCCTGGGCCCACTCTTGTTTGGCATCTACTTTTCCAAGTACAAGCAAACACAGGAGGGTTATGGCTGACAAAGTTTGCAGATGACTGCAAACTGGGCCATAGTAGAAAACACATCTGACACAGATATCCTTCAGAAGGGTCTCACAGAAGCGGATAACTGGTGCCAGAGCCATGGCCTAAAGTTAAATGCCAAAAATGCATAGTCATACCCTTCGGGAAAAACAAGGTTACCCCTAGCTACCAAATAGGTGGCAATCCACTGAGTACAGAAGAAGTTATCAGGAACCTGGGGACCCAGGTTGATAGTAGTCTGTCATTCGACACCCATGTAGCTAAAGTAGTTAGGAAGACCTTCTACATTGCCCACCTTATCATGAAGGGATTCTCATCTAGATCAAGGAGGTCATAGTCTCCTATACCCATCACTCATCAGATCAATGATTGAGTACAATGCCCCATTCGGAATGTATCTGACCCGACACTTGCAGCAGCTGGAGAGGCCACAAAGTTCCTCACCAAAAGGATAAAGGGTCTCAAACATCTGTCCTATGCTGCCCGACTGAAAGAACTCCAGCTCTATTCAGTCGCTTACGCTTGCTCAGAGGTGACCTTTGCCTAACATACAAGGCCATGTCAAACCCAGATTTGATGAATATGCTTCACCTCAAAAAATCTAGATCCGTCAGAGCCACAAGGGCGGGAGACTTAAACCTCGACACGGCTATTAATAGGACGTGCTGGAGGGATAGATTCATCACCCAAAGACTCCCTATGCTGTGGAATAAAATCCCGGTATATGTGAGGCAGAGCACCTCGCTGGCCTTGTTCAAGAGAAATCTTGACCAATGGATGGGAGATCGCAGATATACCCCAGGGATTACCTCAGTGTCACTGCTCAACAGAGGCACAGCAAAATAATGGGTATAGTTCCCCATACTAAAGGGGTGGCGTAAGCCACAAAACTATGGGCTAGGCTTGTAAATGCCCTCGGGCAGATAGCCTAGTATGAACCTATGAACCTATGACTGCAACAGTGAAACACGAAGAACATGGAATGGATTCCTCTGCATCAGAATCCTCATAAGCAGAGAGGGGTTGCATGTCTTCATATTCGGAAACCTCAGAGTCATCGGACTCCTGTTCAGATAAAACTACTGGGGACAAGTCTTGTTTACTTTTGGAAGGGGTAGCCAGGCTTCCTCTAATAAGCATAATAAGGTCTTCTGCCATTTTAAGCATTTGAGACTGAGGTTGTCGGTTTTTTGGGCGTAGTTCGTACCCTGGGCCTTAGAAACTCGGTAGATTTAGAAAGAACTGAATATGCAAAAGAAGTCGTCAGTTTGTATCGAGTATCAGTAATGCAAAGTACTTCTTCGGAAGCCGGTGCCTGCACAGTGGCTCTGGACCCATCCAAGGTAGAGACATCCGTAGGATCCTTAGTCGAAGAAGAGTCTCGCTGCATACCGGACCCCGAAAGGGTCTCAGTAGCAGCCTGTGAATCCAGACAAGCGGGCATCGGGGGCTACGAAAGCACCTAACTGAGGACCGGAGAACTGATGACTAGCTTAAAGGAAGCGAAGGCAGTTTTGGACTTGTGCAGTCTGTCTCTGTCTTTATTCTTATGTTTTTTCGGAAGATCGGTAGTTGGATGGCTTACCGAAGCCATATCAGAATTCGATGACTGAGAGCGAAAATATCTAGCTACAATAAGGGCCCGATGATGTATAGTTTTAGTGTTGAGCAAAGCACAAAAGCGACAGCAAGGGACGTCATGGTCAGGGCCTAAACAGGTGACGCAGTAAGAATGGAAGTCTCGGTGTGGTATTTGCTTTCCAAAGGGAAGACAATTGTTAACTTTTTCTGACATCAGTTAGAGCAAGAAAAAAAGAATCCCCAATGGGGTACTTAGCTTTAGAAGACTTAAACTTAAATTTGGAAAAGAAAACTCAGGTAGCAGCCGAACAGCACTCGTGCAAACTGCTTCTGCTTTGGGCTCCTTGGCAAGAAAGACTGATGTAATGGCGTCGGCTGCCTGATTTTATACCACTGACGACCCAATGTCAGTCCTGGAGCGACAGCAGCTGACGCAGAAGTACTAAGCCTCTGGTATTTGGGCTGACTGTGGGCAACTCCTGGCAGGATAACCCAAATGGGATGACTGCAACAGTGAAACACGAAGAACATCTTTAATTCCACCTTAACAGAGGGCTCAAAAGGGAGAATAAGTTAAGCCCTGAAGAAGTATTGTTAAATGCCATGGGGGAGTAGGATCCTTAATAGGTGGTCAAAGTAAAAAGCTACCTTTGAGAAAGGCCTAACATAATCTCATTGATGCCAAGGAAGAATGTTTTTTGCCTATGTGAAAATTAGAAATGGCAGCAAATTGGACCTTAATTGTAGAATAACTAGCTCCACTACGGACCATGAAAGCAAGAAAATCAAGGATAGCTGGAAAAGGTGATGAATCTTTTCCATTTGCTCCTATAAATCTTCCTAGTACAATCTTTCTGGGTAGAAGTAAGGATATGATGCACATGGAAGAAAGCCTTGATTGTCTAGCCATAACTGGAAGTGGAGAAATCTTGCTGTCGACTTCAGGATCCGTATATCTGGGTGACGTATCCTGGATGGGTGAGTCAGAAGGTCCTGAGAAGGATCTCATACTCAGGGATACCAGGGTGTACCAGAGGTGCCACAGGAAAGGAAACCACACTTGTTGAGGCTAGAACGGAGTGATGAGGATTACTCTGCTCTTATGCCGAGATGCTTTCTGAAGAAATTTGAGAATGAAAGGGGTGAGGGGAAAGGCATAGAGAAGACTGGAGGGCCAATCATGAATCAGTGTCTCTTGGTGACAACTTTTCTGGAGGTATTATGGTGAAGTACCTACTACAGTTTGAATTGTGGGGAAAAGCAAAGATATCACAGCACAGTTGGCCCCAATGTTGAAAAATCCTTTCTGCCATTAATATCTTGAGAGACCACTTTTGAGTGAGTAAGATGGAGTTGTTCAGTTTGTCTGCTAGCACACTGGATTTCCAAAGGAATACACATTGCCAACAGAAAGTGGCCAAAAGAGATCATCCACTGCCACACACACACAATGCTTCTCGACATAATGAACAGGATCAAATTCCTCCATTTGTTGATCTACCAGACCACTGAAATTTCTGAATAGCAGCCACCCAGGAGGGAAAATATCTTGAAATGAATGCAGTGCTAACAGGACTGCTCTCATTTCCAGGACAGTGATATGAACACTGACCTCCAACTGAGACTAAGTGCCATGGACTGTCCTTCCGAAGTAATGTCCCCCACTGTAACTAGGAGGCATCTATAGTTACTGTGGCCTTGGGTACAGAAAGGATAAAAGGGTGGCCCTGAGAAACAACTTCTGTGTTGATCCACCAGGCTACATTGCTCTCTGCAATCCCCTGTAATATGAACTGGCATGGTTGGGAGTGTCATCCTATTGACCATTGCACTGCAAGCGCCCACTGCAGTACCCTCATGTGAAACCCTGGTAAAGGTACTAGAACTATGGAAGCTGCCATAGAACTGGGAAGTTGTAAGACTATGCTAGTTGGAGGGGAAGGACAAAGAGAATGAGTGATTCTCGGCTCAGCAAAAAGGGTTTAACCTTGTCTGTGGTAAGCTTGCAAGTTCTGCCACTACATCCAGATGAGCACCATTAATTTCCAGGACTTGGTGGTGGAGAGCTGAGACTTGGTGTAGTTCACTGTGATGCCCAGTTGAAGACATAGTTGGAGCAAGTAGTTCCTGGCATAAATTAGTAGAGGCATGTTGGGAGCAGAGAGGAGCCAGTTGTTGAGATATGGAAACACCGAGAATCCGAGCGGTCTCAAGTAAGCTGCACCCACTGCCATGCACTTGGTGAAAACTATGGGGGCTGTGGCGAGACCAAATGAGCAGGGCCCTGAAAATACAGTTGTGTACACCTACCATAAATATAGATGTTTGAGTGTATTCACTGTTGCAGTCACCACATTTAGGTTGTCCCTGCCAGGGTAGCCCCTCAGCCGTCCCGAATACCAGAGGCTTAGAATTTCTGCGTCGGTTGCTGTCACTTCAGGACTGATGTCAGGTCATCAGTAGTATAAAGTAAGGCAGCCGACGCCATTACATCAGTTTTTCTTGCCCTAACCTGTCAGGAGCCACCAAGTAGGAGCTGGGTTCTGGTGGAAGAACCCCACCAGTAAAAAGTAAATACCAATATGTCCCTTGTAAGGAAAGAGAAGAAAGGGGGATGGAGGGAGGGAGGGAAATCAGAACTGCATTAGTGAATACACTCAAACATCTACATTTATGGTAAGTGTACACAATTGTACTATGTTCTGCGTGTTCCACTTTTGCAGTCATCGCATTTGGGTTGATTCCCAAAGCTGAGGAAATGGGTGGAGGCAGTCAAAGAAACTAGGGGCTGGCTAGGATGCCCTGCAAGACTGCAGAGGCAAACCCTGCCCTGGATTTGGAGAAGAGAGGCAGGTGGTAATGCTTGGTAAAAGTGTCAACAGATGTCCAAGTGGCAGCCTCCAGGATGTCCCTGGTGGGGACTCCTCTGAGGAAAGCTGCAGAGGTAGAGGCTGCTCTGGTGGAGTGAGTCCTGACCCCCTTGGGGGGAGGCTTTCTATGTTGTTTGTTGCACAAATGGAGGCAGTGTGCTATCCATTTGGAAATGGTTTGTTTGGAGATGGCTTTACCTTCTGCCCCTCTAGCAAAGCTAACCAGCAATTGATCAGACTTTCTGAAGGATTTAGTCCAGTCTAGATAGAATCTGAGCTGTCTGTGCACATCTAGAGCATGCAGGATCCTTTCCCTCTTGTTCTGGGGATTAGGAAAAAAGGTGGGCAAATGAATGAAATGGTTGAGAGCCACATGGGAAGCCACCTTGGGCATGAAGGATGGGTTAGTTCTGAGGGATACCCTGTCAGCATGGAAGATGATGAAGGGTTCCACAGCCATGAGCGCTTGCAGTTCGGAGACTCTTCTGGCTGAAGTGATGGCCAGAAGGAAAGCTGTCTTCCAGGAGAGAAAATTTAGCTCTGCAAAAGAAGCTGGTTCGAAACAGGGCAGGGTGAGCTTTTCCAACACAAAGTTAAGGTCCCAAGCTTGGGTTGGTGCTCTTCTGGGTGACCTCAAGTTGCCAGCCCCTCTTAGGAGCTGTTTGATCAAAGGTTGTGAGAAAAGGGGCTGTTCAGTGGGGAAATGAGCAGAGAGAGCAGAGACATGAATTTTTATAGACAGGCCACTGTGTAGTAGGTCAGCTAAGTAATCCAGGATGAGAGGGAGGGCTGTGCCGTATTGGCTCCCTTAGCCGGGATCCTGGTGCAGAACCTTCTCCATTTGTCAGCATAAGACTTTCTAGTGCTAGGGCATCTGGCCTCACGTATAACATCTAGAACCTGTTTACTGAGGTTGGCAGATCCGAGGTTAGGGAATAAGCCAAGCTGCCAAACTGAGTGTCTGCAATTGGGGATGCATGAATTCCCCTTCCCTCTGGGTCAGGAGGTTTGGAATCTGAGGAAGATGCCATGGTGGCAGTGGGGACAGGCTGTGCAGCAAGGGGTACCAGTGCTGCCGAGGCCAGTCTGGAGCTATAAGAATTGTCCTTGGTTTTTCCTCTTTTATTTTGAGCACTACCCTGGGGATGAGAGGTAGTGCAGGAAAGGCAGAGACCAATAGACTGACCCAGGGGAAGGACAGGGCATCCACTTTCCAAGCCATGCAGTGATGCTCCCTGGTCCAGAATTTGCTGAGCTGATGGTTGATGTTGGAGTCAAAGAAGTCGACCTTTGGGGTGCCCCATTTCTGAGTTATTAGTGTGAATGCTCTTCTGTTGAGCTGCCACTCATGTGGGTCCGGAAGATTTCTGCTTAACTGGTCTACCAGAGTTGAGAGAACCTGGTAGGAATTGTGCTCACAGGTGCAGCTGCATGGCAGAGGCTGTGTGCCACAGGGTCATGGCCAGCCTGCATAGAGAGTAGGAGTGAGTTCCTCCCTGATTGTTGATATATAACCATCACAGTGGTGTTGTCTGTTTTGGTCTGGAGAGGCCCTGGGGAGAGAAGGGGCTTGAAAGCTATCAATGCGTGCTGGACAGCCATCATCTCTTTCTGGTTGATGTGCAGAGGGATTTGCTGCGGGCTCCATTGGCCCTGTATGCACCTGCCATTCAGGTGTGCACCCTAAGCATAGTCTAATGCATCTGTGGTGATGATCTGGGTGGCAGGAGAAGGTGAGAAATGTAGTCCCTTGTTGTGGGAGCATGCTGTTGCCCACCAAAGAAAATCTTTTTGGAGGGTGTAGCTTGGCTTCCCCTGATCAGCATGATAAGCTCTCCTTCATTTTAAGCATTTGAGACTCAGGCAAGGAAGCACGTGGCTGAGATTGCATCATCGGTTTCTTGGGTGTGGTTCGTACCCTGGGCCTAAGAAACTCTGTAGTTTTCGAAAGAACGGTAGTCGCAAAAGAAGACGTTGGTTTGTGTCGAAAATTGGTAGAGCGAAGGACTTCCTCGGAAGCCGGTGCCTGCTCAGTGGCTCCAGACCCATCCAAGGTAGAGACAAGCTGCAGGATCCTTAGTCGAATAGTTTTGCGGCATACCGGACTCCAAAAGGGTCTCGGTAGCTGCCCTGCAAATCCACAAAAGCGGGCATCAGGGGCTGCGAAATCACCTCACTGAGGACCGGAAAACTGAAAACTAGCTTAACAGAAGCGTTGTCAGCAGGTTTGGACCTGTGCGGTCTGTCTCTGTCTTTATCTTTACGTTTTTTCGTAAGATCTGCTGTCGGATGGCTTACCAAAGCCATATCGCAATTCAAGGACTGTAAGCGAAAATATCTAGCTACAATAAGGGCCCGACGATGGATAGTTCTGGCATTGAACAAACCCCAGAGGCGACAATGGGGAAAGTTGTGGCCTGGGCCTAAACAAGTGATGCAGTAAGAATGAAAGTCCTGGTGTGGTACTTGTTTTCCACAGGCAAGACAATCATTAACTTTTTCTGACATCGGTTAGTGAAAGAAAAAAGGATCCCCAACAGGGTACTTAGCTTTAGAAGACTTCAACTTCAATTCGGTAGATGAAACACAGGTAGCGGCCGACCGGCACTTGTGCGAACTGCTTCTGCTTCAGGCGCCATGGTAAGAAAGACTGATGTAATGGCATCAGCTGCCTTACTTTATACTACTGACGACCTGACATCAGTCCTGAAGAGACAGCAAGCAACGCAGGAATACTAAGCCTCTGGTATTCGGGCCAGCCGAAGGCTACCCTGGCAGGGATGACCCAAATGTGATGACTGCAACAGTGAATCACGAAGAACATCTGGTAGTAATTGGCTCCCAACTGGAAGACAGGTATCTCCTGGAGTGCCTGTCTATTTTGACACATTAGTATGCATCCTGAAGATCTACTGAGCAAATCCAATCTTCCTTGTGCAACACTAGCAGAATGCACTGAATAATGACCATCCGGAACTTTGAGTGTTTGAAAAAACTGATTCAAATTGCTGAGATCCAAAATTGGTCGTGGGTCCAAATTTTTCTTTGGCACCAAAATTAATCTCAAGTAAGTTCTGAATCCTTGCTCATCTGGCTGGACTACTTGGATGACTCTTTTTGCCCGCAGCTTTTCGATTTCTATAGCTGTCACTTCCATCTGACTGAGTGGAATATCAGGAATCCTTTTGGACCAATTGGGAAGCTTAAGGGAAAATGGAGTGTAATAACCTCTTGATATTGCATTCTGCACCCAGGTGTCTATGATGATGGCTGCTCAGGCTTCCGGGTGCAGGGAGAAGCACCCCCTGACTGTCACCAGAGTGCAGTAGTCGGGCAACCTTTCAGAAGAGTTGAAAGGGCTTCTCAGTGAATGAACTTCTGAATCCCTGGTGTTGCAGGCCTCCTCTGTTGTGTGGGTGATGTCTGCCATTACAGTTTTCCCCTCTGCCGCAGGGGAATCTTATCTCCATAGGATTTCTTGGGAAGACCCTTACAACTTGCAGAAAGTACAGTGGTATACACTTACCATAAATGTAGATGTTCGAGTGTATTCACTATTGCAGTCATTACATGAAGGTTATCTCTCCTGTGGTAGCCCTTGGCCTGCCCGAATACCAGAGTCAATGTTTTTCTGCATCGGCTGTTGTCGCTTGCTGACTGACGTCAGTGCTATAAAGCAAGGCAGGTGACGCCATTACATCAGTTTTTTCTTGCCCTAATCAGTCAGAAGCCCAAATAATAAGGTAAAGAAGTCCAGGTGGCAGCTTCCAGGATGTCCCTGGTGGGAACGCCTCTGAGGAATGCTGTGGAAGTGGAGGCTGCCCTAGTGGAATGGGTTTGAATAGATTTGGCAGGGGGGATGTTCCCATGTAATCTGTTGCAGAAATGGATACAGTGTGATATCCATTTGGAAAAGGTTTGCTTGGAAATGGGCTTCCCCTCTGCCCCTGGGGCAAAGCTGACAGGTACTTGGTCTGTTTTCTTGAAGGGTTTAGTTATGATCCAGATAGTATCTGAGCTGTCTGTGCACATCTAGTGAGTGCAAAATTCTTTCTCCCTTGTTTTGAGGGTTAGGAAAGAAGGTGGGTAGATGAATGGCCTGGTTGAGAGTCACATTAGATATCAGCTTGGGCATAAAGGAGGGGTCAGTCCTCAGGGAAACCCTGTCTACATAGAAAATGAAGGGCTCAATGGCCATCAGTGTCTGAAGTTCTGAAACCCTTCTAGCTGAGGTGATAGCTAGGAGAAAAGTAGTCTTCCAGAGAAGTATCTTAGTTCTGCTGAAGCAGCAGGTTCGAAGGGTGGTAAAATTAGTTTTTCCAAAACATAACTCAGGTTCCAGGCTGGCGTGGGTGACCTTCTGGGAGGTCTGAAATTAGAAGCCCTTCTGAAACATTGTTTGATCAAAGGATGGGAGAACAGGAACTTATCTGTGTCAAAATGATAATGGCTGAGTTGTGGATTTTAATAGAAGAGAAGGAGAGGCCACTATTAAGTAGCTCTGCTAGGTAGTACAGGATAAGAGGGACGGAAGGTTGTGAGGTACTGCCCCCTCTGGACTGGCTCCAGGAGCAGAATCTTTTCCATTTTCCTGTGTAAGATTTTCTGGTCCTGGGCCTTCTGGCCTCTGTGAAAATGTTTAGAATCTGTTTGCTCAACTGGGGCCCCTTGTTTGCCTTAGAGTATTAGCCATGCTGACAGTCTGAGAGTCTGCAAGGCTGGGTGCAGCATCCCCCCCCCCATCTGAGTCAGGAGGTCTGAGATCAGGGGAAGCTGCCTGGGAGGCTGTAATGTCAGGCTGCGCAGTAAGGGGTACCAATGTTGTCTGGGCCAATCTAGAGCAATGAGGATGGCCTTTAGTCTGTCCTGATCAGTATCTTGGGAATAAGAGGCAGAGGAGGGAATGTGTACATAAAGAGGGTGTTCCAGGTATCCACCTTCCACGCTAGGTGGCGATACTCCTTAGCACAGAATTGTTTCAGCTGATGGTTGAGATACGAAGCAAAGGGATCCACCTCCACAGTCCCCCACTCCTGAATGATCTGTAAAAAGATTTTTCTGTGGAGCTGCCATTCGTGGGGCATCCAGTAAGTTCCTGCTTAAGTGGTCTGCCAGGGTGTTGTTGATCCCTGGTAGGTATTGGGCTATTAGGTGAAGTCCCATGGAAGAGACGGTCAGCCAGACGTTCATGGCTAGCCTGCACAGAGGGTAAGACTGGGTCCCTCCCTGTTTGTTGATGTACTACATTACTATGGTGTTATCGGTTTTGACAAGATGAACCTCTGGCTTGAGATGGGGTTTGAAGGATGTCAGAGCCTTTTGTACTGCCATCATTTCCTTCTGGTTGATGTGTAGGGGAAGGTGCTGGACATCCCAAAGACCTTGGGTGCACCTGCCTTCTAGGTGAGCTCCCCAAGCAATGTCTGAGGTGTCGGTGGTAATGGTCTGCCCAGCAGGTTGAAGGGTGAGGGGAAGATCCTTGTTCTTGGCACAGGCCCCTGCTCACCAGAGAAACTTGGCCCTTATACAGGGGATCAGAGGGAGAGAGGTCTCTAGAGGTTGAGAGTGCTGATGCCAAAGGTTCTTTAGATGCCACTGATATTTTCTCATGTGAAGCCTGGCCACAGGACTTAGAAGGATGCAAGATGCTATGTACCCCAAGGCTTGCAGGAACTTCCTCAAAGTGAGGTGACTTCTGGAAGGCAGCTGGGAAAAGTAGAGAGGCAGGAAGCTCTGCTTTTCTGGGGATAAGAAGGCAATTTGGGATGCTGTGTCCAGCAGTGCTCCCAAGAAAATGATCTTCCTGGGGGGTGTTTGCTTTGACTTCTTCTCGGTGATGTGAACCCTAAGGAAGTTAGGAGGGTTTTGACAAAGAGGAGGTCCTGAAGCAGCTTTTCTTTGCACTCTGCCTGAATGAGGCAGTCATACAAATAAGGGTAAATCTGTATGTTTCTCTGTCTGCAAAATGCTACAGCCAGGGCTAAACATTTGGTGAATACCCTAGGAGCAGTAGATAAGCCAAAGGCTATTGCAGAGAACTGAAAGTGTTGTGATCCTGCTCTGAAGCGCAAGAATTTACTGCAGGATTCCCTTATGGGGATGTGGAGGTAGGCATCCTTTAAGTCTAGGGCCACTAACCAGGCATTTTTTTGTCAGCATAGGCAGCAGCTGCTGCAAAGTTAGCATTTTGAATATGGGGACCATCAGGGAGGTGTTCAGAATGGATAGATCCAGGATGGGGTGCCAAGTGCCCTCTTTTCTGGGAACAAGGAATAGTCTGAAATAAAAGTCTTTGCCTGTTTGATCTGGGGGAACAGGTTCTACTGCTTCCTGGAATATGAGAGTTTGGATTTGTTTCAGTGTCTCTGTCCACTGATTTGGAGACAAGTCTGGGTACCTTCTTGGAACTGGGAGTTCGCTGAAAGAGAATTGGTGTCCATGAAAAATGATCTTTAAGACCACTGGTCCTTTGTTACTGAAAGCCAATATTCTTTGCAGAGAGAAAGCCTTCCTCCTAGCTTTTGGTGAGTGAAAGAAGGGCAGAGGGGAGAGAGGGAGTCATTGAGAGTTTTTGCCATAGAAGCATGACTTAGAACTCTTTGCCTTTGGGGCGGAGGTGGTCCACTGTTTGGTTCTCTGTTGTCCCTGGGATGGGGGCCTGGATGGTCTGTCCCACAGGGCTTATCTTGCACCTGTCTGCTAGGTGCAGGAAAGGACCAGTGCTTACAGGGAAAATTCCTGTTGAACCTGAAATAAATCTTTTACTGTTTGCATAGATTTTGCTTTGTCTTCTATCTTTTTAAGGACTTCTTCTGCTTTTACTCCAAACAAGCGGTCCTTATCCAAGGGTACATCAATTAATTTAGACTTGACATCATCAGGGAGAGTTTGTTCCTTCAACCATGCATGTCTCCTAATGACAGATCTTGACACTGCTGCCCTGCTTGAGGCTTCTAGGCTGTCATATCCACAGTGCAATGAGTGTTTGGCTTGACAAGTAGAGAGCAGTAAATCTGCTAACTCTTTCGAATTGGCACAGTTAGGAAAAGTTGAAATCTTTTGCTTTAATAGTTCCAAAGTGTGTTGTTGATATTTTAACATATGGAACTGACAGTGGAGTACTCTGAAAGCTAAGGTTGCAGAGGTGTATACCTTTTTACCCCGTCTGTCCAGGGCTTTGGAATTCTTGTCAGAAGGAATAGGATTCTTTGCAGAACTAGCCTTAGTTCCTTTAGGTCCCTGGGTAATGACCTCCGGCTCTGCAGTAGGATTTCTGTACAGGTATTTGTGAGAATCCGGTACTCTGTAATACCTGTCAGGTTTAGTGAGAGGGCATCAGGGGCTATGCTGGATTCATAGAAAGCATCATCCACCACTTGTAAGATGGGGGAATGGCCAGGGGTCTGTGCTGGGGCAGATCTAGAAGCTCTCTTAGTCTTTTCTTAGACTGGGGGAAGTTCTGAGATACCCAGAAATGTTCCCTGAGGGTGTGAAGGGTTTCCCCAAAGGAAAGGTCTTCAGGTGGGGAGGCAGAAGGGATAGATTCCTCTGCATCTGAGTCCTCATAAGCAGTCAGAGGTTGTTGTTCCTCTTTCAAATAATCAGATTCCCCAGAATCCTGTTCTGTCATTATTCCAGGAGAAGGCTGTCTTTTCCTTTTAGAAATTGTGACCAGACTACCCCTGATAAGAGAGATAAGATCCTCCATTTTACGCATTTGGGCTTGGGGTGGTGGAGCAGGAGTAAGATGGTGGCTAGAGGTAGATTTTCTAGGACTGGCCTGCTTCTAGACCTAAGAGTATCCATCAGTCTGAGAGAAACAGTAGTCGGATTTGAAGACGTCATTATTTTTGTCTAGAATCGGTAGTGCGAAAGGCCTCCTCAGAAGCCAGCGCCTGCATCACAGCTCTGGACCCAACAGAGGCAGAGACAAAAAAAGGCTTGGAAGACGAAGAAGATTTCTGCGGCATTCTGGACTCCGAAAGTGTCTCGGTAGAGGCCTGCATAAATACCACATTGGGCATCAAGGGCTGTAAAAGCACCTCACTGAATTCTGGAGAACTGACGACCTGCTTAGCGTTAGCATTGTCGGAAGACTTAGTCTTGTGTGGTTTGTCTCTATCTTTATCTCCAAGTTTTTTCGGTATGTCTATGGATTGTTGGCTGACGGACGCCATTTCGGAATGCGAAGATGGAAAGTGAAAATACCTGTCTACAATAAGAGCTCTATGATGAATAGTTCTCGCTTTAAAGATGGCACAGAACTGGCAATGGGGTGATGTCGTGGTCTGGGCCTAAACAAGAGATGCAGTATATGGAAGTCTCGGTGTGGGATTTGCTTTCCGCAGGTGAGACAATTGTTAACTTTTTTGAACATTGGTTTGTGCAAGAAAAAAGGATCCCCAATGAGGTACTTACATTTAGATGTTTTCAGCTGTAATTCGAACTCTGGTAGCGACCGACTGGCACACTTGCGAAATGCTTCTGCTACGCACTTTATGCCAAGAAAGACTGATGTAATGGCATTGGCTGCCTTGCTTTATGGCACTGGCAACCTGACGTCAGTCAGCAAGCAAAAATAACCGACGCAGAAAAACAATGACTCTGGTATTTGGGCTAGCCAAGGGCTACCACAGCAGAGATAACCCACAGATGATGACTGCAACAGTGAAACACGAAGAACATCCACATCTTTCTACCTCCTCTCGGGTTGTGTGAAAAAAATCCTCTGTGGAGTAGAAAATGTTTAACTATGGCAGATAATGCCTTCCCATCCTATTAGCTCCTCGAGGGAGTTTCCCTCACCTTAGGGCCAAACAAGGTGGTGCCATCAAAGGGAACATTGACGAATGATGTCTTGAAAGGCTCCACAAAAATCACAAAAGTGCATCCAGGAGTGCCTTTTTACAGAAATTCCTGAAATTGCAGCTCTGGAAGCTCCATCCTCAGGCAAGAGAATTTAGAGGCATTCGATAGGGACTGAAGGGTGGCCACTTGCAAAAAAAATTTTAAAATTTCTTAAATCTTGCAATGTGTGCAAAACAGTTCAGTGCCCTGAGGGTGAAGGATACTGACACATAAATCCACTTCATACATCTGTCCAATGCCCTGGACTACCATTGGGGGATGGACAGAAGAATTCTGTTCAGCAATTTTTAATTAGTGGCCACTGCTACCACCACTCCATCCACTGGGAGACCCTTGCTCCAATGGGTTCCAATCCTTTGGCACAAGAGGTACTTACATAGTCTCTTGAGTTCAGGCTCTGTTACATCCAGATCCTTCGCAACCTGGTGGGAAATGAGGTCCACTATCTCCTTTGCTGAGGGGACTACCTGGGGTGTAGCTGAACCAGCTCAAACGCCTTGAGAAACACTGATGCTTCTTGGAGGGGTGTCAGAAGACCAACCACCTTTCTGTTTCAAAAGTTCAAGGATTTCACCAAAAGAGACATCCTCAAGGGATGA